>NC_081193.1:52824015-53424015 GCF_902713425.1 Acipenser ruthenus | reverse complement strand
TAATTGTATTCCATATATTTATTTCTAATGAATAAAATGATCATAACTGCACACATTATTTTGTGGTTCCTTTACAAACCAGTCCTTAACAGGGAGAAAAAAAAAACAAACACATATATTGGAAATGTGCAAAATTTCTGAAAATCACATTCAATGTGGTAATTCTTTTTAAAAATAACATATAATAACATTGCACGTATATAAAAGTTATGACTTATTTCCCTGTGAACTTGCAGTGATTGCAGAGAATAAAATGTATGTCATATTTAGCGGTCAGGGTCAATAAAGTAAAGAATGTGCAGATTGTTTACCCATGTGTTTAAATTGCAATAAATGTTACAGTGCAATATCAAGTTTGCTTTCTTTCCTTTTCTTTTATGGGGGTCAAATTGCTCTATGCTCAATTTTGTAGTTGTGATTGTTCCCTGGCTTAGGATAGGGTGTAGTAGGGGTAACTTGTTTAGTGTGGGTTTACTTTAACCGTTACAAGCTATAGGACGAGACTGGCTTTGTCTCAGCATACTTACCTGAGCACTGTTGGCATAGTAGCAGGGGCGAGTATGCATACATTAGGCCAGTAGACAATGAAATAGACTGGCCGTCCATTACTCTGGCTGCTCTCCACTGAAAGCAGCAGCAAATAAATTAGCAGCTGGAGTTCTTCTGCTGTGCAAATAGGTCTACTCTTGTAAACTAGTAGTTGAATAGGCCCTGAAGCACATCTGGTGGATCTGTTACTCGTTGGGTACCCTCTGTGCCGAGTATATCCGGGATGCGATTGTCGAGTCCATCAAGTAGGTTGTCTGGATTGTGATGTCCTTTGTATTGCTGATTGAAGTTTCCCATAGTTTTAAACTGGGCAAAGTGTTTTCAGCGCACAGCAGACTGCTGAAAGTGAAGGTGTTCACTGTGGTAACTACGCCTCCGATAAGTCTGCTCCCTGAAAGTCGCCACCTTCTGGTTCCTGTTGTGGCTCCCAAAGAAGGCTTGGATGCGGCGAGAAACTGGGAAGATAGTTAAAAGAAGAAAGGAGACACCCCTATGCGTGTCACCTGTAGTTTTGCTTCTTACCAATGAGAAATTGCTGAAATAACTGCTGTTGGACTAGCCCTTATCTAGAAGAGGCTTGACAGCTGATGGTTGATAAGTCTCCTATATGGAATACACCCTAGGACAACGTTTCTCAAATGCGGAATTTGTGCGGCCACAGCAGACCCCCAGCAGCTCTCCAGCAACTCGTCTCTTAATTAACCTTTTCTTAAAATCGGCACTGCTTTCCAGCTTTCATTCACACAGGATTCCTCATAGTGCTCCTGTTAGCTGCTATTGGCCAGCATTAACATCACTATAATTACTGCATGTTGATTGGCTGAGCTTTCATTCTGATTAGGATATCATTTTGGCATGCGTCACAAATCTCCGCCCATTTCGCTTTGTGTCAGTGTTCATTGGTTGATCAACAAGAGAAAACTAGTAGTGGGATGTGAAAACAGAGGTATGGAGTAATATTATTCTTAAGTGCAGAGAAGCAAACAAACATTGATGCACATGAATTCGAAGGCAAAATTCCACGACTGTGTCCCCACCATAAATTACATAGTTGATAGATATTAAAAATACGTTACCACTTTGCCAGAATTTGCATGACAATAGTAAGGCCTCACAACCTATTCTGGAATATTACAATTTTACATATCATTTTCTGTTGCAAATCGTTATACTTTTGTTAAATTTATGCTGTAGAGAGAGGTGATATTTCCCTGTAGACCAATAAGCCTCTGTCCTGGAAAAAAAAGTGAAGTCTTCTTACTGTGTCCAGATTTTACCATCCTTTTTTGTTTGAGAGAAATAGCCCTCAAAGACGTCTAATTGATGTATGTCCATGTCTCGTGAATGTTACTTCCTTTACACATGGTGAGTACAAAGGAAAGCCCTCGAGCTGGTATTGACAGGCCCCGATGGAGAACAGAGATATTACTGCAGTCCTTGTGTATGTGGAGATGGAAGTGGCCCTACTACAGATCTATTGGAAGCGGTCTCCTGGGAGGACTGCCTTGATGATGGTGGTGGAGGTGCCATCCTGAATTTTCCCCAAACAGATGTAAGCGTTCAGACCCAAAGTCTAGAAAAAGTACAAACTTACTGTGTTTTTTTTTCTCTAAGAATATAGATACCCCTTCTGAAAGGATGTTCTACGGCATGGCATAGAGCATGGATTTTATCTTTTGTAAAAAAAAAAAAGAAGAAAAAACTAGCCTAACCAGTTCTCAGTGTGCGGATATGTCCGTCATTGGTGTTAAACCGCTTTCAATGTGTGGGCTGTTCATCCTGTATTCCCAAAGGTAGCCGGGTGTTGGTAGCCGTACCAATTTAAGCTCCACGACCCAGGGAGCTAATGTGTTTATAACTGGCAATATGATCTTTAATGGTTTTGACAGTAGTGGCAAAAAAGTTTGGGTGTTTACACATCAGATGCAGGTGGGGGTGTGGGGTCCGGGGGGCCAACCTCAGTGGTAGAAGCACTGTTCAGTGGATCCGTTTCTTGTTGGAAGCGATACAAAAAGTTTGCTCTGTGATGTTCTATCGTGGCAAATTTTTCGATTACTTTATTATTAAAATTAGGAACGTCAGCCATCATGTCTTTTTCAATTGAGAACATGGCTAAAGCTTTTAAATCGTTCGGTTTTCATACTGTTTCTCAAGAAGGTTTTATCTGCTTCAGTGTTGAGAAACATCTTTCTGACTCTGCTGTAGTCATCGGAGTGGTAATAACTATCTTCAGTAGTTTTGTAATCTCTGGAGACGTTCTGTCTAAGTTGTTATAGATCATCAGTTCTAGCATACTTAACCCTCTGCGGTCCTATGTCGGACCAGGTCCGACGTTACAATTTTTCCTTTCCGATATCATCAAAAAGACGTCAAGCAAAGGTCTCTAGTCGTTTTTTTCGCTGGAAAAAGCCAAGAAAAGCTTTCAAATGGCCAAGTGGGTCCGATAGAAGCAGAGAGAAAAAAAGGAGGCGGATCTGAGCAATATGCATAGTCCCTTCACCACAGACATAAACAAACAAAATAGCTTCTTCCGCATCCAGCGCTCAAAGAATATCACAGACTTTTGCCAAGCTTTTTGAGATGTTATAGTAATAAAATAATAAAACTTGGATAGCATTATTGAGGAGTTTGGTGACAAAATGAGTGATCAGGGGATGATTTATCAGTATGCACTACTATGAAGAGATATGTGAGGTGGGGGGGGTTGGGGTGGAGTGGGCTGGAGATGCAGTACTGAGTGTCCTGCTGATATACAGTGCCTTTTAAACAGGTTTTACTATGAATAAAATTACATTTAACCAGCGTGTGTAAAATAAACAGCACGTGTGAAAATAAATTGGACCTGAAGCGTCTGACAGGCGATGAATAAATGGACCGCAAAGGGTTAATGCATTTTTGGCCTTTTTATCTGATTTTAAGTCAATATGTAAGGAAGTCTTATTAAGCATTGGATAATGCTTGAACTATTTCCTCTAGTACACCATCCGGGAAAGCTACCTGATATTCATCAAAACGGTCACTCTGCAACAGCTCTGCAGAGTCAAGGTGCTTTCTGAAGCCAAACCGTTCCTTTGCCTGAGAGAGAATAACGTCACAAATGTGTGTTCTAACAGATGCTCGGATGTCCTGAATACTTTGAACAAATTGAGTTACAGCTTCATTTGCATCAACAGGTGAGTTTCCCATGCAGTATATCCACCATATCCATCATTATGTTTTAGAACAAGTACAGAAAGTACAGAAACTCTCTGTCCATGAGGCTATGGCAAAAACAAATTAGCTTCTCTAACTATGACATTGTCAAAGTTTCCTGAAATGCCCAGAGTTATAGACCGCTCCCTCAGGGAAGCCATGGTGGAGCCCAGCTCAGAGCACAATGGAGTAGCAGGTATCACCTTAACGACTCTGCCACCTCGTCCTCTACAGCTACTGGATCTTTCTGTTGTTCTCAAGGAGGATGTAAGAAGCTTTACCTGGTCACTGAGCTGGAATGGTGGATTGGTGTGTCCAATCTATTGACACACAGGAAAAACAGATCCCTGCCACCAGACAGTGAAGTGGAAAAAGACACAAGAGTGTAAGGGAAAAGACAGATACAGTCAGAGGAAAAAAGTAAAATCCAGAAGGAAAATTACTAGCTGAAAGCTAGAAGAGGAAGAGAAAAAATAAACTTAACGCAAATACTCCATACCCACGCAAGCGCAGGAGAAATGTGGACAGTGGGCATTCCCGCCGGTGTCCCTCAGCACCAGCACATCTGATCTACAACCCATTCACAAACATGCTCAGCATCAGCTGACCTGTTCTCTGCCTAATCTTGTTCTGTGAGAAAATGACTCATTATCACAATGTATTATTGCTGCCATTCTTTTTACTGTGCACCTCCCAGCACAAAGCTATGAGAAAGACGGGCAGCGTCACTGTGATTTTTCCGTCTGTGAGCACCATGTTAGCTAAAAAACGTTTTACAAGAAAGAAGGAACAAGAGCTGGTAAGCAATGGGTGCACAACAATTTGTCCCCTACAATAGTAATAATAATAATATTGCGTGAACTTACAGTTGTCCAGTACTGCAGAAAGGACGAGATTAGACAGTTAAATTGAATTGTGCGAGAACGGGCTTAAAATTGCAATACTTAAAATGTATATATAAATTGCTAATTTATATAGACATTTCAATGACTGTTGCTGTTTGTAAAATGCTAAAAATAAACACACAACAGGTAGATAATTATTAGTTTTGCTTAAATTCTTACACCAGAAAGAAAAACTGAGTAAATAGCCATGACATGGTTCAAGTAGCAGCTCCTTGTGTTATGAAACGAGTAGGAGAGATAACATGAACGAAACACAATCTTGAGAAGGGTATCGATTTCTGTTTTCATTTATTTTTGTGTAATATATTCTCACTACTTCACCTAGTTCTGCTTTTTAACTAGTAAAACATGTGCTTTCAGAAAGGGGTTAGAATGTGTATGCTTAAAAACAGCATACCTTTTTTTTTTTTTTTCCAGTCCAGCAGTGCGCCATTTTGCAATTGTACATTTTCAGAACTGTGAAACTATATAACGTCTCTCAAATGTAAACATCTAACATTATGTATACCTAGCTGTTCATCACTGTGATGCAGAGCACTCGCCGTTGCCTGACAAAGTTTCTGGGTTTTTTTTCGCCAAAGACGCGTTGTTTGTACAGGTTTTGTACAGGTTTTGTAACAGCGGTTAGCAAACTACAGTTGCACAGACACTGCAGCTCGAACAACTCATTTGACCACTATCGTTATCAAACTCCAGCCATCGGTAAATCTTCAACCAGTTTGCCTGGTTTTTTTTTAAACTTTCCCTTCACTGACATCGCTTATTGGTGCTGTTGTATCACTAAGGCTGTGTCTAAACCTCTAATCTAATCTAATCTATGTATTAGTCAGTGGTGTGTGACCCAGTTTAATAAAAAAATAAAAAAAAAAAAAAATACCCTCAATTTTTTTTTTTTTGCCAAATTACCCTTTGTATTTTTTCATTATAAAAGTTTGTTGTTTTTAAATTTGATTTTTTTTATACCATTTTGTTTTTACAATGGAAAAGTGACCTATTTTATTTTTCTAACAATTAGTGTGTGAATCACTCAGAAAGCATTGATTTGTGTTTGTTTGAATTAATTTAATCAACATAATAGGCTCTCTGTATTTATTTTTTGTTGTTTTATGAATGAGTATGAAATCGCCTTGGTGCCCTTGGGTTGGATTTATATTTTGCCTTTTTACCCCCTAGAACTGCCTTGGTGCCCCTGAATTTTCACGCCCAACGAAGACAACATTGCCTTACCCTTCATGACCTTAACTTCATGCCCTGATTGTATGTGTTCCCCTTCCCTTTCCTAATGTACTACCTGGCTTGAGCTGGAGTCTGTTCAGGTTCAGAATCTGAATCAATGGCCTCATTGGGACTGAATAAGAAATAGGCCTACAACTTAAATATTATATGAGATCTCTTGTGCAACCAACAGAGAAATTAAGACATGTAACTCTTCCTAGTTGCACAAGTCATTCTAGTTAATATCAATTTATTAGCACAAGATGCAAGATGCCGTCTTTGCAGGGATGCTGTCTTTACATTTACTGAAACAAATTGGAGAGGTGGGGTAGAATATCAAGGAGAGGATTTTAAGGTATGGGAGATTATGAAAACAGCATAGAGATTATGAAAACAGCATTAAATTGATTGTGAACTCACCATCTGGAATATAAAGGTAATAGTCCCTAAAATTCGAGCAGTTTTGTTGAACCGCAACTCTAGATACTGTGGAGAGAAAAAGAGATAGACATGGTTAACCCCTGAGTAACCCGTGCCACAGGACCACAAAGAGACAGGATTATGCGTCCAGCTCTATAGCAAAGACAATCACCTCTCCTGGTTCATGAGTTTGAGTAGCAGTCACACAAGGCATATGCAAACAGACAGCATGTGAATAAACAAAGTAGACCTAGTAGAAAGCTTAAACAAACATATCTATATCTTGTTGCTGCACAGACAGTCCAATTACATCTCTCAGAAGACACACACACACACAAGAAAAATGGCATGGTTACCTGGTATGTGCTGGTGAGCCTGAGTCGGTAGAAGATGGGTATGAAGATGTGCGCAGGGATGAGCAGCCCCAGGATGTAGGAGATGCCTAGGAACCAGTACTGTGTACCATAGGTGTAGATCTCGGCAGGGACACCCAGGATGGCCACGGCTGACTGGAAGGTGGCGAGGAGCGAGAGTGCCACTGGCAGGCAGCTCATACTGCGGTCAGCCAATAGGAACTCTTGTGTAGTGCGCTGGCGCCCCCCAGTAAAGGCATAGAACAGCCCTATACCCGAGGAGAGCACAAGCAACAGAGCAAAGATCACATAGTCCAGGGTGGAGAAGTACATCTGTGCCATAGCTGCCGGACCACAGCACCACCCACAGGGGAATGCTAAAACAACAACAAAAAGTCTAATCTCCACAGGACCAAACACAAGCCCATTGGGTTCACACAAGGTCTACTGCTGGCAGGACCCCCCCGACTGGTAGACTGTTGTGGGTTGCTTAGCTGTCATGCAAAGCATTGGGCTGCAAAGAAAATAATTTAAGTTACTGTAGTGGTACTGTATTTCACTAGGCGTTTCAAACCCAAACTAATTTCTTTTATTTTAAACAAGAATACAAGTTGTTTATTATACCATCCCTGTCTTTCTCAACACATACACCATCATGCAGATACACTAGCTGGATCAATGCTGTTATGGGAACACAATGATTCTTCATGAAGTTGAGTAATAAAATGCAACAGAGACCTATTTACCATATTAACACATTACTGAACAGTTGATACATTTTAAAAAGGGGTAGGAAACTTTATTATTGTTTTTAATAAATAAATAGGTAACTCAATCTATATATGTATCTAGAATAAATACTTTTACATCTACTTATCATACGCACAGAGAACTTAACAGATTCTTTGCTGTTTTGAACTTGGTGTTCATTGGTAACTGATGTGCATGAGAGTTGCTGCGCTGGTTAGTGAATCTGGCCTTGCTTTATACACCAGCGTCCCAGTGTGTTACAGTGTGGTTTGAGTTCAGGGAAGTGCTACATGCCACAGCTGTCAGAACATGGCTGCCTTCTGTAATTTAGTACTGCAAACAAGACTGACAAAGGGCAAAGTTTACAGCTGATCTGCAGATTCCATGAAAAAGAAAAATATTTATATTCCAATTAGAGAAGGGCTACATCGGGCAATGGTGTGTTTTCACTCCCCAAAACTGAACAGCAGTTAAGATAAGAATTGCACATATATCGAAGTGTGTGCCCTGTAAATAAAGACATCTAGGGGTTGTAAATAAACAAACAACGTCTTCTGATGGTGTACAGAAAGCCAAACTACGTAACATTTTTATTTTTACTTCTATCTATAATGTTATATCTGAACTACAATAATAATTTTTACTTAAGTTAAATCTGTTGTTTTACTATAATTACTTGGCACCAGATACCATTGCAGACAACTGTTACAAAATTCAAGTGAATATGCAATAAGAATAAATACTGTAACAGCCACTGGCAAACTGGAAACAGGTCCATGACAGAAGGTATTCATTGTTATATTTTCTAATTGGTGTACATTTTTAAACTTTAGCTAACTTAACTAAATATTTGGTTAAAATAAAAAATACTTGGCACCTCAATTAAACAGTAATATGTATAACGGAAACAAGTAGTAATAAGGCCAAACTGTGATTTAAAAAAAATAAATAAAACAGAGCCCAAACAATATCTTACTAATAAGAAAAAAGGATATTGCAGTTTTAACCATGCCTTTTTATACATTAACGTTTACTGGGATTCAAAGTCCAGTTTTCGTAACCTGTTGAGCAACATTGCTGGTGAACCTGACACTCAAATCTGTAGGTCTGATATGATAACAAAATAAGTTTACTATTATTGCGTGCAAGTTCTCCCTTACTCCGATGCATTGGATGCAGTTTCAACATTAAAATGATAATGTATCACCCTGCTCTTGCAAAGTAAACACATTGTCAGCCTCAGAACCTTGGAGGACTGGACAGGGCCATCACAAATTACATCTGATGTATTACCCCTACCATATTTATTCTTGTTCAATACTGTGATTTAAAAGAAACGCACAATTGTATGTTAATGTCATGTTGTTTAAAATGAATACCAGTCAAGGAGTTGGAGGACATGACTGCAATTCAAGCCTTTTCACAAGCATGGCCCCGGGGAGGAATACCTTCTTTTCCCCGTAAGCATACAGACAGAATAAGCCTGATATTAAATGAAAAATGTATCAAGAAAAAAAAACCTTTTTACTATTCTACAGATTATGCAGGGGTGTGCCATTCATGTCGCCAGATGCCCTGGGACAACAAGATTTGTGTGAGGGGCAACACGTTTTGGACAGCTATTTTTTTTCTTCTTTTGTCATAACAATTTCTAGGGAGTCACGCAAGGTCCTGAAAACTCTAAACTGTGGAAGTCACGCACATACAAATAAAAATTAAAAAACAAAAATACATAACTCTAAACAAAGCAAAAATATATACAGAGTACACAAATCCACATATCCTTTTAATTCACAAACTCTGTCACACACAGTAAGAAACGTATTTAAATTAATGCAAAAATACTATTACATTGCCTTTATCTACAGTTAAATTTGACTGCCAGCTCTAGGAAGAATATTTAATATAATGAAAATTACAAAAACCTTTAAACTATTTTACATGTAATGGTTTAGCAATGTATTTATTTTTTAAAAAGCTACTTAATCAGGTGGTTGGTAGCAGGTTTGTAAAGCTATAGATTTACTTATTTTTAATACAACTTTGAAATGACTCCATAGCATTGCACTCTTATGAAACTGCTACCTTCTCTGAATTCTGTCTCAACTCTCCGCTGGGTACGCAAGCTCTCGTCAGGGGGTATGCGAGAAAAATCAAACAATGCTGAATCTCCTTTCAAATAAAACCACAGCCATACTGGTGTACGTTTACTTTCTGTTGGGCAAGGTTAACTCTATAAACACTCAGCCAGCGTTGTGAGAGAGTGTTGAGCGCACACATGGCTAATTTACATATTTAACTGCAGTTTGTGTGCTAAAAAAAAAAAAAAAAAAAAAAACTCAAAAGATTGTCATTGTATGATGTTGCTTCTTTTAAAAATGTGTAGTATTTACTCACTTGTTTTGCGCTGGAGCTGGAGCGACATGACTTATTTTTACTTGAATGCCTGCATGTGTTTTTTTCATTATTAATTAATTCGTTGAAGAACTCCTTTGCCTGTAATTAATAAAAGCAAAAGCACAATATTATTATTATTACAAAAATTGAATCCGGGATAAAAAATAAATAAAAATACTGAAATCCTGGGATTGGGAAAAGTGTCCGGAATTGCAACACAGGATTTTCATGTTCGGATATTCTATCATAATTTAAATATTCTTTCGGATATTCGTTCATTTTCAAAAAGTAATAAAAGCCATTATATTGCTCAGAACGCAGGCAGAGACAGCACAGCAGCAAGGGCAGGGGGTGTGGCCCCTGTGTATGTGCCTTTATTTTACAGAAAGACATTACAATATGTAACACATTAAAAGTAGAAAAATATCCCATGAGTAAAGAATAAATTGTATAGGCCTAACTTTACCCCAGTCAATTAACTACAGAACAATGAGTACCAAAGCACTTTTTTTTATCTTTTCATTCCTTGCCATTTTTTCACAGTAAACAATGGCCACCGATATGTTTTCTTAATAACTTTGTTTACTTGTACCTTTTTGTAGCTGAACAAGCAAACGAAAACTGAAATTTGACTTTAAACACTTCAAATAAATTAAACATGGAAATGGCTTTGTAAAATGAAGGGGAAAAAAAACTCACCATTTTGGTTCTTGTGTCACAGAACAGAAAGCTGCAACACAAAATATATAATATATACAATCTATGACTACACAACAGTTCCAGCAAGTTGGGCACTGTTTAAGCAAGGCATTTCAGAATGGGGTGCTTGCCTTTTATTCTATCCCATGAGATTCTGACCCAGATGGCCTTCCGTAGAGATCACTATGTGTGCGCGTGCGCATACTCCCGTTTGTTTACTTTTTGCTGTCTAAAACTTTTAAATAGAGGCTCAAGAACTGCTGTGTTGATCCTGTGGTTTTTTTTTTTTTCAATATATATTAATCTCACATATAACACAGAGCTCTTTTTCATTGGCCATTTTTTAAACTGTCACGGAATTTCTGGGGAGGCGGTAAATAAGTGCAAGGTATTTTTCTAATTTCTAGCGAATACGAACATCTCATTTTTGTATCCGAATACATGTCAAAAAATATTCGTTTGAATATTCGGATATTTGTTCCAGCACTAAACAACAACACCAACAACAACAAGAAATTAATTAATAAAACAAACAAATGAGATGGATACAATAATTGTAGTATTATTGTTGCAGTAATGGATGCAGTAATCCTAATTCTCCTTGATCTCTCTGCTGCCTTTGGCACTGTCGAATCACTCTATTCTCCTAACCTCTCTCGCTGACCTGGGAATCTCTGGCACTGCTCTGGCCTGGTTCTCCTCCTACCTCTCCGACCGCACCTACCAGGTAACCTGGTGCGGCTCAACCTCCACACCTCACCCTCTCTCAACAGAAGTCCCCCAGGGATCAGTCTTGGGTCTTCTCCTGTTCTCTCTATACACCCGCTCCCTGGGGCCCCTCATCGCATCCTACGGTTTCTCATACCATTTCTATGCTGAACCCTGGACCCCTGCCTCTCCTACTCCCAGCACATCTCCACTCTAGCACGCACTTGCTGATTCTTCCTAAGCAACATACAAAGAATCCGACCCTTCCTCACCAACTACGCCACCCAGCTCCTGGTGCAGGCCCAGGTACTCTCCCACCTAGACTGCTGCAACTCCCTCCTGGCTGGCCTCCCTGCGTCCGCCACCCGTCCACTCCAGCTCATCCAGAACTCCGCTACTCGCCTGGTGTTCTCTCTGCCTCGCTTCTCCCACGCTACTCCACTGCTTTGCTCACTCCACTGGCTCCCGATCACCGCTCGCATCCAGTTCAAGACTCACGTACTTGCCTACCAATGCCTTGACCAGACTGCACCCAGCTACCTCCAGACCTTCATCTCAGAAAAAGGTGTTTTTTAAAAACGTAGTACTAGAGGCGCAAAACAATTACATCCCAAAAGCAGACAAATCTAAATCTAAAACAAAATGGCCAAAATGGTTTAATAGACCAATTAAAAAAAATATTCAGCAAAAAAGGCACTTTACAGAGCGTTTAAAAGGGACCAAAAACAAAGTACACAGAAAGAGTACTTGGAACTGCAAACACAAGTCAAAAAGGAAGTTAGAAAGGCCAAGAGAGAGATAGAAATCAATATTGCTAAGGGGGCTAAAACCAATTCCAAAATGTTTTTCCAATATTATAATAGCAAGAGAACATTCAAAGAGGAGGTTAAATGTCTAAGAGACACAAATGGCAAAATCATAGACGAAGAAAAAAAAAATAGCAAATATATTAAATGATTACTTTTCACAGGTTTTTACAAAGGAGGACACGGACAACATGCCCCACATGTTGACCTGTTCCTATCCAGTTTTAAATAACTTTATCATAACAGAGGCAGAAGTGTTAAAGGGACTAGGAGCTCTTAAAATAAACAAATCCCCTGGGCCGGATGAGATCCTCCCAATAGTACTCAAAGAAATGAAAGAAGTTATTTACAAACAGCTAACCAAGATCATGTAACAGTCTCTTGACACAGGGGTTGTACCGACAGACTGGAAAATTGCACACGTAATACCGATCCACAAAAAGGGAGACAAAACCAAGCCAGGTAACTACAGTCCAATAAGCCTGACTTCTATTATATGGAAACTTATGGAAACTATAATAAGATCTAAAATAGAAAATTACCTATATGGTAACAATATCCTGGGAGACAGTCAGCATGGTTTTAGGAAAGGGAGATGGTGTCTAACTAACCTGCTTGATTTTTTTGAGGATGCAACATCGACAATGGATAATTGCAAAGCATACAACATGGTTTATTTAGATTTCCAGAAAGCTTTTGACAAAGTCATGCATAAAAGATTAATTCTCAAACAGAACGCAGTAGGGATTCAAGGAAATGCATGCACATGGATTAGGGAGTGGTTAGAGAGAAACCTCAAAATGGAGCGAGGTAACCAGTGGAGTACCACAGGGATCAGTATTAGGTCCTCTGCTGTTTCTAATCTACATTAGTGACTTCTGGTATAGTAAGCAAACTTGTTAAATTTGCAGACAACACAAATATAGGAGGAGTGGCAAAGGTCATTCAAAATGCTCTAGACAGCATTCAGAACTGGGCAGACACATGGCAAATGACATTTAATAGAGATAAGTGTAAGGTACTGCATGCAGGCAATACAAATGTGCATTATAAATACTGGTATGGGAGATACTGAAATTGAAGAAGGAATCTATGAAAAAGACCTAGGAGTTTATGTTGACTCAAATGTCTTCATCTAGACAATGTGGGGAAGCTATAACAAGGCCAACAAGATGCTCGGATATATTGTGAGAAGTGTTGATTTTAAATCAAGGGAAGTAATGTTAAAACTTTACAATGCATTAGTAAGACCTCACCTAGAATATTGTTTTCAGTTCTGGTCACCCCGTTACAAAAAGGATATTGCTGCTCTAGAAAAAGTGCAAAAAAGAGCAACCAGAATTATCCCGGATTTAAAAGGCATGTCGTATGCAGACAGGCTAAAAGAAATGAATCTATTCAGTCTTGAACAAAGAAGACTACACGGTGATGTGATTCAAGCATTCAAAATCCTAAAAGGTATAGACAATGTCGACCCAGGGGACTTTTTTGACCTGAAAAAAGAAACAGGGACCAGGGGTCACAAATGGAGATTAGATAAAGGGGCATTCAGAACAGAAAATAGGAGGCACTTTTTTACACAGAGAATTGTGAGGGTCTGGAACCAACTCCCCAGTAATGTTGTTGAAGCCGACACCCTGGGATCCTTCAAGAAGCTGCTTGATGAGAATCTGGGATCAATAAGCTACTAACAACCAAACAAGCAAGATGGGCTGAATGGCCTCCTCTCGTTTGTAAACTTTCTTATGTTCTCCCTACACCCCCACCCGACCTCTCTGCTCCGCTTACACTAGAAGACTGGCTGTACGTCCTCTATGCTCCACTGCCTCCAGAGCCTGCTACTTCTCCACCCTCGCCCTGCAGTAGTGGAACGACCTTCCTATGGATGTCAGGACTGCCCAGTCCCCGACCACATTCCGGCGCCACCTCAAAACACACTTCTTCAGACAACACCTA
Source organism: Acipenser ruthenus (assembly GCF_902713425.1). NCBI lineage: Eukaryota > Metazoa > Chordata > Actinopteri > Acipenseriformes > Acipenseridae > Acipenser > Acipenser ruthenus. The sequence continues at coordinate 53,410,065 of NC_081193.1, read as the reverse complement.
TAAAACTCAACTCTTCCATTCTGGAACATATAGCAACTCTGCCTTAAATGCACTTCTGTATTTCACTTGCACTCCTATCTAACCCTGATGTAACTATCAACACTTATCTGCTCTTGAATTGCCCTGATATCAGATCATACTGTCTTTTGTATTTGCTCTTATCAGGACTGAAGTCATTGTATGTTGTATCTTGCTCTCAGTTATACTGTAATTCTTGATATGTATTTTATTTTGTATACAACTGTAAGTCACCCTGGGTAAGGGCGTCTGCTAAGAAATAAAGAATAATATAATAAATTGTATTTGCATTTTTTTTTTTGTTTTGGGTTTTTTTAAACGCTTGACAGTTCCTATCTATATCTATAAATAAATAAATAAATAAATAAATAAATAGGGATGGGAATTCCGAATAGTTTCCCATTTGACTACACGGGGGCCAACATTTTTGAGTATTCAAGTAACTGAAATAAAGAATAAAGAATAAAAGGCAAAATACATATGTGTACTACAGCTGACAGCATACAAAGTGTAAGCTGCTAAAGTTCACTCTTCAGAGTAGCCGGCCGGGTTCACGAAGTGTACAAACAATGTCCAAGATGAGATTTCTTTGTTCAAGTTACTTGGTTTATTCAATAACCTGTAAATAATTAAAAACAAGGAACATTCCTGGTTATACTTTTAATGATCAGTGCAAATGTTGATGTTACTCCATCCATTCACAGAAAGTCAACAGAAGATGTTTTACATTGAACTGCAGTCCATGGTTAACAAACCTACTTCCACGCTGTTTTCTCAGTCACTGCATTGTTCTGCTTAGCATTTAGTATGTCTTTATATTAAACATAAAGCTAAATTAGCTTTCTAATTTCAATGCTTCTAAAGTTAGGCTTCCTTTTCAGCACTTCCTATATCCATTACTTTACAAATTTAAAAAGTTAGCTGGTGCTGTGCTCCCGGAATCTGTTTCACGACTGCTGTTTAACACGGACTCTGTCTAATAGATATATATATACAGTACTGTGCAAAAGTTTTAGGCAGGTGTGAAAAAATGCTGTAAAGTAAGAATGCTTTCAAAAATAGACATGTTAATAGATTATATTTATCAATTAACTAAATGCAAAGTGAGTGAACAGAAGAAAAATCTACATCAAATCCATATTTGGTGTGACCACCCTTTGCCTTCAAAACAGCATCAATTCTTCTAGGTACACTTGCACAAAGTCAGGGATTTTGTAGGCATATAGTCAGGTGTACGATTAAACAATTATACTAAACAGGTGCTAATGATCATCAATTCAATATGTAGGTTGAAACACAATCATTAACTGAAACAGAAACAGCTGTGTAGGAGGAATAAAACTGGGTGAGGAACAGCCAAACTCCGCTAACAAGGTGAGGTTGCTGAAGACAGTTTACTATCAAAAGTCATACACCATGGCAAGACTGAGCACAACAACAAGACACAAGGTAGTTATACTACATCAGCAAGGTCTCTCCCAGGCAGAAATTTCAAGGCAGACAGGGGTTTCCAGATGTGCTGTCCAAGCTCTTTTGAAGAAGCACAAAGAAACGGGCAACGTTGAGAACCGTAGACGCAGCAAATTTACTTTCATCTTTTAGATGAAAAACACATCATGCTTACTTCCCTTTGCAATCGGAAGATGTCCAACAGTGCCATCAGCTCAGAATTGGCAGAAAACAGTGGGACCCTGGTACACCCATCTACTGTCCGGAGAAGTCTGGTCAGAAGTGGCCATGGAAAACTTGCAGCCAAAAAGCCATACCTCCGACATGGAAACAAGGCCAAGCGACTCAACTATGCACGAAAACACAGGAACTGGGGTGCAGAAAAATGGTAGGAGGTGCTCTGGACTGATGAGTCAAAATTTGAAATATTTGGCTGTAGCAGAAGGCAGTTTGTTCGCCAAAGGGCTGGAGAGCGGTACACGAATGAGTGTCTGCAGGCAACAGTGAAGCATGGTGGAGGTTCCTTGCAAGTTTGGGGCTGCATTTCTGCAAATGGAGTTGGGGATTTGGTCAGAATTAATGGTCTACTCAATGCTGAGTAGTACAGGCAGATACTTATCCATCATGCAATACCATCAGGGAGGCATCTGATTGGCCCCAAATTTATTCTGCAGCATGACAACGACCCCAAACATACAGCGAAAGTCATTAAGAACTATCTTCAGCATAAAGAAGAACAAGGAGTCCTGGAAGTGATGGTATGGCCCCCACAGAGCCCTGATCTCAACATCATCGAGTCTGTCTGGGATTACATGAAGAGACAGAAGCAACTGAGGCTGCCTAAATCCACAGAAGAACTGTGGTTAGTTCTCCAAGATGTTTGGGCCAACCTACCTGCCGAGTTCCTTCAAAAACTGTGTGCAAGTGTACCTAGAAGAATTGATGCTGTTTTGAAGGCAAAGGGTGGTCACGCCAAATATTGATTTGATGTAGATTTCTTCTGTTCACTCACTTTGCATTTTGTTAATTGATAAATATAAACTATTAACATGTCTATTTTTGAAAGCATTCTTACTTTACAGCATTTTTTCACACCTGCCTAAAACTTTTGCACAGTACTGTATATATATAAAAAATGTTAGACACACACACACACACACTCGAAGCTGCTCAAGTGAGACACCCCAGGGGGGTGAACAACCATCCCGCTTGAGCAGGCGTCTCAGTAAAGAGAAGTGCAGTAAAACAACACGAGAAGTCGGATAAGTCAATTTGTACAGCAGATAAAGCACACAGAAACACACAAGAATAAGTATTTAAAGCCAAAAAAAACACATTTACTGCTAATTAAGTCTTACTTCAGTGCTATAAATTGTGTTTACTGAACATATTTACATTAAGTGCCGTCTCACAATTAAAGTGTGGTATACTCCTCATGTCCCAGGTTAAACTCAAAATCTTCCAGTGGTACTGCAGTTAATTCCAAGCGCACTGCAGAGGACATCACTTTCTGGGAAAAGCTCACTTGGTGTTTCTGGTGCACTTTGTGTAACGTGGATATTTTTTGGGCTTGCAGAGGTGGCTGCTCTTGCTTAGAATTAGTCAGAACTCCACATCGTCTCTGTCCCCCCATTGCGTGATACTGCGCTGCTTTGCCTTTTGGACATATTGTTGGTAGATTTCACTTTGGATATCCAACAAGTGCTCCCAAGCAGGACACCTGCCCTCTTTGCTGGCACCACACCATGGCTGTATGTAGCCCTGCCAATGCCTAGGAGGTGGGCAGATTGTGTACTATTTCATCCTGTATGACACATGATTCATCGCCTGACATGTCTTCTCCTGCTGCCTTCGTAACGGCGCTGACTTCAGCATCAGTGAGTTGGCTGACAGTGGGCTCGTTCTGGTCCATGTCTACATAAGTGTTGAAAGCGGCTGTGTCCATATATGGTGGGAGCAGTACATCATCAAGGGCAAAGGATGGCTGGATTTCAGACTGTTACGTGTGTATCAACACCAAAAGTAACTCCTGCTTTGGGCTGCAATATTTTTGTTGTGTTGGGTGGGAAAAATTGTAGCTTAATGTAGTTAAGCTTTCTTGAGAGCTTATGTGAATGCGTGCTACAGTTATCCACCAGCAGCAAAATCTTGCTGCGGCTACATCTAAGCTCACTTTCCAATTCTAGCACCCACTCTTGATGAAAATGTCATCCAAGTGTTACAGCAGCTTGTGTAGGTGACAGGGTGGACTTTTAGGTTCTTAGGTAGGCAACGAGGTCTCTTACTCTTGCCTATAACAAGCACTTCTTTTCTCAGAGCCGGACGCATTGCCACAGCAGAGAACCGAAGTGCAGTCCAGCGAGCTCCTGAACCCGCACGGCATGCCCACGATCAGGGTAGCCCCTATAGAACAGACCAGTCTCATCTGCAGTAAAAATGTTGTCTGCAGTGTAATTACCGATTAGTCCTTGGAGGATCTCAGTTAACCAGTTCTGTGCTGATAATGAATCAGCATCCTGTTTCTGGTCTTCCAGCGAGAAAGACAGCCATCTTTTGGTTAAAACTCTGTGTGCCCCATCTGTGCAGCGAGGTCCCAAGCTTTTGATTTAAGCATTGGCCCTGATATATGCATTCCTTTGACAACAGCCTGCTGAAACCAAATAAAAAGTATGTTGTCTACATTACTGTCTTTCCCCTTGCGTTTCCTTTTGATTATGAGATTTGCGTTTGACTGCCACTCACCCAGAATAGCATCTCTGTTTTTGCTTATCCTCCCTGCCTGGCTTTTGGAGATGTGAAATTGAGCAGCAGTGGTGGACAGAGACGATGTGGAGTTCTGCAGAGCTTCCAGAACCTTTACTCTGTCAGCAAGTGACATTTTGTTTCTCTGCGGAGACATTTTTGTACTGAAACTGCGGTACAGTACAACTTTTGCTGAAACTGCTGTTCAACTTTCAGTGTACAGACAAAGCACAACACTAGTGAGAAGCCCAGCAGTTGTCCCACTAAAGCAATTATTTTATTTATTTATTTTACAAACTGAAGTTGACTTACACATTTTTAATAGAGGAAAATCGGTTCCCATTAAAAGTGTTCCCATTAAGCGCGCCTCATTTAGCTGCTGTGTACTGTACATATATTTCTGGGATGTTTTCAAACGGAGGATGCTAACAGCATTCCACACCTTGTCCTTTCAGATTTCAATATCAGAGTTCAAAATGGGTATTAAAAAAATGGGTATTAAAAAAATAAAATAAAACACAACTCACCCAGATGTAACTTAGCAAGGGTTTTTATAGAACAAACAGGCGCATCAAGTAAAGAATGCGCCCTATAGCCTGGAGATGCACAATTAGCCGAGCGCCACCCGGGGTGGGGAGGGCCTAGGTTAGTCAGGGTGTCCTCGGCTCACTGTGCACCTGCGACCCCTGTAGGCTGGCCAGGCACCTATGGGTCTGCCTGCAAGCGGCCCAGAGCTGTGTGGTCCTGCAATGCTGTAGCTTTGTAGCTGCATAGCGGGCCTGCAGAGTGAAAAGAAGTGGACGGCTGACGGCACACACGTGTGTTCGTCTTCGTCCCTCCAGAGTCAGCGCAGGGGTTGCGGCAGAGAGCCAGGCTTAAAATTGGGCATTTCAAATTGGGGAGAAAATGGAGTAAAAAACACAATTGGATTCCAAATTTTAAAAAAACACACACACACACACACACACACACACACACACACACACACACAACAAGAAGCAGCAGAGGATGGGTTCTAAATTATCCAGTACCTGCAAATGCTTCAAAAGAATGAATAAGATCAACCTGGATTTGACAATGCTGTGTTGCAGTGTGCACTGGCTGCAACTATAAGAGAGTCACCAGCTCGACATTACAGAGGCCTCAATTATCCGGTTGCCAGTTCATTACCATACTGTATGTAGGGTTGCCTACAAAACACGCAGCCCCCTGCCTTCAAATTCAATAGAAAAGCACTTTACATTAATACCTTGCTCGACAAGTATAGGCATGAGGTTTACTGGCTGAGAAAATAAATCTCACAGCAGTTTCGATGTAACTGCAAAGGCCACCTGGATATGACATTTAAGATCTCTTTATTCCCATGTTCTTACATGATTATTTATGCCCCCATTCTGCCAGAAATTAAATTCCTAATTAAAAGTGGCTTAATTTTCACAAACATTTACAGACAAAACCCCATGGTGTTGCTGACATGACAAATACTGATACTGGTTAAAAAAAACCTAAAGGTAACTGTTTGACTTAATTCCACAGTTGATTAATTACCCAGGATACTTGAATGGTAAGAGCCCAACAGACAGTAACAGTAAGTTAAGAGTATGTTTTAAACATTAGTGTTGAGTAGCACTTTGAGTAAAGCCACCTTACAACTGGATGTAACCGTTAAGATTGAAACTCACATAAGATCCAAGATCGCAAATCTTTGCTCTTACAAGTTTTGCAAGAGGGGCTTGCGACAGAAAGACAATGATTCTTGGTGGTAAATCTCCCTCTCGACCTGTGAGGGCGCTAAGCAACGGGAACAGAGTACTCTGGACTGCTTGGCCTGACACTTTGTTCCGAGGGTTAAAAGGAAGTCGGTCATGTAGAAAAGAGACGGAGCTTCGGTACACTAACTCATTGACCCGGAGGGGAAATAATGTGGCAGCTGCAGATCATAAAAAGCAGCTGCAATCGTTTACCAAGGGGTCATGAGTGACGGTATAAATAGGGGTCGAGGCAATGTTATCTGTTCCTTCGTTTTGGTTATTATAAAGTGACCCAGAAGGACCTGTGTTTGTTGGGGAGATAAGCGTGAGTGTTTTGTTTTGTACTGTCTGTTTGTTACTTGTATTCACTAGACAGCTAACACGTACTGGAGCTGTCACCGGAGCTGTCACCGGAGGCCAGCACAAACCCGGAACAGCACTTCACTTGTTTCACAGTAACTTGTATTGTACCACAATCACTAATTCATGCACTAAAGGGACTTGTGTATGTGTTTTGTGTTTAATGTGGGGATACAATAACAGGACTATTATTTCGGGACCAGCTTGGGGATTATAAACATAAGTTATACAAGCCGTTGTATTACTTACCAGCATTATTATTTACTGTTTGTTTCACCATCAGGCACTGGACAAAACAAATAAAAACAAACTTTTTCACCTGGATTACAATTGTCTGTCTGTTCTTTAATCACCTGAACACTATTAACCGCTTTGCCACAGGCTCTAATAGACCCCCTCCTTGGTTTATTATCCTGTGCAGAGCTGACAAAAGACACACCAATCTTTTTTTTTTTTTCTTCTTTAATAATTATTTTCTTTCTTGAATGGTCCAGTGGTTAAAGAACATGGCTTGTAACCAGGAGGTCCCCGGTTCAAATTCCACCTTAGCCACTGACTCATTGTGTGACCCTGAGCAAGTCACTTAACCTCCTTGTGCTCTGTCTTTCGGGTGAGACGTAGTTGTAAGTGACTCTGCAGCTGATGCATAGTTCACACACCCTAGTCTCTAAGTCGCCTTGGATAAAGGTGTCTGCTAAATAAACAAATAATAATAATAATAAATACAGGTGGCGTAAGAGAGAGTTGGTATTTCTGGTGAATCCTAGAAATGTTGCGTGGCAATAAAAACAGAGCCACCATTTGCTTATTAACAAAGAGATTCACACATTTACAAACTAGTGACGACAGAGCCTGACTAACAATCGTGATATGACTTATGGGAGCGACTTGGATTCAAGGTTTTTAGTGAGGGTACCAATTTACATTTGCGCATGTGAATTATTCTGGTGCGCTTGAACAAGACCAACTGTACACAGTACTGCCCACTACAGATATTACTCTCGGTACAGTACCGGTATATTAAAATGGCTACACAGCGAACTTCAGGAACATTTTTTAATGCAGCTTTTGAAAGAAAAGTAATTGTGTTTGCTGAAGAAAACAGAAACTGCGGCATCGGAGATGCAATCGAAAGGCTATGCAATACTATAATATTACCAGTAAAGTACTTGTTACTCCAAAGTCCTAACTCAAACTTAAAATGAACAACACATTTCTGTCTTGCACTAATTTTGCTTGTGAACGTGACAGAGTCACATTGGCCAAATGAAACAAACGAGGACAATAAAGGCAGACTGAAATAAAGATCAAGGGAATTTACCCTTTCCCAGCTACCATAAACTGCAATGACTGTCGTTCAATACTCAAAGACGTACTCTGGTGCTTTAATGTACAGCAATACAATGTTCCCTGCTGGCACCTAGAAATTAAAGCAATTTAACCGTTAATTATTGTGTTTTTTTCATTACGAGTTAAATGTGACTTGCATTCAGGGTCTTTTTTATTTTTTTTGGTGTCCGTATTTGGGGGTGTGACTTGAATTCAGGGGGGACTTAAATATATACACACAGTACCGTGCAAAAGTTTTAGGCAGGTGTGAAAAAATGCTGTAAAGTAAGAATGCGTTCAAAAATAGACATGTTAATAGATTATATTTATCAATTAACTAAATGCAAAGTGAGTGAACAGAAGAAAAATCTAAATCAAATCCATATTTGGTGTGACCACCCTTTGCCTTCAAAACAGCATCAATTCTTCTAGGTACACTTGCACAAAGTCAGGGATTTTGTAGGCATATAGTCAGGTGTATGATTAAACAATTATACCAAACAGGTGCTAATGATCATCAATTCAATATGTAGGTTGAAACACAATCATTAAATGAAACAGAAACAGCTGTGTAGGAGGAATAAAACTGGGTGAGGAACAGCCAAACTCAGCTAACAAGGTGAGGTTGCTGAAGACAGTTTACTGTCAAAAGTCATACACCATGGCAAGACTGAGCACAGCAACAAGACACAAGGTAGTTATACTGCATCAGCAAGGTCTCTCCCAGGCAGAAATTTCAAGGCAGACAGGGGTTTCCAGATGTGCTGTCCAAGCTCTTTTGAAGAAGCACAAAGAAACGGGCAACGTTGAGGACCGTAGACGCAGTGGTCGGCCAAGGAAACTTACTGCAGCAGATGAAAGACACATCATGCTTACTTCCCTTCGCAATCGGAAGATGTCCAGCAGTGCCATCAGCTCAGAATTGGCAGAAAACAGTGAGACCCTGGTACACCCATCTACTGTCCGGAGAAGTCTGGTCAGAAGTGGCCTTCATGGAAGACTTGCGGCCAAAAAGCCATACCTCCGACGTGGAAACAAGGCCAAGCGACTCAACTATGCACGAAAACACAGGAACTGGGGTGCAGAAAAATGGCAGCAGGTGCTCTGGACTGATGAGTCAAAATTTGAAATATTTGGCTGTAGCAGAAGGCAGTTTGTTCGCCTGAAGGGCTGGAGAGCGGTACACGAATGAGTGTCTGCAGGCAACAGTGAAGCATGGTGGAGGTTCCTTGCAAGTTTGGGGCTGCATTTCTGCAAATGGAGTTGGGGATTTGGTCAGAATTAATGGTCTCCTCAATGCTGAGAAGTACAGGCAGATACTTATCCATCATGCAGTACCATCAGGGAGGCATCTGATTGGCCCCAAATTTATTCTGCAGCATGACAACGACCCCAAAGGCAAAGGGTGGTCACACCAAATATTGATTTGATGTAGATTTTTCTTCTGTTCACTCACTTTGCATTTTGTTAATTGATAAATATACAGACGTGCTCAAATTTGTTGGTACCCTTACAGCTCATTGAAATAATGCTCCATTCCTCCTGAAAAGTGGTGAAATTAAAAGCTATTTTATCATGTATACTTGCATGCCTTTGGTATGTCATAGAATAAAGCAAAGAAGCTATGAAAAGAGATGAATTATTGCTTATTCTACAAAGATATTCTAAAATGGCCTGGACACATTTGTTGGTACCCCTTAGAAAAGATAATAAATAATTGGATTATAGTGATATTTCAAACTAATTAGTTTCTTTAATTAGTATCACACATGTCTCCAATCTTGTAATCAGTCATTCAGCCTATTTAAAATGGAGAAAAGTAGTCACTGTGCTGTTTGGTATCATTGTGTGCACCACACTGAACATGGACCAAGGTGAAGGTACGTCAGTTTCTGATCGCACCATCCGTCGCTTTTTGAGCGAAAGTGGGCTCCATGGAAGAAGATTACAGTACTCTAAAGTATAGGATTAAATGCAATAAAATATTATTATTATTATTATTATTTATTTCTTAGCAGACGCCCTTATCCAGGGCGACTTACAATCGTAAGCAAATACATTTCAAGTGTTACAATACAAGTAATACAATAAGAGCAAGAATACAATAACTTTTGTTCAAATAGGGAGCAGGTAAGAGCAAGTAAAGCGCATTAAGGAAGAGTGATAAAGTGTCCAGAGGGAAAAGATAAGTTCTACATTGCTGTCATTATGGGAAAAAGTTAACAGCTATCTGAAGACAGGCTGAAAATTTATTGTCATAAAGCTGGTACAAGACTTATGGTACTGTCACAATGCTCCCTCAGTCTGGAAAAAAGAAGGTTCTTTCACCAACAAGTAGAAGAAGAATAGTAAGGTTAATAACAGTCCGAGATTGACTGCCAAAGATAATCAAAGTGAATTGGCTCCAAGTGAGACTGGGGTTTCCATTTCAACCATAGGTCGAGTATTGCATGGTGAAGGTCTAAATGGTCGTAGGCCAAGGAAAAAGCCACTCTTAGTGAAATGCCACAAGGACAACTGCTTAAAGTTTGCAAAATGGCATTTGAATGATGGATATGAGTTCTGGTCAAAGGTTTGTGGAGTGATGAATCAAAAATCGAGCTACATGGTCACGCCGATAGTCGTTACGTTTGGAGAAAGTCTGGTGAGGCATACAAAGAAAAGAACACCATACCTACTGTCAAGCATTGAGGTGGTAATATCCTTCTATGGAGCTGTTTTTTCTCTAATGGCTCAGGAAATTTAGTTCCAATACATGATTAAATGGATTCCACAGCATAGCCTACTGCTCGTGACGCATAACTCCAGTCGCGGTCATCTACCACACGGTAGAGCCCACATGGACGGGCTCTATCGCTTAAATGTCATTGCTGTTAAAACCATAAAGACGGTTAATAATAGTAATAATGACCTCTAGGCAGGACACTTCCTGGCCGTTAATGCCCCCGGCTGGATTAACGGCCAGGAAATGCTCTGCCTGTCATTCATTATTGCTTAAATCAAATCAAGGTCCTGGAATGGCCTAGTCAAAGACCCAATGTAAATCGGATTGAGAATCTTTGGTACGAGTTGGAGAAGGCTGTGCACAAGAAAAATCCTCGGAATATGAATGAACTGGAACAATTTTGCATTGAAGAATGGTCAAACATCACTAAAGAATCAAGCCAAAAGCTTGATTCTTTAGGACAAATAGTCCTAATCGTCTGAAAGAGGTTATTATTAAAAAAAAAAATTCTGTTGGTGCGTATTTTGTTGAAATTTAACCACTTTAAATCACACAACAGGCTTTTTTATTGAGTTTTAAAGTTAAATTTGTTTTATAGAATTGTATTTTTAGTTTGAAATCCCAGAAAACACTTAGCTACCATTATTTAATATTAATGCGTGGAATAGATTAACAATAATAGAATACCTTGTGATATTCTAGCTGCTACTAGCCACATGACTTTGATTACAGGATAATTGTGAGCTCTGATGTCTTATGATCATGACGCTTTGTAGTATTTTTTTTTGTAGTATATATTTTTTTTTCTGTTTTTGGTAACAGAAACAGGGTTGGAGGTGTATCGCATATTTTGAAGATTTTGCTAAGAGTATCATTGTCAAAGTAAACTAATTTTAAAACATTCTTGTCTTTGTAATATATTGTATTGCACATCTCCAGTAAATGCTAATTTGGTTTACATTACTTGTTTCTGTATTTTATTAATGCATTCTAGTCACACGCAATGACACCTCATTTATCCATGGACCTGTTTCCCGAAGCACACAGACAAACAGAGTTCCACTGTGTATGTAATATATATATATATATATATATATATATATATATATATATATATATATATATATATATATATATATATATAGCATATGCCATAGTATTTCCTTGTAACAGGAGTATTTTATGGTCTCCAGGCAACCAACAGGTTACTTACATATGATTATAGATTGACCCCACTACAATAGATTTACACTGCTGGGCTCTGTAGCCAAAACCCTTCCTACACAGTGTTACACTCAGGCATAAAAAACATTCTCTCTCAGTATATAATTAAACAAAGAACAACAGCAAACAACACCCTTGCTGACTGGGATACAGCATTATTTGCTACTCTTAGAAAAGTTTTTAAAACAAAATAAAAAGTCTATAGAGTCTAAAAGCTAATCCCGAAGACTTCCTGGACACTGATTTTTTGGTATGGGGCATGCTTTCCTGGGATACACTGGGTCCCTTGATTACTCAGAAAGGCCGAACGAATGCTGTTTCTTACTTAAGCACTTGTACACTGATGATGACGGCTACTTTCAAGAGAAGTGCTCCCATCCACCGTATCAGAATTGTGCACACATGGTTTGAGGAGCATAACAGACATGGTCACCACAATCCCCAGATCTCAATCCAATTGTCATGTTAGGGATGATTTTGAACAACTAATTTGTCATCACGTTGGCATGAAATATTAACAACTGAGTGGATTAACATCCCTCGATAAACCTTCTAGCACCCAGTGGAGTCAATGCTACATTGTGGTCCTAATAAAGTGCCCAGACAGTGTATAGACATTGTCATAACAAAATCTAGAGTGGACAACATTTGTAGGGCTACTGATTTTCTGTGATCACGGAATTGTGGAAATTAGGCATTGGGAACGGAATTAGGCTTTTGGGGAATGGAATTTTGCAGTGTTGTCTTTTTCACCTTGCAACTGCAGTTTTCAGATTTTTTATTTTTTTTTGCACTACACCCAGCCAAGTTGAGTTAATTCATCATGCGACTTCACTTACGTGTGTCTGCTTAAACTCAACATGGCGGCTGCACCAATGGAAAAAAAATGCAAAGTTTCAGTAAAAGACAGATAAAACATTGTCTGCTATCTATAGGAGGATGGTAGGATACTATTCTGCAAATGTTGCCGTCATTCAATGTGTTGCTGTCATGATTCAATGATCATGTACGAGTCAATAACATTAAGATCATATTGTCAGTTGTAAATACGTAGAGAACAAGATAGCAAAAAAAGACGACGACAAATACAAAGCACTGCATTCATCGATGCTGAAAAACTTAAGACTCTACTGGCAATTAATATAGCTATAATTAGCAATGTTAAACCATGACCGTTTCTCAATTAAATTATATTATCTGACGAAGAAACAAGCTCAAAGCTATTTTTCTAGTTATACATTCCTTAAAGGAAATTGATCGTTTTACTGTGTAAAGTATGTAGTCACTACAATACACACCGTTTGTTTCAAAATAGTTCAGCGTTTACATTAAAAGGGGAGCTATTTAAATTACAGTCGGGTGATACCCAGCAGAGAGCCTGTGTAGAGCAACGTGTCAGTCAATAATAGGTTAATATGTTATCCTGGTTATTGTAATGCCAGTAAAACACTAAACTACATTTGTTGAGTACTGTAAATAGGATACTCTCACGTGACATTGCCGGACTGTTACTAAACTGTTTCATACTGTTATTATAATGCCACCAATAAGCTAAACAGGTCTTTTTAAAACACCTTAATTTGTAGACTAAACTACAGTGCCAGTGGAAGACTATAAATATGATTCTCTCACAAGAGGGCTGGACATTTGTTTTCCTGCTTATTTTAATGCCAGCAATGAGCCAAGTGATGTTTATAAGCATTACGACATGTTTTCAGGTGCTTTACTTACTATTACTGCAACAAGCCTGATTGAAAATCTTTGCTTTAAAAAGAAAAAAAAAAAGTATTAATATTTATTAATTTACTTATTTTAACTAGCAACATTACATGTATGTTCAAATGTCATGTTTAATTATCAATAAAATGATAAAAAGTGGAGAGCCTGAATGAAAGTTTGAATCCTGGTTGTGTGATGAAGCCGGTCTTCGCTGGGGACTCTGGGGGAGCACTGCATTGGCTTTGGCGCTCCCAGGGTTGGTGGGGTGGGATCCGGCTTAGGCCCTTACACACCAGACACGACGCGAACAGCAACGTGAGAAAATCAATAAAACCTATGCTTTTCAATAGCACCCTTCACACCAAAGGCAACACGAATTCCAATGCGAGCAATGAAAAAAAAAAATAGAACCTATTTTTGCAAATTCGTCATGCGACAACTACACAACTGAGCAATCAGAAAACAGCTTCATGTCAGGGCTTGATTTCAAACCACGTGTTTCACTTTCATTCAAAATGGAGGAGAAGATCATACTTGCAGTATCTAATTTTCCTGACCTTTGACAAGAGTCAAAACAATTATTTTTGGTTAAGTGCAGGCCAACAATCTGCAACAGGTCTTCAAATTGGATTGTCGACATACGAAAGTACAGTCTGAATCTGGCACCATCTAATTTTAATTCTTGGACTAATCTATGGAATTCACCTATAGCTGATCTTTTTCTTAGGATGCCGTGCACCCAAATCTGGCGCTTTTGACGTCTGCGGAATAACAGCAGTAATAATAAGAGCTCTTCCTCTTCTCGATCAGCCATTTTCTATTGCGTTTGTTAGTAATCATACTTTCTGAAAGATTTGGCAAATTTCCAGTTGTCGCATCATGTTTGTGATCACTTCTGCTGTGCACTGTGTTTTAGCAGCGAATTTGTCGTGTCGCCCCAGTAAAAATCGCATCGCATCTGGTTTGTGAAAGCCTTTAGACAGTTTTACATCACCGCTCTGCGGCGACTCCCTCAGACGCCAAGTGAGCTTGGGGGTGGAGAGTTGCTGGGCTGGTCTTTGTCCTCCAGAGGCCAGAAGCCTGCGGACATCCCCTCTCGAGTTCCTGGGTGTAAAAAAGACGCCGATTGGCTCGTGGGATCGGAGGACACCCATCGAGCCTCAGGTCCCTGAGCTGTGTGTGGAATCGCCGCAGTGATGGAGAAATAATAATAATAATAATAATAGGGCATTCCAAATTGGGAGAATCGGGGGTAAAATAATTGGAGATTATTTAAAATGTTTTTTTTTTTGTTTTTTTTTTTTAATAATGTACTTATTTTAACTATCAACATTATATTTATGTTCAAATGCCATGTTTAATTTATCAATATATTGCTAAAATAAAAAGTATGAAAAAACAGACTTAGTAATTTTTGAAAAAAGGAATTTTGTTATTCCCCAGAATGGAAAATCAGTACCCCTACATCACAGATACCCTGCTTTGAAAAAATATGTCTAAGCAATGACAAGTCGAGTGGAGCACGGAGACTGGGAGGGAGGGTTTAGTGTGAAATGCTATAAAAACCTTGGAATTCAGAAAAAAAAGAAAATTAGAGGGCTTAAATATGTAGAACAGCCATTTTAATCTAAAATAATTATACATTTTCAAATTGTATAAGTGAGATTAGAAAACATTTCTATCAGTAGAAATGTCAATGAAATGAGCGGGCCTGTAAATTTTAAAAAACGTTGCTTATGACAAATACACATTGTTGTTAATTAATTATATATTTCCAAATGTGGTCCATTGTTCCAAACCTGAAACCGTTATGTACATTATTAACTAGAGAGACATGGTTTTTGCCTAGTTTCTTGTGATTCATTCCTGCACCCCACAACTATCAGGTTAATTACTCGCCAGTTTGATAGAAATCCAATCAGATGTTTTTGGAGATAGAGCAGTAAACCCTACAACAAAGACAGAAATTGTATAGGTCAAGGGCAAGGTCACACGAACCCAATAAATTGCTTACGGATATGTTATACCATTTTAAAGTTTGTAAAGCAAATAGTCACAGAGATATAATAAAGTAATTGTGTGGCAACAAACAGAAACAGAAGGAATCCATATGTACCTACTCAATTCCTAAACACTTGTACCTAGATAGTGCTGTCAGCCTTGCTTTTGAATCAAGAGTTATTTAATGCATTCACATGATCCCAGAAGTATCTGAAATACATTAAAACACCTTCCTTTTTTCATACACACAAGCAAATACACATTTGAAGTTAGGAACCTTTAATGCAGCTTATGATTACAATCTCTCTCAGTGGACAACAAAGCCTACAAAGCCACAAACATTTCAATTAGTGCATAAACTGTATATCAACTCCACAGTTCCTGACTGTCAGCTAATAAGATAACATTAAAAGTTAAATACAGATTTTAGTACTTTCCAGTAACTCAAAGCCTTTGATGGTATTTCATTGTTAAACTGCATCTTTTATATGCCAGTTATGTACTCATAATGCACACATGACTGGCAATCCCACACGAATTAGTGTTGACAAAGGCACCGATTTGTTCCACCCCTAATCAAAAATGTTTTTTGTTCAGTACCCTTCCAATAACTAAAGCGAGATCTACACATCTGTTAATAGATGTGTTTGGCTGTGAATGTGTAAGTAAACGGCACAGTTCAGTTGATTGCAGTTAGTGAATGAATGAATGAATGTGAGAAATCAAACATTTACTGACACACTAACGATAAATAAAAAATCTAAAATGTGTGTTTGTCATTGAAAGTAGTAATTACAGTGAAAATCACAAATTTCAATAAACACAAAAAATAGAATGCAAAAATAAAAAAAAAACATTTCTGCAGACAGCAGCATCTTATGTGAAATGTATGGTTTCACACACACCGCCAGAGTACATCCACAGATATTAAGTTAATTGACTAGGTCCATCATTGTAAGGTCCATGGGATCCAGTATGATCAGTTTTCGAGTGCAGCCGTGGCTGTTAAAAACGGTGTACAGCTACACTGCTAACATTCAATAACAGTTATAAAAAAAGCTTAACACTAGGGTCTAGTTGGTGCAGAAGCAAATTAGTCATACATGCCTTTAACTATTTTTATTACTGTAGTACCAAAACGCCTTTAAAAGGGAAACAAGTGTAGAATATTTATTTTTGGAAAATCAACAAATATGCTGTCAAGTCGCTTACATCAACCACATAAAAAATACAAACATGTCACAGCTGTAGTCTGTATCGTTAAACCTGCTTTGCAGATCAAAATACTCAAGCGCTGGCATCTTATGCCTCTGTTAAAATACAGTTGTCATACTGATAAAATATATGAATCACCGTCTCACCATGCTGTGCCCTCTATACTGTTCTGCCCTGATATATGCAATGTTTTTCATCCGCAATGTCGGTATCCTTCACTCACCTGCGATGTGCGGTTTCTCAGGAAAATGTACCACCACTATTCTCCGTCGATGTTACTCGCTCTCTCTGACAACCTTGCTTGCACTTTTTAACACATGGACCTCCACGCTTCCGTACGTCGCATTGAGATTACATCAGAAAATAGGGGTGGAGTATGATTTAACCAAAAATTTTCAGTATCGGTGGCACCATTTTTTTTAACCAGTATTCCAGAAGAGACACGCCCCAATTAAACTGGTGGGGGGGACGAGTGTGCGGTTTCAACTGAGTGCTGTTATTCGAATACAGACTGAGAGGCTCCAGCTCTGAAGCAGGGAGGGAAAGGAATGCGAGAGAGCAGACAGCATTTAACAAGACAGAGAGAATACCTAATTACTGTATACAAATACTAGTTAATTTTTAACGCAGAATCTAAGGCTGTGTTCACACATGGTCCGTTTAGAGGGTTCGGTACCGCAGTCCGCTTGGGAAACAAACCGTACCGAGGTCCACCTAAAGAGGTCCGTTAGCAAACGCACCGAGTCTGGTTCGCTTGCTAATCGTCAATGTGAACAACTGGACTCCGGCCTTTTGCACATAGGAAATTAACTATATTACAAGGTAACCTGACTCAGAAGTTAATATGTTGAGGGTAGTTTAGTTCATATTCTGCTGTGTGAAGCTAGCAACAATTGCTGGCAACAATAAGCAACTTCCGGTAAAAGTCACTTGTGGAAGGCAATTGTACATATATTGAACAGTAACATACATACAAATTGCTTAGGTATAGTACTGTAATATAATATGGAGATTGGTTTTTAAATACTTTTTCATCTGCGCAAAAATAATTTCATTTTCTTAAAAATATCACAAATTACGCCCTCAATAAAATGTGTATAAAATGCCAATATGTGTGTTCCATTAGTCTTTTGCAATGTATGAAAAATCTAAGGATTTAAACTCAATAAATGGGGGTGCAATGTGAACTAGAGATAGAGATAATAAAAAAAATTAAAAAAATTATATCGTCATTGTAAATGTTGCTGTGCTTTTAGTATAGAGTGGAGAGCTGAAAACAGACACATATCGCCTATTATTCAGCCGACAAACTGGCTGCGTTCTAGTAACTCCTAAAAACCCTGCGTTCGCATGCGGGAGTCTGCCTCTGACGTCACCGTCTGCGTAGACGGAGCTAGGACAGATTTAAGAGGTTTCACAGCACAGTCGACTGAGCAAACGTGGCGACCAACTTCATTGATTTTGCCATTGCACAACAGATAGAAGCAATTGAGGTTCCCTTCGTGCTCCACCACCTTCAACAATTACAGCAACCTCAGAAAAGGTACATTGAAAACGATAGACAGCAGAAATACATTTTGCATTAGTTGTCAGTATTTTATTAGCCAAAGCCTTAATGCAATTAATTAAATGCTACATTTTAAACAAATACATATATGTCCCATAATGATTGTATTTACTATAAGGAGAAACAAAATGTAACAGAAAAGTATAGCAAAATATAATTGTATAAGGTGATGGAGTCCAGTAACCAAACTAGTGTATCCAGTGATACTATTAGTTCACTGACATTCTTGATTAAAATATTTTCTATATATCTGGCTTCTGTGTGGTGTATTTCCTTCTTTGGAAACTGGAAATACACAATGCTAATCAACATTGAGTAGTTCCAGATTAGTGCTGATCAGGTTCTGTGAAACCACCAGTTACTGTTCTGCTTTATGATTATGTCAGCAGCAGTGTGGAGCAGTGGTTAGGGCTCTGGACTCTTGACCGGAGGGTCGTGGGTTCAATCCCAGATAGAGGACACTGCTGCTGTACTCTTGAGCAAGGTACTTTACCTAGATTGCTCCAGTAAAAACCCAACTGTATACATGGGTAATTGTATGTAAAAATAATGTGTAAAAAATAATGTAATATCTTGTAACAATTGTAAGTCGCCCTGGATAAGGGCGTCTGCTAAGAAATAAATAATAATAATAATAATAAATAAATATCTGATGCCCATTATCCAAGTCAACTTACATGGTAAAAACAAAGACTAACATACAGTGCTCTACACATACATTATAGGATAAGGGTAATAACATTAGAAAATACATCAACATACCTCACATTGAATATAGAAGATGATTAAAAAGGTCTACAAGTGTATTCTAAACAGATGCATCGTAAAGAATCATCTAAAGATGGTAAGATTTTGCGTAGTCCTTATGGTCACTGGTAGCTCATTCTACCACTGAGGGGCACGAGCAGCTGGACACCTGCTGCACAACCAATCGACCAGCAGCAGAGGAACGGAAAGGGTGAGAGTGGATATAAGGAAAGAGAAGGGACTGTAGATAAGAAGCAGTGTGGTGAAAGAGAGCGGTGAGTAAGGGGTAATAGGAAACAAGTGTAGGGTATGAAACGGGAGTAGCTGTAGTGTAAAAGGTAGTATTCCAAAATGTGTATCCCCAAAGACATATGTTAGGTGTCATGTAGACACATTCTCATAACACATTGCGATTAAACATTTAACATTTCAAAGCAAAGTGTGTGTGTCCTAACTGTCATTGATGGTATTCTATTATATGCAGCCTGGAGTTAATTGCACCATTACAAGCATAATGTAATATGTTCAATGTTTGTAAATTGCCATCATATTCCTTGTAATATAGTTATGCATGTTCTGTTACTTCATATACATATATATTCCAATTCATACACATATATAATGTAATCCATGTTGTTCTACTTATAGGGTTGTTTCAAAGATCAGAAATTATGTTGCTGAAGTGGTGCCTCACTATACCATAAGTGACTTCCAAAGTAATTTTTGACTTACTCCAGTACAAGTTCAGGTAGGTATTCATATTAACAGATGTGTTGCAATTGACTTCAGAGTAAGGGACATGATTCCCTTTAAACATATAACTATTCTACAGGAGCTGATGGGACAGTTGCAGCCCTTCTACACAGATGTTCAAGGCAGAAAATGGGCATTCCATAATACAGTGCTTGCTGCGCTGTGGACATTGTCAAATCAGGAATCGTACAGAGGCATAGCAAATAGGTTTAATTCAAGTAAATCTGTAATATGTTCATATCTGCATGAGGTGTGTTCACTCATTACAATGCACCTCTCCCACAAGATTTCCTGGCCCACAGGTCATGCCATTCGTGAAGCTGAACAGGGTTTCCAGAGGGCTGGTTTCCCTGCAACACTGTGCAGTCGATGGGTGTCATATATCCTCAGTAAAACCACAACATGTTCCAAACCCTGACATGTACTACAACAGGAAGCAGTTTTATTCCATCAACCTCACCGCTTTCTTTGATAGTAGTGCACGCTTCACCCATGTAAATGTTGGCCATCCTGGAAGCTGGCATAAGGCATGTGTTTACAGGATGACAGAAGTGTACAGCATTCTCCAAGACAATCCACAGTCCCTTCTTCCTGGCGAGCTGCACATTATTGGAGATGCTGCATACCCTCTGTCCCAACACCTGATGATCCCATTCCGTGACAATGGCCACTTGACAGCTCAGCAAAAGAGATACAACCAGAAGCTCTCAACAGCCAGAATAGTAATCGAAAGAGCATTTGGATTGTTAAAGTCTAGGTTTAGGAGACTTAATGGACTACACATGCATTCATTACAGAACCTCAGCACAACTGTCACAGCATGCTGCATCCTCCACAATATGTGCTTAGAGGCACCAGGGAATGTGTGTGTAGAGGATGCCTTAGATCCTGATTGACATGTCTGTGAACAACCAGACATTCGACAAAATGACAACTGTGGCATTGTCAAAAGAGATTGTATTTGTGAATCATTATAATTTGTTCAGTACAATATCTTCTTTCATTTGTGTATTTTCCTATGTTCATCATCCTGATTTCATAGAGATCACAATAGTTTTGACACTAGCCTCTATATGTGTACATGTGTGTTTACCTTGGTTTTCCATTTTATTGGGTGGATTTTGTTTAAAAAGGACCTTGTCGGTCAGAATCTGTTTCAAAGATTCTGTAAAGAGTTTATATTCCATTGTCCAGCCTTCTAACATTTATCATGCATTTTGGTTGTCATGGGTAATTACGTAAATACAGACATACCCTACTCAGACTGATGGAGGTGCATAAACAATACAAACATACAGAAATGAATTCCAAATTAAATATTGATTTATATACAACATATTAAGGTCTGTTTTCCAACAGTGAGATAATGTGGTCCTGTTTCCGGGACATCTCATGAAGTGTACAAGAGATGTCCTTTAAACAGGCCAACATTTCCTCTTCTCTCTCTTCTCTCCTGATTCTGTAGCCTTTGTTCTCTAGCATTTGTCCGTTTGATGACAAGCCTCTCAAGTACTTTAGTGCGCCTCAGTGCACGTTGCTCATAACTGTGCAGAAATGACTGTGTAGGATCTGATTTCTTCTTCCTTTTCCCCCCTGCTTTGAGGTGCGATGTGACTGGTGTGATGGGTGAAGGGTCTGTGTGGGTGTCCACACAGGGACAGGGTGTGCATGGTGCTGGAGAAAGTGTTCTGTGAGGTGGTGCTTGAGGTGGGTCTGTGTCTGTGGGAAACTGGTGTGGAGACGATGGATCCTGATGCAGGTGGTGCACCCACTGTTTCAGACAGGAGATCATCAAGGGCCTGAAGAGGTGACAGTAGAAATGGGCATTCAAACATACTCTGAATCTGTAAGGTTCATTGTACATTTAGAATAAATACCATCACCAAGCATCGGTCAACCTGAGCTTAAGAATATTTAGTATTTAAACAAGGAGCTAAGCTTGATTGAAACTTGGAGTCTGGTTAGATGTGGACATACATTTGAGCAGGTTCTACACATTTGCTGTACACTGCATCTTCAGCATGCTCCCTTTATATGCATCATAAAACATGAATTGTTGTGAATAATGCTGCAGTACAATAAAGCATATCGGAATTGTCGAATCATTACATTTGTTGTGGATGTACTGCAGTTAGTGATAATATAGTGACATTTACAACGTAACTTGTGTACCTCGAAGTACTCCCACGTAATTCTTCCTTCACCCGTCTCTCTGTATTTGTCCTTGGTCCGCTTCTACGTCACAAGCATTTTGTTCCATTTCCTTCAGATCCTTTCCACAGAGAAGGTGTACCCATGTGCCAGGAATTTCATACTGACAGTCTGGTAGAACTGGGTTTTGTTCTTCTTATACAGTTCCCAGGTCTGTTGAGTCAGCTCAATCAATAGCAATGTTGTTTTGGGATCAAACTCTGGGTGACTGAAACATACTGACGATTAAACATGCACACATAACTGGACAATATGAAGTAAAGCAGAAATTAGATTGGGCCACTCACCTCTGGTGGCCCACAGGATCCAGTCCTGTTGTTGTTTTAAACACAGCACAGGTTCTAAACTAGTGCACTGAACCTGTTCAGAGGCAATAGACCCATTTAGAACATATTGGAATGAAGTCCAGGAATGGAATGGATCAAGGGCAAGAGTTCAGTGCTTTTATCTTGTATTCAGATTGACATGTTCATGGTTTATCCCCTATAAGAATGTGGCATTTCTGCAAATGTAATTAGAATGGCAGTACCTTCCAATGGTGGAGCAGTGTTCGGAACCTGGGTACTGCATGTAGGCTCATTTGCTAAAGTAGGAGGAAACACACGACATTTACTCCAATGTCATGAATATAATGTTACCCATCTTTAGGTATACCTGATATACTTTCTTGTCTAGAACAATGCATGTCCTCATAGTAGTTGTAAGACCTGAAGCACAGTAGGACGTTTTATTACCATAGACACCACAGAAGTCTGTTGGAGATGTACCATCCACTATTATGTCAGCAACATACTTTAAATACATTTCCAGACATTTAGGTTATGAAAGGGGATTATGAACAAACACAAGTGAACTCTCCCTACAATACAGTTTAGAAACATGCACACACATAACTCACCTTTTGGTTGCACTCTGCTCTGGCTCTTCAGTACATCATTGAAAAGCCTACTGACATATTCAAGATCTGCATGAAATAGGATGAGCAAAGATTAGTTGATATATAACTGTGGCATTACATTAAATCAGAATATGTATTGTATCAAGAGGAGCTAACATGTCTGGTAAAAGGTGTTTAAACAAATACCAATGCAAATGCACAAGAACAAAAGGTTGTTGTAGTTATTGTATTATAGGGTTGTGAAGATGACAGATGCTCTCTGTAAAACATTTAATCATGTTGCCTTATAACAGCTTTCGGATGTCTTCAAGAACATATTTGTTGTAGTAGTTATAGTGCCAAACCAAACATGAACGCACAACATCACTGATACACATAATGTAAGTTTCAATAATGCATTAGTGCAGCAGTGTGGAGTAGTGGTTAGGGCTCTGGACTCTTGACCGGAGGGGTGTGGGTTCAATCCCCACTGGGGGACACTGCTGTTGTACCCTTGAGCAAGGTACTTTACCTAGATTGCTCCAGTAAAAACCCAACTGTATAAATGGGTAATTGTATGTAAAAATAATGTGATATCTGTATAATGTGAAATAATGTATAATGTGATATCTTGTAACAATTGTAAGTCGCCCTGGATAAGGGCGTCTGCTAAGAAATAAATAATAATTAATAAATGGGGTTTAGTTTATTATCAGTATCAATATTTCGTACTTGACTGAATTCTTTCCTTTTCTGCAGGTGTAACCAGCAATGTAATAGTTGCCACGCCATCACCAGGGTAGTGGCTGCCACTACCATAGCTTTTATACACACAGGTGGGTTGAATGAATCACTCAGGTCAACAATGTGGCATTATCACACTTTAACCATTCAGGTATATTATTAAATGTGATAACTATGGATAACTACTTTCACAGGAGAAAGCTTATGTACTTTCATATCTGTTCTGAAAGTGACATTTAGCTTACAACATTAGCACATATTTTATATGTGTATGTATGTGTAAATTACACCAAATACATTCCAAACCAACAGTTAACTGGTAAGGGCATCATTTGAGGTCTCTTTGTAGTTTAATCAATAGGCAGCAATAAGAACAGGAACACTATACATGTCATTTAATAAACTAGAGCAATGTAACCTGCTCTACAAACTGTATTGGAAATACCTGCATAAATAAACACATACATATATACTGTAACATTGTCATGTCTGTGAAGCAGTGTTAATTCCTAATACAGGTTTATTTGAAAATAAAAGAAACAGGGGATTCCTGTGGGGCCGCAGCAACAAATAGCCTGGACAGCAGCAGGACAAAATAAGACAGACAAGACAAACGAACTGGACAGACAACAAATCCTGCATTGCTACAGTTGTCCGGATCATTATTATTATTTTATTATAGGTCTGTTCAAGCAATTTAAGTTATGTACATCGGTTTTACTAGTTACGTTCGAGAATTAAATGCAAACGCATACTATATGCACATATATGTCATTTACAATAATGAGTTGTAATTTATACAATCTGTTTTCACATGTATTTCACACCCTCATACTAGGTGGCGGTATCCCGTTCACTAATCCTGCACGTGGCTCTCAAAGCCCCTCTTGCACTCCTCTATTGTTTATAGTACGGGCCTGCTTCAGCGCAGCAATCTGCAGCGTATGCGCAGGCTCCCCGCCCAGAGCATGCGTGACCTCTGTTGTCAGTTGCGGCTGCGGCAAGCAGTTTGCCTTACTGGGACAGGTTTTGCGCGCAGACCCACGTCACTTGATGCGAACATCCTGCGCTACTAGAACGCAGCCACTACCCATGTACAGGTGTTGTGAAATATCTTGCATCCCTCGCCCTTCAGGTCTCTTTCGAACGCTTCCTTGCTTTCTCACGTCACGTGCAGGCGCAGCTACGGAAGAGCCATAGGGCCATGACAGAAAATTCGACTTTAAAAAAACGAAATTTCGCTATTCTACATACGACCTGAGTCTGGAACAGGCGGAGCTCTGAACTCCTGTTGACAGCACTGCTGTTTGAACATCAAATCAATAAAAAGCGTCTGTATAAAAATTGATCATTTATACACCATAGACAAAATGTCTCTTCGAAAAAGTACATACATGTTTAGAGCAATGCAAATGATTTATATCTGTTAAGTATTATAATGACGTCACCAAGTTGTCACTGTCATTCATGTATGAAGAACGTATTTCAAAGGTCATTTCATTTTTTTATATATGTGTGGACACATATCTAAAATAAAGAATGTTTTGCACCAGTGCGTTTTACACACCTGCCCTCACCCGCACCTGTATAGTTAATTATGGATGTCCTTTCTATGTAAAGAACGCCTTGGAAAATATGAAATTATCTTGGGGCAATACGTTTTTCATATGGAAATGACAGCTGTAATAAACCAGTGGGTGACGTCATTTCAATAGTTAATACAGGTATGTAAATCGTATTGCCCTAAAGCTTTAACCATTTCCTGTAAGAGATACAAATCTATTACGAAACATGTCGCTTTAGCCTCTATTCATTAAAGTGTCGGAGTTCAGAATTTGTTCACAAATGTTTACTGAAACTTCGTGCTTACATTTTTTCTTAAGTGATTCAAAATTTTATTTTGAAAAACTGTCATTTCAGATTTTCCACCTGTTTTATACACAAATTAAGGATGCTTTACATGTGGACCACCTTAAAAGCAACCTAATTTGAATGAAAGTTGCCGGAGTTGCTGAAGTTTTTTCAGTAACATGGCATGAAAGAGCAGGCTACATGAAGCACACAGATCTAGAAGGGGAGGGTGAAAGCCGCACCAACACAAAATTGCACAGACGGGGCACTAAAGCAATGCAAAACGTCTTGAGAAATCTCTCGTCTACACAATACAAATAATAATTATGAGTTTTCATACTTTAATTGTGTGGTACAGTTTGCAAGACGTTGCTCACCGATTTACTGTCCTCATAGGGCAGGACTGTCTTTGTCCATGAGCATTTTGATTGATTAAAAGATATGCAAATTCCCAGTAAACATGCTAACATTGGCCCTACCTTGGCCCGATGTCAGACAGTACGTTGGCCCAACATAATTTTACTCATCGGCCCAATGTTGGCCCAACAACACTGGCCCAATGTTTAATACCAACATTTGCCCCACGTTGGCCTAATATCAGACAGTACATTGGCTCAATGTTAAATACCAACACTTATCCAATGTTGGTTAATCTTTATGCTAACATTGGCCTAACAACATTAACTCAATGTTAAATCCTATGTAGGTTAAGCTTCTTAATTAACATATTTACCAGTAGTTTAATGGAGGTCCCTAGTCGGTTTTTCTCCTGAAAATGCAGAGAAAAGCTTTCAATGGCCGAGAGAAGCTCATAACATGGACAAAGAAAATCGTGGACATTTGCCAAGCTTTTTGAGATGTTATAGCAATAAAATAATGACTTGGGTAGCATTATTGAGGAGTTTGGTGATAAATCAAGTGATCAGGAGATGATTTATCAGTATGCACTACTATGAAGAGATATGTGATAAATACAGTGAACAAGGCGTGGGGCAGGGCTGAAGATGTAGTACTGAGTGTCTTTTAAACCTGTTTTGCTGTGAATAAAATTACTTTTAAACAGTGTGTAAAATAAACAGCTAGTGTGAAAATAAATTAGACCCGACGTGCCTGACAGGCGCTGAATAAATGGGCCGCAAAGGGTTAAACCAAAAAAGGAAGTGAAAAGGTTACTGTACCAAGCTGAAAAAAGATTGTGTACTCAATAAAATCTTTTGCCAGTCAAATCATAGAGTGCCTAAATAACGTTGAGTCTCACATATATTTTTGTCTGTTCCATCTTCTTTAGTACCCGCAACATTTTTAGAGGAGTTCAATGATTTAATTGCGCAGCAGATTCCCTAGTTAGATTATGAGCTGATAACACCTCTTCAGCCAAAAAAGCAAGCATGATAATGATGTTACACTAACGAAAAACAGTAATGTAGCGTGAGTTTTGCACTAAAGCAGGGTCAGCTGTTTATTTCTCAAACTGACCGGAAAGGTGAAAACCGAATGCATAGAAATACTTGCGACTAATTAGGAAGTGTACTGCTGATAAATAAATCAATATTTCAGGGAATTAAATGTACTGCAGCTTACTTGACTTCAGTAAAAATAACTGCCATTCACTACATTTAGCTCTCAGATTGTGCTACTGCTGTGGTGTATTTAATATCCTTGGCGCTATGCGCATAATGAGATCAGTGCCCCCTACTACCTTGCAAGTACCACTTACCTTAAAACTAATTATATCCACTCAATCTTTCCTACACTGAAAAGATGTGGTCTGTAATGTGGAAAGTCTTGAATAAGGGAATAAATCAAAGTTTCACTGCGTAAGCACTTGCCATAATATACTTGTTCAAAAAACATACCCTTCTGACCTAGTAATTTTTGTATTATAAATTTGACATTTATTTTCATACAGTAGAAAGAGCAATACTGTTCAATATCAAACACTGTGCATGACAAAAATCATTCAAAGTACACATTCAAATGATTTGGAAATGTGTTAAATGGGCCAAACACTAGGCATTTTTTTCAGCTATAGATTACATCTAAGAGTCATTGTCCATTTCTCAAAATCCAAGATGGCGCATGTAATCTTGCCCCTCAGGGAAGCTGTTATCCAAGCTAGTGAGATTTTGAAGTGATTATTCAGATCATCTGCCTTCCCTCCTCAGTTGAGCTGCCTGATGATCCTGTTAATGTCTTCGCCCCTGGGCCCTGGCTCTCCAATATCCCGCAGGAACCCTGCCTTGTCTCGTGCTGCGTGCCGAGCCACTGACAGGGGGAAGGGCCACAGGAAGTTGTTGGCTACAGGAAAGCGTTTCCCCACAGAGTGGATCTCGTGGATTAGATCCTCTAAGCAGATTATTCCATGCTTCCCTGCAAGAGAGAAATCTGGGATATTAACATATTCCATAATAGAGGAAGGGGAGGTACAGCAAATATGTAAAAACTAATGATGAGATTGTAAAGAACCTGGATCACCCAGTGGTTACTGTCTGTAAATCATCCAGAATACAACTGTAGTTCAAACTGCACAACAAATCAGGGTTTGTACTATGAAAAATATCCTTTGAAAGAAGTTGTAGCACCAACTAAACCATTTGGGTAACTAGGACTTTCTTTTTTCATTTAACATTTGACCTAATGGTGCTTGATCTAAACACTGGCCAGTTAGCAGGGTCCTTGGCTCCTTACTAATATAGTACAAAGTAGAATTTGTAATGAGGTGAGCGTCATCTAACTGTATTATCATTCTTGGCCCCAAAAGACTTGGTGATCTTATAAAACTACACAACCTAAATAAAATCCCATACAATAAAATTCACAGTATGAAAAACTAAATTAATTTTTTTTTTTTTTTATGTTTAAACTCTAAAAGAAGTGGTCAGACATTTAATATGCTAGACATATAACCAGTCAGGTGACAATTTTCACCAAATGCATACTTTTTTTGATGTATTAGTTTTAGTAATTTATTATATGGAGTAGTCTGTTGTGTATCGGACTGTGTTGGTGCCAAAGTAAAGGCTGCACCCCACCAGATGGGATGCGACAAAATTAACAGAACCTATACTTTTGATTAGTATCTTTCACACCACAGGCGATGAGACAGGTGATGCGGGAGCGACACGGAGCAACGCAAAATATATAGGATGTATGGATATATTGACATGTGTTGAAATACCGTCAGAGAAGATTCATAATTTCAACATCATGTTGACGAATATGTACCAGACTTGATCACAGGTATTGTCAATAGCAATTTTTAACAGTTGTATAAATCTAGGAGTTTTCAGACCTGTCACATCACCTCTGGTATGTATGGTCATGTCGCTGCGAAAGTATCTCGCCAAATAAAAGAATCGCATCGCGTCTGGTGCGTGGCAGCCTTAATGGTGGATATTATAAAAATGGAAGGGGTTTAGGGTTTTATGTTTGCAGAACTCTAAAGTCAATACATATGAAACCTGTCGTATTAATCATACTAATATCGTAATATTATATAAATCTCACAAAACATAATTCTTTGGATTGTACAATTCACATTGATATACAATAAAATCCAAATGTAATCTGTTTGTTTTTAAGACAAGTGGCCACTGCATTTCCAGACTTGGCTTTGAAAAGCTGCGATTACCACAGACGACTCGTGAACCCCACTCCCCAATCTTCCCATAGGCAGAAGGCTTTTTTCACTTGAAACTGTTTGATTTTGGACCGAACGGCCATTTAATGTTTGGTACAATTTTTGTTTGTATGTTGGAACTACTGCCCTAAAGTAAAGGACCTCCGAGACACACTTCAAAACAGGTAGTACAGGCATCTCTTTTTAACAATTTAATTTAAAGCTTGTGTGAATACGTTAAATTATTTAGGAATACTTGACCATATACAATGAACTACACAAGGCGGCAAACATATTAATTACTTAATATATTACTTTATTGTGTGTTAGATTGGCATTTGAAAATAGGACTTCATGTTTGGGATGTTTATGTACAATAGAGGACAGTGCTGTTGGATTCAAGTACTCTGAAATTGTAATGCTCAAGAGCTTGATCATGTTCATCTTATTTATTTAAAAAAAAAAAAAGTATATATATTTTAATAACCACATCATTTTGGGCAAAGTTCATATATAAAAAAACGAAACAAAAAAAAAACAAAATGGAAGAGGTTCCTGTTTTTAAATGTTTTATAAAATGAACCTTTAAGAAACAAACTTCTAAAAACATTACTCCATTTGAATATTTATATACAGCGATCCCGCTTTATAAGGCAGCCCTTTATACTACGTAACAGGTTACAAGGCCATTATACTAACACTAGTAGTCTTGTTATAAAGGCATAACAAAAATAGCACGGTGTCTTAACTATGGCTCCCAACTACAGAGTTATAAAGGGGGAGCACTGTAGTTCTATCTCCACTGACAACTTTAATTACAACCATTGTTTGATTGAAGAGGACATTTAAATATATAGTTGTGTACGTGTTTATTTATTTATTTTAAACTGTGTAGTTAAGTCTTTGCGGTGTTAAAATGGTATTTGCTTATTTAGGGTTTTTTTTGCTTAGAAAATACTAGCCAGGGCTGTCAGTATACATCAGAATGTAATATAAAGAGTGTGTGTGTGTGTGTGTATGTAGATATGGTTTAACCTTTTGCTTATGGCACGCTATGATTTCAATCGATGCAGAAACACAGATGATTGACAGCTTTTTTTATTATTATTCATGAACCACAGACTACCTATCACAACACAAGGAGGCTTTTCAGTGAGTATACACCAATGAAATGTAACCTGAAAGTGCAGAAAGTAGCTGAAGTAATCTGAACATGTGGAGTGTGGAGACAGACAACTGAGGAGCGAGTTGCCCAAAGAAAGAAGATTGAAAGTTATGAAGATGCTGAAGGATTGTTTCTTGAACATGCTGGGGATATGGATCCAGCAGAAAATGTTCTTGATGTGTGGAGTAGTGGTTAGGGCTCTGGACTCTTGACCGGAGGGTTGTGGGTTCAATCCCCAGTGGGGGACACTGCTGTTGTACCCTTGAGCAAGGTACTTTACCTAGATTGCTCCAGTAAAAACCCAACTGTATAAATGGGGAATTGTATGTAAAATAATGTGATATCTGTATAATGTGAAATAATGTATAATGTGATATCTTGTAACAATTGTAAGTCGCCCTGGCTAAGGGCGTCTGCTAAGAAATAAATAATAATAATAATAATAATAATAACTAAAACTACAGAGGAATCGTCCGACGAAGACACGCCTTCTACTTGGAGTTCTTTGATGTGCAGCGCATCAAGGTAGGTTTTGTAACAGTAAAAAAAAAAAAAGAACCAATGTATGTGCACACACACACAGTACACCCTCGCTATAACTGGAACCTATATTGATCGTTTGGGAAAAAAAAAGAAAAGTGTGACGCAGGCATCTCTCTGTCCTAGATAAAAGTTGTCAAAAAGCACTTTGTTTTTTGGCTTGTTCAGCAACCATGCCGCAAAGCAAAACTGATTAAAATAACTTTTAATGTCGGGTTGATTTGGAATAAAAGATCAGTTTGGGATTGTTGCATTTTGGATTAAGATTTGGTGCATTTTGAAACAATTCATGTCAGATTGGCTGTGTGGTCCAGTGGTTAAAGAAAAGGGCTTGTAACCAGAAGGTCCCCGGTTCAAATCCCACCTCAACCACTGACTCATTGTGTGACCCTGAGCAAGTCACTAAACCTCCTTGTGCTCCGTCTTTCGGGCGAGACGTAGTAGTAGTAACTGACTCTGCAGCTGATGCATAGTTCACACCCCCTAGTCTCTGTAAGTCGCCTTGGATAAAGGCGTCTGCTAAATAAACAAATAATTGATCTTCAATTCGGGATTTTGCTTTTTGTACTGTGTTTTAATTCTTTAACAAATAGGATAAAGCAAAGGCAGAATACTGCATATATGAGACGAACAGGTACATGTAATTCTACTTTTATTCACAATCTCATCTCATTAACTTGATCCAACAGTTTATCATTCATTTTGGTTGTCCTTTCGCTATAACAAACCCCTCGATATAACGAACAAAAAAGTCTTGCACCCCAACAGCAACCACCAAGAAAAGGTGTTAAAACCAAGCCTCGCCCAGGACAACTGGATGCTGTTAGAGACTGGAAAATGCTGCCAGATGTTGGTCAACGGCTTATTTTTCCACCTGAGATTGCCACCACTAACCATCGACCAGATATTGTCTTGTGGTCTGGATCAGCATGCCTTGTTCACCTGGTAGACTTAATAGTGCCATGGGAGGATGCTGTAGATGAGGTGTACGAGAGGAAGAAACTGCGGTATGCTCAACTAGCCACTGAAGCAGAACAGCGAGGATGGAGAGTCTGGGTTTACCCAGTGGAGGTGGGTTGTCGAGAATTTGTGGCACACTCTACAACCCGGTTTCTCAGAGACGTCAGATTCAGTGGCCAAGAGTTGCGTCGCACAGTGAAGAACTTATCTGAAGCAGCAGAGAGGAGCAGCAACTGGCTGTGGTTGAGACGGAAAGATTCTGGTTGGGGATCTCAAGCACAATAGCAAAGAAAGAAACGCTGACATACGGGTAAGTAAGCTGGGCTGAGTCGAGTGGGGGACAGAGGGAGGTGATGCTGGAACGCCAGAATCACCGCTGAGCCCTCTTGAGGTGTCGTGGGCTAGTCGACAAAACACCGAGGATGGAAATTGCCCACTTGAAGATCCCAGTGATGTACCCTACTTAGCTCAATGCAGACGGTTGTGATGCTGATGCGCTGGGGAGACCGCACTGTGGTTGATCCCCGGAGCCAGCATCGCAGCTGTTGTGTGTGCTGATGTGCTGGGGAGACAATATAACGAACAAAAGGCTTGCACCCCAACAGGTTTGTTATAGCGAGGGTATATATATTATATATATACATATATATATATATATACACACACACACACACAGTGCCGTGAAAAAGTATTTGCCCCGTCTGATTTTCTGCATTTTTGCACATTTTTCACATTGTATTTGGTCAGATTTTTTTTATGTGTTGTAGTAGTATACAGAGGGAGTCAGAGAAAAAATGACACCAAAGTTTGGTGCTTCTCTCATTTGTTTGGCGTGCAGGGTAATCAAACATGCAATCTTCAGGTATGAAAAAGTTATTGCCCCCCCTAGTTAACTCAACCCAATTAAAGGGATAATTGGGGTCAGCTGTTTGAGTACTTTGGTTAACAACCAGGCCTGACTTGGGCCAGCCCTGCCCAATATAAATCTGACTAACTTTGGCCCTTACCATCAGAGTGAAGTTATCAGCACACAAGTTTTAGAAGCACATCATGCCACGAACAAATGAAATTCCTGAAGACCTCCAGAAAAAAGTTGTTGATGCCTATCAGTCTGGAAAGGGTTACAAAGCCATTTCTAAGGCTCTGGGGCTCCACCGAACCACAGTCAGAGCCATATTGTCCAAATGGAGAAAGTTTGGGACAGCAGTGAATCTTCCCAGGAGTGGCCGTCCTGCCAAAATCTCTCCAAGAGCAAGGCGTAAAATCGTCCAGGAAGTCACAAAGAACCCTAGAACAACATCCAGGGATCTGCAGGCCTCTCTTGCCTCGGCTAAGGTTAGTGTTCATGACTCCACCATCAGAAAGACACTGGGGAAAAATTGGATTCATGGCAGAGAAGCAAGGCGGAAACCATTGCTCACTAAGAAGAACATGAATGCTTGTCTCAAGTTTGCCAAAAAGCACCTGGATGATCCTCAAGAGTTCTGGAACAATGTTCTATGGACAGATGAGTCAAAAGTGGAACTTTTTGGCCGACATGGGCCCCGTTATGTCTGGCGAAAACCAAACACTGCATTCCACAGCAAGAACCTCATGCCAACGGTCAAGCATGGTGGTGGTAGTGTCATGGTTTGGGGATGCTTTGCTGCATCAGGACCTGGACACCTTGCCATCATTGAAGGAACCAAGAATTCTGCTCTGTATCAGAGAATTATACAGAAGAATGTCAGGCCATTTGTTCATGAGCTGAAGCTGAAGTGCAGCTGGGTCATGCAGCAAGACAATGATCCGAAACACACAAGCAAGTCTACATCAGAATGGTTGAAGAACAAGAAATGTAAAGTTTTGGAATGGCCTAATCAAAGTCCAGACCTAAACCCCATTGAGATGTTGTGGCAGGACCTGAAACGAGCAGTTCATTCTCAAACCCACAAATGTCACTGAGTTGAAGCAGTTCTGCATGGAGGAGTGGGCCAAAATTCCTCCATGGCGCTGTGAGAGACTAATCAATAACCACAGGAAGCGTTTGGTTGCAGTTATTGCTGCTAAAGGTGGCGTAACCAGTTAGAGTCTAAGGGCTCGATTACTTTTTCACACGGCGGCATTGGGTGTCGCAAACTTTCTTTAATAAATAAATGGAATATGTATCAAATGTTTGTGTTATTTGTTCACTCAGGGTCCCTTTATCTAATATTAGGTTTTGGTTGAAGATCTGATAACATTCAGTGTCCAAAATATGCAGAAATGCAGAAAATCAGACAAGGGGCAAATACTTTCACGGCACTGTGTGTGTGTGTGTGTGTATGTATATATATATTCTCGTCCTTTGCAACAGACTTTTTCATGCAGTATTGTACATATTAGTAGGGAAACTATTTATTTATTTATTTATTTTTTAAATTGTTTTTCTCAAATAATAATATCCCAAACATTTCTGGTTATAGTCAGTGGAGTTCCTGCAGCCGACATGGGGTTTTTATTTACATGCAGCTATACATTTTTTTCATACTACTATATACTTGCATAACAAGTTCACATACTTGCTAAAACTTTTGATCCAGTATTTTGGATATTGTGGTCAACAATACATAGTATTTCTTGCATTTTTTCCCCTGGCATCGAAGCAGTTTATTTTTTTTTCTTCGCATTAGGATTTATAGCACAATGCTGTCTTTTTGTTTTATTTGGTAGATTGAATGTGTGTTGTAGTCGTAACCAACAATTCACCAAGCTATTTACAAAAGTTTTATCGTGACATCTTAGTAGGGACATTTTTTTTTTCTCTAATACAACTTTCTGGTCCTGGTCATTTGAAAAAATGGACAGTTTCAGTGGAAATTTCCTGCAGCTACAGTAACAGAGTTTATGCTTATACTGTATGTTAAATGATAGCAATGTTATGCCCTTTATTGGTAATAGGTTATGTATTTGTAGGATTAGGTGGGTCACATAGTATTAATACTTTGTTATTTACATTCCTTGCTAGTTTTTCACATGATGACGCTTTCTGTGCCTGAGCAGATACCATTTAGACCTCTTCATCCCGTCAGTTCTGCCATGTGGATCAATGGCAAACGAAAGATATTTCGTCATGCTTTTAATCACCAGTGCAGTACTCAAAGATCTGCGAGTACACCAATGCATATGCATGGCATCACATCGTTATGGTGATGCACATGAAGCATGGGTCGATGTGGCAGTGGAAGACACACACACACACACACGGATATATATGGGTGTAACTCCATTGCCACGTGTCTCCAAATAGTGGAGCACAGAACCTCTATAAACGTGCTCTTGGCACATGCTTGCATGTACAGAAAGTGCTTCTAGGCATTCTTTGCAATGCTTCATATAGTGCATCCAGATGAAGAGGAGTGCAGTGACAGATTGCATAAGTTGAGTTACCTGCTGGATCACATGAAGACCACATGCCAAGCACTTCACCAACCAAAGAGGAACCTGTCTATTGACGAGCAGATGGTGAAGTCCATGGGAAGATCTGGGAAAAGGCAGTAAATCCGGGACAAACCAACACATTGGGGCTTCAAGCTATGGGTGATGGCCTGCTCCAACATGGGCTACACTTATGACTTTAATATGTACACTGGAAGTAAAGAGGGACGTACATATGTTACAATCACTGGTGAACCAAGGTTACTATCTTTGGTTTGACAATTACTACACATCCACATCTCTTCTAGCTGAACTGAGAGAATGTGGATTTTTGGTTTGGAGGACTTGTCCCAACAGGAGAGTTTCCAAGATTCTTGAAGGACAACAAACATGGGACAAGAAGGCAACACATGGAGATATGAGGTGGCATCGTACTGAAGGAGGAAACATCCTGGCCACGCAGTGTAAGGATACCCGCACTATCACAATCCTTTCCACATTGCACAAGGCAAGAGATGCTGTCACAATTCAGAGACATGTCAAGAATAGGAAATGGGCTGTCAAAGATGTTAAGCAACCACCGGCAACACGCGATTATAAACAGAACATGGGGGTGTTGACAACGTGCGTATAAAGTCCTTGAAGTGGTGTTACACTTTGCTCTTTCATTTTATCGATACTGCATTAATGAACAGCTACATTTTATTTCAACAGTGGCAAGCCAAAAACCCACCAAATAAAAATGTTATGAGAATTTCCAGATATGCACAGCTGGAATTCAGAGGAACTGGCATGTCAGCTGGGGGGCATTGAAAGAGGCTGATGTGCCACTGTATGCCCCTCGTCTCAACCTGGACAGACCAACACCACCATCTTTGTCCTTCCATGCGGACCATATTCCTGAGCTTGCTGAACTGAGAAGAAACCATTACCTGTGCTACAAAAATGACCAAAACAGAAGTCCACTTGTAACTGTTTCAAAGTGTGGCACACGATAGGTGACAAATATAGGGATGACCTACAGTAGTGCTTTGGCAACACCTGCATTGCCTCTTGACTATTTATATGTTCATATTTGTTGTTCACGTTATTTATTGAAAACAAAAAATCTTTCATTTATTAATATTTATTTATTTATTTTTTATTTATTTATTTTTGGCATTTTTTTTATATATGAACATTTGTATTCCTTTCATTTGAAAATAAAATCAAGTAATGTTGTATTGTTTGGTTTCCTAGTTTTCATGTATTTTTTCTTCTAAATAGTACACTTCAAAATCTTTTTTTGGGGGGGGGGCGGAGAGAGAGAAACACAAATAACACAGGTAAAAACATTTTCTCTAAGTATTTGTTTAAATGGTCTGCGCAGGCTCCACAAACTGATTTTGCCTTTTTTTTTTTTTTTTTTTTGAGTAGCACTCTTTCACGCAGACATCTCGGGGGGAGGGGGGGGGTCCGGGGGATTTCCCACAGAATTGTTTTAGGGTATAAAGCAGCTAAATGCTACACTCTGGTGAGTTTTGAGTATGAATTTTTCAGTACAAAAAATTAATGATTAGCTATGATTGTTTCAGTTTAAATTTAATTGTGTTCACCTTAGTATAGATGAAACCTTTTTAATTTATACCAACTGAAAATTATTTCAAGTACAGAAAATAGCCATTTTTGTAGTATGTTTGTATTTTACTTACTGTCAAAACATAACACATTGAAATGTATAAGCTTCTAAAAACAGAGAAACAAAGCACTTTTAAAAAAGGGAAAAAAAACTTGTAAATAGTCACTGAGTCAGCACCAAATGTAATAGCTATCCACAAAGTGAGTTGTTTGGAACAGAAAGGAATCCAACAGGTCAAACTGCACTTCCAGATCTTGAAATGTTTAGCTTTATAGGTGGCTGACTTGGCTTTCCTTAGCAAGGTGTCACTAAAGGTTTGCAGACCTGCCAAACTTGACTTTTTTTTTTCTTTTTCTTTTTTGAATAACACTCTTTCACGCGGACATCTCAGGGGGTCCGGGGGGCTTCCCCCCAGAATTGTTTTAGGGTATAAAAACAGCTAAATGCTACACTGATGAGTTTTGAGTATGAATTTTCCAGTAAAAAAAAATGATTAGCTATGATTGTTTCAGTTTAAATTTAATTGTGTTTACCTTAGTATAGATGAAACCTTTTTAATTTATACCAACTGAAAATTATTTCAAGTACAGAAAATAGCCATTTTTGTAGTATGTTTGTATTTTACTTACTGTCAAAACATAACAAATTGAAATGTATAAGCTTCTAAAACAGAGAAACAAAGCACTTTCAAAAAAGGGAAAAAAACGTGTAAATAGTCACTGAGTCAGCACCAAATGTAATAGCTATCCACAAAGTGAGTTGTTTGGAACAGAAAGGAATCCAACAGGTCAAACTGCACTTTCAGATCTTCAATGTTTAGCTTCATAAGTGGCTGACTTGGCTTTCCTGAGCAAGGTCTCACTAAAGGTTTGTGTAAGACACACTTAGCATGTCTGTGCTCAGGATGGCTCTGTGTTGGGTTTTGTTATTGGTCACCAAGCTGAACACTCTTTCACAGTCAACATTACTGTGGAAGACGACCAAAATGCCTAGCGCGGTAACATTACAGTAATGCCCGATTCTTTTGTTCTGGACAGAAATATAAAGTTTCCTTCTACAGGATTCCTGCTGATCCAGACAGGAGGGTAAAATGGATTTCAGCGATTAAAAGAGAATAAAAAAAAGAAAAAGACTGGACCCATTCGTTTGTAGTGAGCGCTTCATAAAAAGTTAATATCAGTAAGCATATATTGGTAGTTCTGATATTACGTTATTATTATTGGTTGTGTGGCCTTTTTTTTCATAAATATTTAGCTATACAGTTAAACAGGATTACATTTATGCGGGTTGATTATTCCCAGTCCTTACATAAAAAAAATATTTTACCATTAACAAAATCCATAATGTTACATTAATGATCTTACTGAACAATAAAAAAATCACAAACCAGCCGTTTATGGCTTGTTTAAAGCACAATGAAACTGCATTTATCTACAATGTAATTGTACGCTACTTGCAAAGTAAACAGAAGCTTTACGTACCTTAACCACATTAACAATGTTAATGCAGTGCTCATTTTTATAAAATCGAATTTTACTGACATCCCTGTATGGTAACAGGCGTTTGTAAAAAAACGGGACAGAGCCAAAAACAGAATATTAAAACTTAAATATTGTACTATATTATTAATAAATGTTTGCCATTCTCGTAAAATCCTCATTCAGCTGTATTTTCTTTTTTTCTTTTCATGCCATGCAGTTATATAAACCGAGCACATTTTTTTTTTTTTTTTTTTTTTTTTTTTTAAACGCAAGTGGGTTTTTTCCCCCCAGACAAAAATGAATGCATAACTAATGCATTAATTAAAAAACAAAGGTACCGTAGCCAGTTTGAAATAAATCATTTCCTCACAAAGTCACAGTACTTCACACTCTCTCCAGTGTGTCCGAAACTGGCAGTTGAAACACAAGCGAGTCAGCTCAACAAAGCCCGATAGGCTACAGTAGAATGTCTGTGACTATACAAAGAAACTGGGTGGTAGGAATTTGTCAGTCAACCCACGATAACTGTTTGGTTGGATCGTCAACTAAACTCAAAAGCCGATTGGTTATTCTATCACGTAACTAAACTCAAAACCTGATTGGTTAATCTATCTTGCTTGCCCTGACGTTAGATGCAACACTTTCTCCAACTACAGGCAACATCATAGACGATGAGCGAAATATGGATTACGTATTATTGCGTATCATCTCTGATAAAAGCGTACCTGCGTATTACCAACTCAAAATGCGTAGCGGATACGCAAACTGCGTAGAGGTTAGTAGGTCTGCAATTGTGCAGCTTTCATACCCTCTACATTTTTTTCAAAGTAACTGGGAAATGGGGGTAAAATGGCAATGTATGTAACAAAATGTGTGCTTTTTAAAGATATACCATTGCTGACACTGCATAGCATTTAAACGTTCATAAAAATGTACTAAAATGCACATCCCTATTAATCCGTTCTCTCCTTACCCATGTGCTGCTCAATGAGTGTGTTATCAGTCAGAGGGACTCTCCTCTTGTCAATTTTTGCCTGTCCTCTCTTCAGGATCAGCTCTCGAACAGACTTCAGATTTGGATAACTGTGGGGCGACAAAAAGATACATATACTAAGTACAGTGCATATTTGAAATGTTCATTTTGAAAGAGTTCATACATCTTTTGAAAAAACACATTTCCAGACTTATTTACAAAATTCCATGATTTCCGCACACAATTCTTGACAAGAGTAATTTAAAATACTGATTGTTTTTCTTTGCCGTTCTAAACAAGACATTGAACAAAATACTCTCAAAACTCACATTGTTCAAAGGGGAATTCAAATTAATTAAAAAGGGAAATCAGGGAATCGGGGAAACTGCAACCCTTATTCAGCATTATTATTGGTTGTAAAGCGTACAGCACTGTTTTAAAACAAACATTTCTTTCTTTTTGTGTTTAATGTAAAAATGTAAAATATGCTCGTTTTGAGTAAATGATTTGTTTTATTAAAGCAACACCAGTGTGAATGATGATGCAGTAAAAAATATTATATTATATATATTATATATATATACATTGTTATGCAAGAGCGCCTTTTCTTTTGCCATTCCCCCCTAAAATTTTGGAATCCCCCTCCATTGGCTGCAGCATAGGGGGGAATCCCCCCAGCGTACATTTTTATTCCAATCATTTGGAAACCACTCAAGTTATTCCCACCAGCCTTCTGGTCAGAATCGCCCAAATGCCTCCGCTTGTTTTGCAGAAAAGAGCACAGCTGTGCTTGAGCTCTCGATCGATTAAGTACAGTACTTTCTTCCAAAAGCATAAAAAAACACATCCTCCATGTCGCTACACAAAACCTCATGATCAGCATGTAATAATGGCCCAAGTTCTGTAGTGTGTTTAAACAGGAGGTGTACTCACTTCAGTAATGAAAGGTGTGTGTGTGTACAGTAAACAACCGCAGCGAGTGCCGTTTGTAAATATGGTTGTCGAGACAACTGCAGTGTGTGTGTACGTAGCCTTAGTGTTACAAGATTTTAGCCTCTTCTTTTAACTAAAACCATACAATATTGTACTCCTAGGTTAGTGTACTTTCCTTTATCCTATTTCCCAGACTAGTTGAAAACTGTTTTTTTACTCTACTGGTTGCTCGGTTTCACTTCCTTAACCCTTTGCGGACTGTGAGAATTCTAATATTTTGAGGGCCGACTGAGATGACTTAACTTTAGAGCATGTATCAGACCAAATATCTACTTAAAGTATACAGTATGATAAATTTCTAAAAAGCTGTTACTCTGCAGATTACTAAATAATGATTTAATTATAGGATCAAGTATATACACACTGACCCAGTTCCAATGTGACACAAAAGTTTAAAAAAATCCACTTAAATGAATTCTTCTTTAGAAATGTCCTCTTAAGTGTGATTTATTGATCTCTTATTTAAAATATGTAGTTACCAGTGGTAGCCACACAGCACAGGAACTAGAATCTGAAGATTGTTTTAATATCATGTACGGTCTTGATTTTATACAAAATAGTTTGAGAGGTGTGCGTTTTTACCTTTTTAAGAAGTGATTGGCAGGGTTTTAGCTTATTTAGGGCTCCTGATTTTCCATTCTTGGGATTGGCAAATTCCGTTTTTCAAAATGACCAATTCCGTTTTTACCAATTTATTAAGAATTAACGTAATTTGAACATAAATAACATTTTTACATTAATCTATTGAAATCATTTTTTTTTGTTGTATTCAAGTCCGAGATAATGCAGTTTTCAGGAAAAATATTTCTTAAAGCAGTACACAAGTAACAATGTACTGTAGGTCAGTCAACAAATAAAAGGTGTTTTATTTTGCTGGCATTACAATATACAGACTAGTCAAAACGAGGGGCATTATTACAAAAATATACAATTTAAAACAAATTACAAATTAAATACAATGTTCAGGACACTTCTCTCTCCCCCATCTGTAGTTTAATCTGCAAAAAATGCAGACTGGTTTATGCTGTTCTTGCTGATATCTGCTTGCATGTGTTTCTCATATACCCTGGACAGATAGAGTTGCCTTAGTTAGAGCAGGGCTCTTCAACTAGTGTTTTTTTTTTTTTTTTTTTTTTTTTAATTTAAGGGGGCCAGTTTAGAAAAAAAGGTTTGGAGTAGGCAGGCCAGAGTATTTTACTCTGCACATTTAAGCAATAATAAATATTACATAACTTAATGTTCATATATTGAACAAGACTTGCACATTTTGAATAGTACTTTAATAATAGAACAGTGTGAGAATTTAAGAGATTATCATTACAAACATTTTAAAATGTATGTGGCATATTAATAGTATAATATACAAAGAGATCAGCGCTTCTACTTTTGAGCTTCTAACTACTGTGCCCTCTGGATACGTATTTCCAAAAGCTCCTTGTTTGGTTTCAAAATGCCTTTTCATATTGTATTCCTTAATTACTGACACACATTCATTGCACAATAAACACACTGGCTTTGCATTCGGTACAGTTGGTAAAATAAATAAGTATTTATTTGTCCACTTATTGTTGAATCTACAATTTTCACAATTTTCTTACTACAGTAGTTACCATGATATAGCAACAGGAGTAAAGAAACTAAAAATCACTCTGGAGTACGTAGTCTTATTAAGGAGTTAACAACAAATTAGAAATAATAAAAGTTATAAAACTAAAGGTTTCACCTCAACCACCGTGTGGTTTCCTTGTGTTGAGCGGGTGACGGAGTAACGGATTTGCGATAACTAAATAAATGAATACATAAAATCAATTAAGTTTTTTACCCCCCCGGTGGGGTTGACAATCGTTTAGGTACTTTTCACTTTTCTGTATATACAACTCCAAAATTATTCCACAGAACAGAACTCACAAAACAGCTAGTTGCTTTTTTAAACAACTCAACTCACACAGAACACAGGCAGCGCCGCAGCAGAGACAGACAGTCCATCAGCGTAATGCCCACAAAACCACCTGTTTTCTCGTTATCCAATGATCCAAATAAACACACAAACGTTTTATACAAGTGTCATCGCTGGGCTTCTGGGTAGTGTAGTTTTCAAAGCAATCCATTATTCTCTATAGGAGAATAACAGAGGTAAAAGACTGCGTGTTATATACATATATTCCCAAAATGCCAATTCCGTTCCCAATGCCTAATTTTGTGATTCCGTCCGTGATCGTGGAAAATCAGTAACCCTACTTCTGAGAGTTCATGTATATATCCATTTAAAGCATAGAGTGTGATACCTTTTTGTCTGTAGAACCTGGATATACCAAGGGTTACACTCTGATATTAAGTAAAATCTAGAAAGCAAAACAAAAGTAGAAAAAACATGCACTTTTAATTGCTTTAAAAATATTTTTAAACGATAACACGATAAAAACACCACCCGCCCCGATACAAAAAAAATGAAATTGGTTTATAGCCGGAAAAATATGGAAATGGTTAATCAATTCACTTTGACTTTACCCTTTTCCAATTAAAAAATAAAACCTACTACAAAAACAATAATAAATACATTTCCCAGTGCTGCGGGCAATGTCCCATCTTCCTAACTTGACTATCATTGATTCATTCTGAATACTTTTAACCCACCCCAACTACTGAGCGACAGCACATTCCTACATTTCTACGAGATTACA
The DNA here is from genome assembly GCF_902713425.1 of Acipenser ruthenus. Classification (NCBI taxonomy): domain Eukaryota; kingdom Metazoa; phylum Chordata; class Actinopteri; order Acipenseriformes; family Acipenseridae; genus Acipenser; species Acipenser ruthenus. The sequence goes on along the minus strand of NC_081193.1, from coordinate 53,367,356 downwards.
CTCAGGAATGGAGGCTTGTTAGCAGGATTTAAAGCTGTACTAGTTACAGTACAGAGGATTTAAAAAAGAATTGTGGTGAAATGTAAAAAAATGCCTACACACAAAACCCCAGAAGAATGTGGCTGTGACCATAGGAAAGAAGGTACAACTTAAGTGTGCAAGTACTGTTGAGTTACTATACATATTTTGACAGAAAAAAAAACCTTCAAGCATTTTGGAAAGTAACCAAAAACACTAATTTCATACAGTATATCAAACTTAAGCCCCGAAAATAAAGATTTGAAAACTCGAAAATAGCTCAAAATAAGCACAAAAAAGTACAATTAATAAACACCAAAAAAAGAAGTCCTATTCATAACAAATATCGTCTGTATACTTATGTACATACATGTTAGAATATGAATAATGTCTGAGCAAAAACAAAAACAAAAATCAGATCAACAACTTATTTCAAAAAAATACTTAGTGCCCTTTGTTCATAAAATATTTTAAAAACACGTTTGATATAAAAAATTACTACTACATTATAATAACTAATTAATAGCTATACGAGTAATATACTACATTGGACCAAATTCATAAATGGCAAAATGAAAAAGGAACCAATAATGTAAAATAAACAAAAATAAAATAAAGGGTAACACTAACAGCAAAGTCTGATGCAATATCGTAAGCGTAACACATTATCCTACACTAAACAATTGGACAATGTACTATCCTTATACACGAGTCTATTTAACCAAGGCTTATTTCACATAACTAACATCTACTGAAAACCAAACGTTCATCTACTTCAGAATCTTCATATCAGTGTGAGGAAGTTCGTAATTCAGCAGATATTTCTCTGGCATTCATTCCATCAACATTTTCTATAAAAACGGCTTCTACCGTATTTCTTTTTGATCAGTAAGCGTTCCGAGTCTTGCAGAAACCCCTCTGGTAAAGAACTGCGCTTTGATGCCGTGGTCTACGGTAATCTTGAGTAACACTGCAACCATAGATACTGAAATGTTGCACTGCGTCCAAAAACTCAGGTCTATTGGTTAGCGGCTTTAGTGAAATACATTTTGATTGGTTTGTTATGCCTGAAGTTTGTCACACAGATATTTCACTACAGTAAATGTTTTGTTTGTTTATAAACATTTTGGGCGATTTAGTATGCGGTCAGGTAATTTTTCGTGTCTGCCCCCTCACCAACCCCCCCCCCCGATCCCTCACACTCACCCCCAGGCCACATAGGGCTCAACAGCCTGCAGCATGCGAAGGGATGTCTTGTTCAGTTTGACGAAGCAGCCGCTGAAGATCTTTCTCAGTCTCAGCATCTGGATGACCTTGCGCACCTTGGGGCTGATCCCTTTGATCCTATACAAACATTCAACAACATTAGTAACAATATCACAAACTGAAGTGTGTGTGTGTATATATTATATATATATTATATAAATATATAATATTATATATATATATATATATATATATTATATATACATATTATATTATATTATAAATAACAAAAAAGATGCAGTGTTGTCAGACCTCGAATAATGCAAAGAAAATAAGTTCATATTCATTTTTAAACAACACATAACTAATGTTTTAACTTAGGAAGAGTTCAGAAATCATGTGCCAAGACACATGAAAGCTGTGCTTGAAAATCAGGGTTATTCCCCCAAATATTGATTTCTGAACTCTTCCTAAGTTAAAACATTAGTATTGTGTTGTTTAAAAATGAATATGAACTTGTTTTCTTTGCATTATTCGAGGTCTGACAACACTGCATCTTTTTTGTTATTTTGACCAGGTGTCATTTTCTGCAAATAAATGCTCTAAATGACAATATTTTTATTTGGAATTTGGGAGAAATGTTGTCAGTAGTTTATAGAATAAAACAAAAATGTTAATTTTACCCAAACACATACCTATAAATAGTACAACCAGAGAAACTGATAATTTTGCAGTGGTCTCTTAATTTTTTCCAGAGCTGTGTAATTAATATATATATATATATATATATATATATATATATAAAAATAAAATATTGTTATCAATAGATCAAATACTACTGGTTTCACAGGGGTGAACAATCACCACTTGATCACATGAAGAGGGTCTCAGCAGCCTATTTGGAATTCTATTCCAGGATCCTGGCACCATCTTCCATTTTAATCCAAAATATACAGAGCCTCTGAGATTTGAATCCACAACACACTGGATCTAACCACACAAGGAACAGTCTTATATGGAAGAGCTAAACCCCAAAAACGTATATAAATAAAACACTGACAACATGCTAAATTACTGATTGGAACAAATGCAAATTTGGCAGAAAGGCTTTATTTACAGTTGCAGACAAAAGTATTGGCACACTACACTTGCACAATAATTCCAGGTAACAGATTAAGGACAAGCTTTTACTAGACTAAGCTTTTTAATAAACAAAATACACAATTTCTAGTAAACTTAACAAATCTTTATCAAAAAACAAATACTTCAGTTAAAAATATTCGTTGGTGACAAAGTATTTTTACCCCTGCTTTACATAAGAACATAAGAAAGATTACAAAAGACAGGAGGCCATTTGGCCCATCTTGATCATTTGGTTGTTAGTAGCTTATTGATCCCAGAATCTCATCAAGCAGCTTCTTGAAGGATCCCAGGGTATCAGCTTCAACAACATTACTGGGGAGTTGGTTCCAGACTCCCACAATCCTCTGTGTAAAAACGTGCCTCCTACTTTCTAGTCTGAATGCCCATTTATCAAATCTCCATTTGTGACCCCTGGTCCTTGTTTCTTTTTTCAGGTCGAAGAAGTCCCCTGGGTCGACACTGTCTATACCTTTCAGAATTTTGAATGCTTGAATCAGATCACCGCGTAGTCGTCTTTGTTCGAGACTGAACTGATTCAATTCTTTTAGCCTGTCTGCATACGACATATCTTAAACCAGGAATAATTCTGGTTGCTCTTCTTTGCACTCTTTCTAGAGCATATCCTATATCCTTTTTGTAGCGAGGTGACCAGAACTGAACATAATATTTTAGATGAGGTCTTACTAATGCATTGTAAAGTTTTAACATTACTTCCCTTGATTTAAATTCAAGTTTTCACTACATATCATCTGGGCATTTTGTTGGCCTTTTTTATAACTTTCCCACATTGTTTAGGATGAAGACATTTGGGTAAACATAAACTCTTAGATCTTTTTCATAGATTTCTCTTTCAATTTCAGCATCTCCCATACCAGTATTTATAATGCACATTTTTATTGCCTGCATGCAGTGCCTTACACTTCTCTATTAAAATGTCATTTGCCATTTGTTCTGAATCCTGTCTAGAGCATTTTGAATGACCTTTGCCACTCCTCCTATATTTGTGTTGTCTGCAAATTTAACAAGTTTGCTTACTATACCAGAAGTCACTAATGTAGATTAGAAACAGCAGAGGACCTAATACTGATCCCTCTGGTACACCACTGGTTACCTCGCTCCATTTTGAGGTATCTCCTCTAATCAGTACTTTGTTTTCTTCATGTCAACCACGCCCTAATCCATGTGCATGCATTTCCTTGAATCCCTACTGTGTTCTGTTTCAGAATTAATCTTTTATGCAGGACTTAATCAAAAGCTTTCTGGAAACCTGAATAAACCGTGTCATATGCTCTGCAATTACCCATTGTCGATGTTGCAACCTCAAAAAAAAAATCAATCAGGTTAGTTAGACACAATGTTAAACTAAAAGAAATTTGTATTTTGGTCTCATTAATTAATGGCTAATGTTCACTAAATGGGGCAGCAGTGTGGAGTAGTGGTTAGGGCTCTGGACTCTTGACTGGAGGGTCGTGGGTTCAATCCCTGATGGGGTACACTGCTGTTGTACTCTTGAGCAAGGTACTTTACCTAGATTGCTCCAGTAAAAAACCCAACTGTATAAATGGGTAATTGTATGTAAAAAAAGAATGTGATATATAAATAATGTGATATCTTGTAACAATTGTAAGTCGCCCTGGATAAGGACGTCTGCTAAGAAATAAATAATAAATAAATAATAAATGCTTGTATTTAACGTTTTCTTGAATTACCTTGTAATAAAGTGTAGGGTGTCGATACTTCTGTCTGCGACTATACCTACCCATTAACAATCTAGAAATAATACATCTAGTGGGGAACCATGAATTACACAAATAGACATACGCTGTCCAAGAATTTCTTAATGTAACGGCATGCAAAGTTCATGAAACACGCAGGTGACGGTTCCTAAGCCATGTATTCATCACAAACCAGGTTTCATGAATAAGCAGTGCTAATGAATACCCAAGTTCCATCACAATTGGATGACCAGCTTTCCAGATGTATTGTCTTTTTTCCTTTTAACCAAAGAACAGTGAGAGACCTAGTGGCCTTGTCATGGGTTTAAGCTTTCCGTCATTTCAAAATAAATAGCACATTATTTGTTAGCGCTTACTGTCGTATTCTGATGGCAAATACCAGCTTTGGTTTGATGGGCAGTATCTCCTGGTTTGGTCTGTGTGCTGCTCGGTTCAGTCGAGTTTCATCTCTGTGTTTCCGCCGGCTCTCCCAAAGGAAGTTCTCCAAGCGCTTAAACTGGAGTGGTTTTCCTCGTTGAAGCTAAAGATAAGAAACAGACACAATGTTTGAAGAAAGTGCAGGACAGGGTCAGCTAAGGCCAAATATTTTGCATCACCCTATAGAATGAACTAATTTTGCTTCATAAAGTCGAATGAAACCTGCTGAATATTGTTAGGTTAACATATTGAATTACATACCGCCTTGTAGCTTTCCATATACTTTAGGAAAAAAATGACAAATATTGAAAAATGTGACATTTTAAAAGCCAACATGAAATACTGTACTACTATTAAGGCTTCCGATAGACTTTTGCAATATCATTTTGTAGTTTCATGGTGTTAAATAAGATCTAAATTATGTTGAAACAGTTTTATTTTATTATGTCTCAATCCTAAAATTATATGTGATGCAAATCTTTTGGCCATAGTTGTACATTGTAACATAAAGGGCCATCTTCAGTCAACTTAAATATTAGAAAACATAAATTCATGTAATAAACACTGCAAATGTGGATACATTTGTATACTGAGCATCAAAAGAAACATATCCCTTATATTTGGATAAAATTCACAGTGATCGAAAAATGACAAACTCTGTTTTAGAGCAGGTGCAGTGACTTTTTATTTGCCGATTAACAACTTGACATCATGAAGATGCTGCAAAATGATCTGTCGATTTGGGCAGGTGTTGTGACTCTTGGTCTCCAAGTCCAGCCTCCAACATGCCGATTGCAAGAAGGCACTGCTCTCTTGACCGATATATTGTTTTTTTTTTCTGTGATTTCCTTTATTGCTGTAATTCAAGCTTGCAATTCAACAGCTGAAGTCACTCCATATCCAGTGTCCAATCAACTGTCTCACTAATTAGGTGATTAAGTGCATATGCTTCATAGTCACTCAAGCGTGTCATGGTCAAGGATGAAGGATCCAGTGATTAAAAAAGAAACCAAAAACATTTTGTCAATGTCCATCATTTATATACCTTATTTTTTTCAAAAATAAATGTGTTAAGTTTTTTTTGATGCTTGGTATATTTAGATTGTGTTTAATGATCCACATGCATGTATTTTCCTCAAACCCTTTTTTGGGGGGCCAAGCAGGCTAGAATGCAAAACAGTAGAATGCAAAATGCAGGAAAAACACCAGCATCCTTCAAATTGGTAAATATGTTTTGTTGTAGTTTTCCCCCACAGCAGCACTGCAAAGTCACTGATCCATATGTGTAGTGAAATACTTGACATTTATTTTACCTATTGAAGAATTTCATGGCATGTTATAAAGTTTTACTACTAAAACACAAACATGTTTGTCAAATACATTTCAAGAAATTTTTGAATGAATGCCAGGACCATTACTCGTTAATGAACATTATTGGTACAGAGAGCCCAGGTGTTAACATGTTAGGCAATTACCTTTTTCTTTTCTTGTAGTGCCTGCTTGGCCTGATTGGCCTTAATGGCCTGGTAGGCTTTCCTCTTCTTGAGGAGGTTCTCTGGGACCAAATTGATCTTCTTCTTTACTCTGGGGAGGGGAAGAGTATGTAATTAAATACACTTTTTGTGAAACACTGAGAAAAAAAAGAAACGCGTTATCCAAGCCCATTACATTACATGGCTTTGACAGAAGACCACCTATAACCTACAGGTCATGTTTAAACTGGCGTCGATATACACAGTAACGATCTGTGTCTTCCAAAACAGAGGCATGAATGACCACTCAAGAATGCATTTGTCCAATGTTGTAGGCCTAATTGTTTCTCATGTGTACTGAACTATCACACATTCTGCTTTGTTAATTTAGACCTCTCACTGCAGTCACTACAGAGCGTAATGTTAGAAAACATAAACACAACTATAGCCTCAATGCTAGTCAATAATACTTACTAGCACCACATATGAGCTTCTTACTACCAAACGCACCACTAGACAAACTAGTAAATTAAGCAACTCCTTCGGTTTGTATGTACATTTTAAAATCCTGTTGATTTACATTATTACACATTTCTTATCTATACGGTACTACATGCAAAACACCATCTACAACCGTGAATACACATCAATGTCACCACAAATGTAAGTGTTTCTATTACTAAAGCTGTCTGTACAGTACGCAGGGAGACGGCTGCAGATCTCCCCATGTTAACTGTTACAGCATGGGAGACATAAAAGCTACCAAGCCCGTTCGCTGTGAAAAAAGTGTTTCCTTTAATAAATATAAATATGAAAATATCACTCTGTCGCACTAATACCACGGTTTATTGTTAACTCTCCAAATATTAAACATTATGCTGAGGATGGAGTTTGATTAAAACGTAACTTTATATCACACTTACTGTGGTTCAGCCATCTTTAAAATACTACCAGTCGCTTACAGATGACGATTGACGACTGCACCACACACACGTGGCTGCGTTCACGTTACTCCTAAAAAGTCTGCGCCTGACGTCACGGTCTGCGTAGCCAGAGCTAGGACAGCTTTGGGAGGTTTCCCATCACAGTCGACTGAGCAAACAGGGAGACCGACTTGATTGATTTTCTGATTGCAGAAGACTAAGTGTTTTTTTTTTTTTTTTCACTGTTCCCATACAGCTCCATCATAACTAGACTGGTAAATAAATTATGCAAAGACTTATTTCAGTAACCCCAAGACCACATTTTATTATTAATTTGTTTAAGCAATTAAAGTTATGTACATCAGTTTTATATGGAGAATAGTCCATGCCAAACTTATAAATAAATAAATACATACAGGAATAAATAAATACATGTTGAAATAAATAAATAAATGAATAAATAAATGAATGAATAAATAAATGTTGAAATAAATACATGGGCATGTATTTATTTACTTATTCATTTATTTATTTATTTTTTTGGCATGGAATATCCTCCATACTTGTACTAGTGCCGTTTGAAAATGAAATGCAAAAGCAGAAAATATGTACTGGTATTTGTCATTCACAATACAATAGTTGTCATTTATACAAGCTATTTTTCTGTGTTATTCACACCCCCACTCTAGGTGGCGCTACCACGATCACTAATCCTGCATGTGGTTCTCTACGCCCCTCTTGCACTGGCTAGTGGCGCTCTTCCAATGTTTTGAAGACCTTTTTCGCCGGCTGCAAAGCTTATATATATATAATAAACGTAACTATAGCAATGTACCCTGCTTACATCTGGCAGTTGTTTTGGAAATTAATGTATATATATAGTGTTCTCTGATCCAATACAGTTCCATCATTAGAATGGAAAATAAATTATGCGAAGAGTTATTTGAGGAACCTCAAGACTGTTTAAGATGAATCCGTTTAGTTAAGTTTAAGTTACAGTTACAGTATGCAACAGTTTTACTAGTCCCGTTTTAAACTTTAATTCAAAAGCATAGAACGTCATTCACAATACGTAGTTGTAATTTGTACAAGCTCCTTTTCTGTGTTATTCACATCCCATCCTAGGTGGCACTACATGTTCCCTAATAGCATCATGTCGTTCTCTGCACCCCTCTTGCACGCTTAGTGCTCCTGTTGTTTTGAAGCCGTGACTGCTCCAGCGCAGTATCCCTCGCAAAGCTGCGCTGCTGTGCAGCCTCTGAAGCCCGTAGCTGCGTGACCTGATATCATTATTTTCTGAGGAGTTCAGGCAGTTTGCAATGTTTGACAGAGGGTGAGTTCACGGAGATCATTCTGCGCATATTATGTGCGTAATCTGACCAATTTAGCCAATGGGTGCGTTCACAAAGATCATTCTTAGAACATCATTGGCTAAATTGGTCGGATTCTGCACAGAATCTGCGCGGAATGATCTCCGTGAACGCACCCATTGGCTGCGTTCACGATACTTTTTTGACGGCTAGATTGCAGACGGGAGTCTGCGTCTGGCGTCATGGTCTATGTAGCCAGAGTTTGGACATGATTTGGAGGTTAGCTGCAAAGCAGAGAGAACAAACATGGAAGCCGATTTAGTTGTGATTTGTATTGCAGAAGAGGTGGATGCGATAGAAGTTCCGTACCCTTAAGTTAACTAATAATTTACTTAATTTGACTGTTTGAATAGTTCAGCTTAAACAACGTTGGGTGACACAAGTTCCTTATACAATGTTATACTTAACTTGAAACCCCAACTTGTTTAAATAATTTTAAGGCCCTGATTAGGGAAATTATTAGTTAAGGGTTGAATGAAGTAATTGAGAGCAGCTCGGTTGGAACAAAAACCAGCAGAGGCACAGAGTATATTGGGTACTCCTAGACCAGGGTTCAAAACCACTGAGTTATATAATAGTGGTAATTTATACCAGTACTTTTCTGTGTTATTCACGCCTCCTGCCTAGGTGGCAGTAGCACATACAGTGAGGATCGGTTTTGCTTGCAGACACACTTCTTTGTCAGCTACCGCTGCTCTGTTGTTTGAAGCCGTGGCTGCTCCAGCGCAGTACCTGTCAGGAGATGCGTGACCTGGTGACGTATTTTTCGGATGAGTTCACTCAGATGGTGAACTTGGACAGGTTTTGCACAAAATCTGCACAGCATTAGGAAAATATGCTTACGTGAACACAGCCTACGCATCGCGAACGCACCCAATGACGCACTTGAGGGATTCTTTTAGCAGAGGTTTACCTATAGATATAGAAGGCTGAAATAGGTCATTACTTCATTTTGGTGTGTAAATAGGGACGCCATCTTGCCTAGGTATAAGTGCAGCGTTTCAAGCCACTTCACAGCTATTTTTGCATATTATTATTATGTATTTTCTAACGATTAGCAGTGTGTTATGCCTCACAAAATACAAACCATTTACGTCGTTTTACTATGTATAAGTAATATATTTTGTTTTTGCTGAAATTATCGAGTTGTTAAAGTTTAATTTTGGCGACAAGTCTATGTAAACTAAGTAGACTAGTTTCTTTGAGGGTTTTTCCATTTATTTTTTGTTATATTAATTAAACACGTCTGTTCTCTTTCCAGTTGATATACATTGTTTTATAGCGTTTATTATCTGATGTCCTACATGCCTGTGTATATTGTGCAGTTGTAAACTGCTCAGAAGTACCCAATGAAAACTTGTTGAGGAGGGGGACCCCCTTTCACGGGTAAAACTAAAGAAATACTACTACTAGAACTATTCTTAAGTTATTTATAAATAATAGTGTTTGCTTACTGGTATCTGTAGAAATGTTTTAGAGAATGAACGGTTCAAGCGGTAATTGTATTACACGTTTTTTTTCTGCTTACAACACAATATAGACAATTGAAACACACACACGTGCCCTATTGAGAGTTAATAGTTTGAAAGTGAATTGATAAAAACAACAACAATAATCTACGATATGTTCAGTTTTAATGTGAAATGTTTGAATATTCTGTAAGAGGTTTGATTTATCCTTAAAGGTGGGGGTGTAATGATTTTTCTTTTTTTTTCAGAATTCACCTGTATAGTACTGTTGGTAGGTCAATATCTGTGTAGTTTTAATGTATAGGTTTTAACGCTAAGTGTATAAAAAACAACCAAGTTGACACCTCTATGAAAAGTCCAAAACACAACGCACCCAGGGGAGAGATACTATGGTGAATAGGTGTGTAATATATGGCTGCTCCAACACAGCAGGGCCATTGGTATCTCTCCACGAGTTTCCTAAACAGCCCGTACGATGCAGGCAATGGGTGAAGTTTGTGAGGAGGACCAGGGCCAATCTTCACCTTTATTTATTTATTATTATTTTCCCCATCCGACCTGCGAACATGTCTTAGGCTACTTTATAATATTGTAGCGTTCTGTGCTATGGGGATGAGACAGACTCGGGAGAGACCAGATGAGGTTCCACGTACTTTTATTTTTTGAATTTCTTTAATAACACAACGAAACCCTGTTTGGGCCGGGGTTCACGCCAAAATAACAAATAGCTGTCTCTCTCTCTTTTACACCGCAGACTCACCGACAAGCACTCTCTCAGCCGGTACTCTGTCTCTCGTAATCGCTCTCCAGTCAGACATTCACACGCATTCTCCCGCTCGCGGCTTCCCCCCCCTCCTACTTATAGCCTCTGGGGGAACCGCCCACTGCACACACACGCATGCACTCACGCAGACACACACCAACGGCGTGCCCCGTACCCTCACAATACATGGAACCTTAAACAGGACGTAACAAACAAGACAAACACAATGTCCAGGATGCTGCCATCGCCAGGGTCGTTACACAGCCCCCCCCTTAGTCCCTCGTCCCCGAGGGAAGAACAAAGTCTCGAAAACGACCCGGGAGGCGATGCTGTCTTTGCGGGCGGGAGCCCTGCGTGGAGGACGGGCTCCTGTCAGCCACAGGGGACAGGGAAACTGAACCGTCGGGGGAGGAACCCTCAGCCCTGGGGGTGGGGGGACTGTTAGGGCGGGGTGGATCAGGAGGGGGCAGGAGAGGACTGTCAGAAGCTGCTGGGTCGGATGGTGCTGGGTGTTGTCCCAGGTAGGGGGCCAGCCGATCCCGGTGCAGCACTACCTTGCGTCCTCTGTGAGGTAGCTGCACCCGGTAGGCCACGTCCCCGATCCTCTCCAGGACATGGCAAGGACCAAGCCAGTGGCTGTCCAATTTGGGGCAACGGCCCCGCTGTCTCTTGGGGCTGAAGACCCACACGAGCTCCCCGGCGGTGAAGTGGCGCCCCCGTACTCGGAGGTCATAGTTCCGCTTCTGCCGTACCCCAGCAGCCTGCAACTGGTCCCTGGCGAAGCTGTGGGCTGATTCCAGTCGGTCCTGTAGTCTCCTGGCATACTCAGGGCCCGGGGGTACACTGGGGGCATCTGGGGGACGACCAAAAGCTAGCTCCGCAGGAGTGCGCAGCTCACGCCCCAGCATGAGCAGGGCAGGGGTGCAGGCGGTGGAATCCTGGACAGCAGAGCGGCAGGCCAACAGCACGACAGGCAGGTGGGTGTCCCAGTCCCGCTGGTGGGTGGCGGTGGTGACAGCCAGCTGTACGGCCAGCGTGCGGTTGAACCTCTCCACCAGTCCGTCGCTCTGAGGGTGCAGAGGGGTGGTCCGCGTCTTCTTGATGCCCAGGCGCCGGCACATCCCGGCAAAGACCCGGGACTCAAAGTTGCGCCCTTGGTCGGAATGCAACTCTTGAGGGACCCCGAACCGGCTGAAGAACCCCTCCAGCAGTGCTTCAGCGACCGTCTCTGCCTCCTGGTCTGGCAAAGCGTACGCCTCTGGCCACTTAGTGAAGTAATCGAGGGCCACCAGAACGAACCGGTTCCCCCTCTCGGAGCGTGGAAAAGGGCCTAGTACGTCCACGGCAACCCTCTCCATAGGCCCCCCGACCTGGTACTGCTGGAGTGGGGCGTGCGACCGGCCCTGGGGTCCTTTCCGGGCAGTGCAGATGTCACAGCGTCGGCAGTGGTCCTCCACGTCTCGCCTGCACTGCCCCCAGTAGAACGACTGGCGGAGCCGCCTCAGGGTCTTCGTCACTCCAAAATGACCAGTGCCTGGGGTCCCATGATGGGCCTCTAGCACCTCCTGGCGCATCGCCCCCGGGACAACCACCTGCCACCTCACCTCCCCCGTGGCGGGCACCTTCCACTGCCGCTGAAGGACTCTGTCACGCAAGGCCAACCCGCTCCACTGAGCCCACAGCCCCCGAGTGGCGGTGGAAAAAGGGGCCACCTCCTCCCAGGGAGGCCTTCGCTGCTCCTCTAGCCAATGTAGTATGGGGCGGAGGTCCGGGTCTCGGTCCTGATGGGCTCTCCAATCCACCCTCTCAGCCGATACTGCCACCCGGCATTGCTCTTCCCCCCGGCGGGACAGCTCTGCTTCCCTCTCCTCCTTTCTGCTGCAATGGGCGCATCCCTCCCGGGCACAGGGACGACGGGACAGCGCGTCCGCATTGGCGTGCTTCTCACCAGCCCGGTGTTGGATCCGGTACTGAAACGCCTGGAGCTGCTCGATCCAACGGGCTCCCGGAACGTCAGGAGCCACTGCAGGGCAGCGTGGTCTGTGCGAATGGTGAAGGGGAGCCCGCAGAGATAGTGGCGGAAGTGGCGGACCCCCTCCACCACCGCAAGCAGCTCCCGTCGGGTGACGCAATACCGGCGCTCTGCCTTGCTGAGCGACCGGCTAAAATACGCCACCACATGCTCCCCTTCTGGACCCGGCTGGGATAAGACAGCCCCGATCCCCTCGTTGCTTGCATCCGTGTCCAGCAGGAAGGGAGAACGGACATCCGGGGGAGCCAGCACCGGGGACTGGCACAGCGCATGTTGCAGGGAGGCGAACGCCTCCTGGCACGCCGGGGTCCACTCAAAGGGCTCGTCTTTCCTCAGGAGGCGGTGCAGGGGGGCAGCGATGGTGGCAAAGCCCTGCACAAACCTGCGGTAGTAGGACGCAAGCCCTAGGAAGCTTCTAACCTGCCGGGGGTTGACGGGAATAGGCCAGTCCCTCACTGCGGTGACCTTGTCCACCTCTGTCTGGATCCCCTCTGCTCCCACTCGGTGCCCGAGGAACGAGACCTCCTGGCGCATCAGCTGGCACTTTTCAGAGTGCAGTTTTAGCCCCGCTTTCCTCACTCGCCGGAGCACCTCATGCAGGGAGGCCAGGGCGTCCTGGAAGGTCCCTCCGTGGACTAGCAGGTCATCCAGGTAGACCAGGCACTCCGAGGGGGGTACTCCGGCCAGCACCTTTTCCATGAGCCGCTCGAACGTTGCGGGGGCGTTGCAAAGTCCGAACGGCATCACAGTAAACTGCCACAGACCCCGTCCAGTGGAGAAGGCAGTCTTCGGCCGTGCAGAGGGATCCAGCGCAACCTGCCAGTAGCCGCTGCGGAGGTCCAGCGAAGAGAACCATCTAGAGCCGGCCACCAAGTCCAGGGACTCATCGATGCGGGGAAGGGGGTAGGAGTCCTTCTCCGTCACATCGTTCACTCGCCGGTAATCGACGCAGAAGCGCCACTTGCCGTCCTTCTTCCGCACCATGACTACCGGCGAGGTCCAGGGGCTGTCGGACGGCTCAATGATCCCCGCTGCCTTCATCTCCTCCAGCACCTGCTCTGTGGCTTCCTGGAGGGCGAGTGGTTGGCGGCGAGGGCGCTGCTTAATGGGGCGGGCGGTTCCCGTCTCGATCTGGTGCTGCACCAGGTGTGTCCGCCCCACGTCATCCGAGGCGGTAGCGAAACTGTGGCGATACTCATACACCAGTTCCCACAGCTGGCGACGCTCTTCTGTGCAAAGCCCTTCGCAGCTCCTGAGCCAAACTGCATGCACTGCGCTGAGAGCTGGGTCTTCAGGGGAGACTGGTGGCGGAGGGGAGATTGCTGGGGACGCTGAATTACTCCTGACAGTAGGGCGTGGCATGGCGGTATCCTCCCGCAGCCCTTGGGTAGCGGTTGGCGGCGCCGGGCAGGGTGGCGGGGCTGCCTGGGGGAGAGCTGCATTCCCCTGGGCCACGCTAGAACTGCAGGAGGGCGGCTGTACATGCTGGCGAGCATTGCGGCCTGAGGGTGGGCGTGTTGGCTGGCGAGCGTTGCGGCCTGAGAGTGGCCATGTTGGCTGGCGAGCGCTGGCACCTGAAGGCGGCTGTGCAAGCAGTAGCTCCTTCCGGAGTGGGGGCCGTCGAGACGCTGTATTGTCCCTGATGAGACTGGCGCATGATGGAGCCCGGGGGTGTGCTGAGGTCTCCCGTCTCATGGCGGCGGTCCGTTGTGTCCTCGGCAGATCCCGAAACTGTCGTGCGAAGGGGTCCCGACTCCGACCCAGCGGTCCAAGGGGTGAGGCTAAAGCTAAAGCCGGGCTCCCCTGTATGTGCAGTGTCCCGGTCCGGAGGTTTAGCTGTCCGCCTGTGTAGCGCAGGAAGTCCAGGCCCAGTATGCAGGGGTCCTGTACAGCTGCTACCCAGACAGGGTGGTGTACTGTCCGTCCAGCCACTTCAATAGCAAGGTTGCCCTTTCCTTGCATGGGGGCTAGCTCTCCAGTCACAGTGCGCAACTGCACGGTGGTGGGCTCCAGCCGGACCCCTGCAGGGAGCACATCGGGGCGGATGAGAGTCACCGTGGAGCCAGTGTCCACGAGAGCAGTGCACGGGACCCCCTCAATGCGGACGGGGACATGGCAGAAGTCCCCGGCAGTGGTCCTTCCTACCGCTATAGCTGGCTGGCACTGTCTGTGGTCGGCTGTTTCCGTGAGGGGTGACGCCCTGCTCTGTCGGCTACACGGGTTAGTACTGGTGGCGGCCGCTGCAGCTGGGTGGTCCGCGATTAATGGGACTGGACTGGGGGCACGCGTCGTCCCGTCTATGCGGGCCCCTTCGCGTTTCCCTGCGGTTGCTGTGTCAGGTGTGGTGGTGGTGCAGCAGCTGCTGCTGGGCAGTGGCGCCGTAGGTGGCCAGGCTGTCCACAGCCCCAGCACAGCTGTGGGGGGGTTTCAGGAGTCCGAGCTGGCTGGGTGATCGCCGCCCTGATGAGGGTGGTAAGCTCCGGGGGCCAGGTGGGGTCAATGGTGCGGTACGGGGCCTCCTCTTCTTCTGCTTGGGCCATGCGAGCTCTAGGTGGTGTGTGGTCAGGCCGCCTCTTCTGCTGACCACTCTCGCTCCCAGGGGCATGGTCCCGCTCCCCCTCCTCGAGCACCGCCTCGACTCGTTCGGCGTGAGCCACGGCAAGCTCTAGGGAGGTTGGGGCAGCAAACCGGACCTGCTGACGTAGAGCGGTCGGGGTCAGTCCGCGAACAAAGGCCTCGACAGCCAGGTCCTCCTGGGTGGCTGGCGGGAACATTGGGTACCCCCTCCGGGCCAGGTACCGGACATCAGCAGCCAGTACGCCCAGTTTCTCTCCGGGAGCTCTAGTGCGGTTGGCCAGCTGCAGGCGCAACCCGACTGCGGGCTCCACTCTCCCAAAACGGCGTTCGAGAGCTGCGGTTAACACCTCGTATTGGCCCACCTCGTCTGGGCCCAAGTCCAGCAGAACCTGCAGCGCTTCTCCCTCTAATGCAGCCGCCAACTGTCCTGCTTTCTCCGTCGGCCCCCAGTCATTAGTGAGCGCTGCCATCCTGAATTTGACGTGGTACGCCTCCCACGGCGATCTACCGTCATATCGGCCTGCTTTCACTGGCTGCCGGCTCGCCCCTGGCAACATGTTCCCCCCACACCGCATATTCTCTCTCCCGTGATCGGCACGGGGCCCATATCGGGGCTTAACATCACGCTCTCTTGTCAGACACACGCTCAGTTCAGCAACCAATGTCCCATAGCTACTACAGCCATTTAGATCGACGGTGGTTAAACAATGTAAAGCCTCTTCTTCTAAACAAGCAATTAAATTACTGGCTTTCTCTCTGTCTGTCCAGTTGTTTACCATTGCCATCATTTCAAACTGCTTTACAAAGTCTCGCCAATCGGCCTTACCGTTGTACTGCAAACGGCTGTAATAAACCCCCTTGTTGACATTCTGCTGCAGGGCGGGCGTGTCCGATGGTGACGCTGCCTCCTCCTTGACGCGCACTTGCGCTCCTCCTATCTCTGTGGCTGATGAGGTCCTTGCGGCGGCCGAAGAATCTCCTTCTCCCTCGATGACGATGGCGCAGTGCCCCTCAGCCTGCGGAGCAGTCTGTCTGTCTCCCAGCTCCGCCATCTTGATCCCTCTTTCCTCTTTCGCCCAAGGGTTCTTGCTCCTCCCTCGCTCCATGTTCTCTCCTCCCCATGCAGCGCCCATTCTCGGGTAGCTCCTGACCCACAGCTCAGCGACCAGCTCCTCCAGTCTGGCTCGCAGCTCGTCTTCTCTCATCTCTCTCGCGTCCGCCATCTTCTCCCTCTTGCTTCTGTTTCACCCCTCGTGACAGGCGCTGTAAATCCCACTTCTGAAACACCAATGTAGCGTTCTGTGCTATGGGGATGAGACAGACTCGGGAGAGACCAGATGAGGTTCCACGTACTTTTATTTTTTGAATTTCTTTAATAACACAACGAAACCCCGTTTGGGCCGGGGTTCACGCCAAAATAACAAATAGCTGTCTCTCTCTCTTTTACACCGCAGACTCACCGACAAGCACTCTCTCAGCCGGTACTCTGTCTCTCGTAATCGCTCTCCAGTCAGACATTCACACGCATTCTCCCGCTCGCGGCTTCCCCCCCCTCCTACTTATAGCCTCTGGGGGAACCGCCCACTGCACACACACGCATGCACTCACGCAGACACACACCAACGGCGTGCCCCGTACCCTCACAATACATGGAACCTTAAACAGGACGTAACAAACAAGACAAACACAATGTCCAGGATGCTGCCATCGCCAGGGTCGTTACAATATTGATGTAGGCTATATCAGATTCTAATAGGCTACAAGTTAAGAATAAAATATTATTTACTGTATATGTATGAATTATTATATTGATTTGTTCAGAGAAAGTTGTGCAGTAAGTCTGAAAAAGGAGACCTCTGGTTCTCGTGTTTTCATAAGTTGACAGGTATTGCATCATGTTAAATTGCGGCTGATCTGTTTGCCACGGAGATCCGACGCACTCTGTCTATTGCTCGGCTTTTAAAAAGCCTACAGTGAAGAAACAAGACTGGCTATGTTGTATGGAGTTCCTGAGCTGGGAGAACACACCTTTTTTGTTCTTTGTGTCCCAAAACAAACACAGTAGAGTCAGTATTCTTTTTTGTTTATTTGTGTATGTTTAAAAGGGTGTCAGCCGACCGAATGACTAAGAACCTTTGCAGCAAGGCATAGCCTAGACTGTGAAGGTTATCGGGTTGTGTGTGTGTGACGCTGTGTCATTGACTGTACTATTATGTAAAGTCTGGTGTTACCTCAAGTAAATCCTATCACTATTGAACATCTTATATAAAAAAAGTAACAACAACTAAAACTTTCAGAATACTTCAGGTCTATGTCTTGTTTTTACTGTGAACCTGAACAATAAATGTTCCATTTTTTTGCAGTCTGCCTCCATGTTGTTTTGTATACTTCTTATCAGCCACTGATGTTCTGCCCAGTTAAATACCTTCATACAGCACTGATATACAGCTAGCTTATGTAATTTCCTTGAACAAATTTGGTCTTCTTTCGCTAGCATGATGCATGGTGTGAGACAAAGCATATTTGCATTTTTTCTTCACTTTATCAATGTCAGCAGAAACCCAGATAACAAGAAGTCACATTTAAGAACAATGCTATGAGTTTTGCTCAATGCTTACAGACGACAAAGCTTTGTACCCACGCATCACAAGGTCAAACGATAAGGCTGTTGATTGCAAACTACTGATGTGCACCAGCTATGTCCAGCTTGATTTTAAGAGTTCATTAACCCTGCGTTGATTCAGAGTTTACATTAAACAAGAAAATCACACAATGTTTACAGACAGTTTCATTGATTTCTAACTTCCTTCATCATTTAAATGAGAAGCATAAGTAATGGGTTGTATAATGGAAAAGAACAGATGGCTGATGAAATAAGAGCTTGTGCAATTTAACTGGAAAAACCTAGTGTACACTGTCCCACACAAGGTGTGTGGTTATCAGAAAAAGTGTTCCAATTGTATAGTGTGTTGTTATGTGTTCCATGTCACTTACCTAAAGTTATAGCAAGCACTTAACAAAAGTAAGTGATTTTAGAACCAGTTTTAATAGGTTTGTATATAAACATTTTTCTAAGCAGACACAACGGTTTTATCATCCCGCCAAGGTCACAGCTGCACTTGCTACACATGGGTGTATTTTGGGCCACGTGTCAAGCTAAAGAGCTGCAAGGTCAGGGAAGCAAGTTTCAAAATCCTTACAATTCTTAGGTTTCTGAATCACCCGTTCAGAAGAAGTCAATGGAGAATTGCTATCCGTCGACAGACTTATGATAAAAAAAAACCTCTGGGAGCCCACAAAATAGTGTCTTGTGCAGCAAATATTTAAAAGATGAAATGTTTGACAGAACTGGGCAAACAGTTCAACTGAGTGATCATGCTATATTCTGGCAAAGTGTTTGATTGTGTACAGGTGCAGGAGTGATGCAGTGCGTAATTAACCGTCAGAGAGTTGTAATCCAGTTGGAAAGGGTTTTTAATCATAATCCTGGTCTGGTGACCAAACAATAACTCCAAGCAATACACAACATGTAATGCACTGGAATAAATAAACAGGTTGCAGTCCCAAATAATAAACACACGTATCTTTCTCACAATGTACAAACACGGTCACCAGGTCTTGGGTGCGTGCTGTAGTGCTCATGGTGGGTGATACAAGTTTATGCGTGACAAAAGTGAAGTGCTGTTCCGGGTTTTGTGCTGGCCCTTGGCAACAGCTCCGGGAACATGTTAGCTGTCTGTGAACAGGCTAGCTCTAGGGGTGACATCAGACCAGAAAGGAGTACAGACAGGCAGTACTGGCAGGTGAAACTGAGGTGCGGCGGCGCTCAGTGCGTTTATTGTAAAATAAAAAGGTTTAAACAGAAAATAGCATACGGCACTTGAGGCCAAAATAAACAGACAAACAAAACGAATAGACGCTAACAAACAGGGTGGACGAACGCTAAACACAAAACAGGTACCGTGCTGGTTCTCCAGCACGTAGTAGCAGTTGTTATTTTCTTTAGTTTCTTTTTAATAGTTTTAACCTCCTCTCCACACCTGTTCTCCACTCAAACACACAACCCCAAGTGAGTAAAACGTGCATCTATATATATTGTTGTGCCGGGATTCAATTACTAATTATTCACTTGAATCCCAGCAAGTGAACCAATTTGTGCAACCCCGTGCTCACATACTATGAAATACTTTAAATGCACGTGAAGTGCAATCCCTGTGCCTAAATACAATTATACATTTTAAATACTCGTGCTCATTACCCACATTATATCCCGTGTACCAACTACAATACACCAACATTAACACACCACACGCAACATAGAACACACAAATGAACTCAGGGGCGGAGCACATTGCCCACGCCGTCTAATAATAACAAACAAGACAGTTATAGACAAAACAAACAAAACACTCATGATTTATCACTGGGTCTCTCACGGGTCCCTGCAGGTTCAAATCACAAACTAAAGCGAAGGAACAGATTGTGTCTCTCCGTCCCCTTTTTATGCCTTCCCATAAAACCCACATGACCCCTTGGTAAATGAGTGCAGCCGCCCCTCCAATCCGCGACTGCCACATCGTTTCCCTTCTGGGTCAATGAGTTATTACAACAGAGTACCACCCCCTTTCTAGCTGGCCGACTTTCCTTGAACCCTGGGAAAGAACTGTCAGGCCAGCCCGTCCAATGTACTCTGTTCTCGCTGCTTAGCGCCCTCACAGGTTGGGAGGAAGATTTACTACCAAGAATCATTGTATTTCTGTCACATATTCCACCGCTCATAGTGGAGCTGAAGGAACACTCGGCTGAATTCCCATTACTCCCCCTCCCCATTTTGGTGGTCGTTTCCCGCACAATGAACCATGTGGTACATGAAGGGCTGCAACGCCAGATACTGTTTTGGCAAATGCACATTTTCTCAAGTTAGCTGTCAGCTGGGCTACCCTTAAAGACTGAAGGACGGCTGTAACCCCAGCCAAATGCTCTTGCCAGGTGGAGCTGTAAATGACCATGTCATCAATATACGCTGCTGCATATGGTGGACATAAAACCTGGTCCATCAGTCTCTGAAAGGCAGCGGCGCACCATGTAGCCCAAACAGCATGATTTAAAGTGGAACAGCCCTTCTGGAGTTGAAAATACGTTTCCCTCTAGAACTGCGGGTCAAGGGGATCTGCCAGTATCCCTTTTTCAAGTCCAGTGTAGAGATAAACTTACCCTTTCCCAGTCTATCTAGAATTTCATCCACCCGAAGCATAGGGTATGCATCAAACTTGGTAATAGAGTTTACCTTCCTGAAGTCCACACAGAAGCGGTTGGTGCTGCCTTTCTTGGCCACTATGACAATAGGACTGCACCACTCGCTCCTGGAAGGCTCAATCACCCCAAGTTCGAGCATGTCCCATACCTCTTTGCAAATGCTGCTTCGTCGACTTTCCGGGATCCAGTAAGGTCTCTCTTGTACTGTGACGCCTGAGGGAGAGATAATGTCATATTCAGCCAAGTTAGTCCTGCCGGGCAAGTCAGAAAAAACATTGCTGAACTCCTCAATAAGCTTACGCAGTTCCCTTTCCTGATCTGGAACCAATTGTTCCCCCATCAAAATGATTTTAGTGCTAGGGGTCTCTGGACAGTGGCCTAAATCATCCTCTACATTGTCTGGGGCTATAATAAGGTCTCCCTTATTTCACGTTCATTACGGCGATCGGGCTGTCTAATTTCATAATTGACCTTTCCTATAGCCCGAATCACTTCATATGGCCACTGCCATTTAGCACATAATTTCGATTCTGAGGAGGGAAGCAGCAGCATTACCTTGTCTCCTGGTCGAAAGGTTTGAATTCTTGCATTTTTATTGTAATGCTGCTGTTGCCGGTGCTGAGCCGATTTGAGGTTGTCCTGGGCCAAATGACCAACCAAATCCAGGCAATCTCTTAGTAGGAGCACATGCGTCGCTACATTTTTGCACGAGCCTTTGTGCTCTTCCCACCCCTCTCTAAACAGATCGAGGATGCCGCAAGGCTGTCGGCCATGCAAGAGCTTGAAGGGGGAGAACCCTGTCGAACTCTGCAGCAACTGTCTCACTGCAAAAAGGAGGTAGGGAAGAAACGATGTCCAATGTTTTTGCTCAAGTTACAAAACGTCTCAGCATCTGCTTCAAGGTCTGATTAAATCGCTCCACCAAACCATCTGTCTGTGGATGATAAACAGATGTCCTGATGGGACGTATTTAATATTTTATATACTTGCTGTAACGTTTTAGACAAAAAGTTGGTTCCATGATCAGTCAAAAAACTCCTTGGGGATCCCTACTCTAGCCATAATCTGCACTAACTCTGTGGCTATTGCAGCAGCACTAGTGGACCTCAATGGAACTGCCTCTGGGTATCGCGTTGCATAATCTACCACCACTAATATATGCGTATACCCAGAAACACATCACAGTGATATTTACATCCGCTAATATTTATGAATTGTCAAAGAAGCAAGATCCTATTCTTCCAGTGATAGCGTGAGACTTGGTGTTCTTCCCCATTCCCCTGTATCTGAGTACCAAGCAGAAGCTTTTATTATTATTTAATTGTGCATTCATATCTTTATTTGAGTGAGTCTCCTACCCTCAAGGTCTCGGCATATATTGCAATTGGCCGATATTCACAGTTGTTTGTCAAAGGTATCCCAATGTATGCTTCTGTTACACACATTAAATGGTGATTTTTTTGTATTTCTTATATATTTATTCAGGGCTACAAGAGCACAACACAAACAAAGCAGTACGTAACTGTAAGAAGCTGAACTGACGTCACCACACGACCACAACCATCTACATATATTTATCATAAATAAATAGGGGTGTTTATAGGAATGTACTATATACATGTATTCAGCATTAATTGTAGGGTGTTACACTTCCATAAATTAGGGTTTGTAAACTTTGGACGACCCTGTATACACACACACACATACACACACACACACACACACACACGATACATATTGTGGTGGCGGCAGACAAAAGAAACACACCAAAGGCAGTTTTGGGGCCAAAATAGTGGTAACAACCACTGTTTATTTCTTCCTTGAGAAATGGATGCTATGAGAAATGGGATGGGGGGCTGCGTTTCAATCTGCAAGAGATCTTCAAACCTGGTATGCAACTGCTTTACAATTGTGCAACACAAGTCTCACTGACACTGCTAAGTCTTATTAGCTGTCGTAGCACTGTTATGTGCAGTCACTGTAATGTCTGTCGCGGTAATGTTGCAGCACTGTTATGTACAGTCGCTGTAATGTCCCTCGCGGTGATGTCTGCGCGGTCCTGGATTCGAGGTGATGTCGTGATACTAGTTTTGCACACACCTGAGGTGAAGGTAGTGGAAACACTAACCCCTTGACAGAAACACGAGGTGAAGGTGTTTGTACACAGGAACCGCCAGGTCTTCTCGGGCGTACCGGGGAGAACGCTAGGGGTAGAGTCATTAATGGGAGGTATGTGAGGGCAAGTTTGCTGGCACATTACCGGAAGTAAGATGGTCGACCCAAGGGAAACTTAATTTCCCAGACCACCTCATGGTGGGAAATTATGTGAGAATTAAGGATGAATCAGCATAAAAAGGTACAGTCCACAACAGGTTGGTGAAGGAATAAGGAGATAGCTTTGTGCTGGAGGAGAGTGAGTGGAAAGAAACTTAAGTGCCTGTTAATACCTGTTTCCCTGTGATTACCGACCGTGGATTGTTTGACTACCCGACTTGAACTGCCGACCCAGGGAGACTGCATTTCCCAGACAGCCCCCTGTAAGGAAATGATGTCACAATGATGGGGCGTTTGAATGATACAAAAAGGGACAGCCCCATTCAGATGGTGAAGGAGTAGGAGACAGCATTGTGCTGCGAGAAGGAAAGAGAGAAAACCTGTGCGAGACTGAGTTACTGGTACCTGTGAGTTTTGACCTGGACTGTTTTGTGTGGATAACCTGCTACGTGTACCTGACCCTTGCCTGTTTACTGACCTGCTTTTCGAACTGTGGAATAAACCAAGTGCTACCCTGTTTTACACTGAACTTTGTTGTGTGTTAGCATATTTGTACGTGTCTCTCCTGCTTTAATCTGCACAAGTTTAGACCGACCTCTTTGTTTGTCACTAATATATATTGTAACACAGAAAGGGCTCTGCATGTAAATAGTTGGGTGATGTTTGTGTTTTGGTGGTGGTTGGCAGGGACGGGGTTAATTCCTCTCCCTGCCAAAAACATGTGAGAATGTGGCTGTTCCCAAACTAGGTAATTGGTGTTAATTGGGAACAGCCACAGACTATAAAAGAGAGCTTACAGCTTTATTAGAGAGAGAGAGAGATCATCAGGGAGCTGGGATAAGAAGAGTTTGGCTGTTTAAAAAAAGTGTGTGAAAGTGTGTGTTGACAGGTAAACGGCTTAGCCGTCCTGTGTGTTAGTCAGGGACCTGTTAAGTGAAGGTAGGCTCTACGTCTGAGCTAGGTTTTTGTTTTGTTTGTTTATTTTGTAATAAAAGTGCACGAAAGTGCTTCATTGTGCAGTTCTGTGTCTGGGTCTGTGTTTTTAAAGGGCAAACAAGCCGACGACAGAGAGGCTGCGTTACATATAACAGGTCCCTGACTAACACACAGGATGGCTAAGCCGTTTACCTGTCAACACACACTGTCACAAAACAGTTTACCTTTTTTTAAACAGCCAAACACTTCTTATCCCAGCTCCCTGGTGATCTCTCTCTTTAATGGAGCTGTAAGCTCTCTTTTATAGTTTGTGGCTGTTCCCAATCAACACCAATTACCTAGTTTGGGAACAG
Source organism: Acipenser ruthenus (assembly GCF_902713425.1). Taxonomy (NCBI): domain Eukaryota; kingdom Metazoa; phylum Chordata; class Actinopteri; order Acipenseriformes; family Acipenseridae; genus Acipenser; species Acipenser ruthenus. Next base: position 53,343,411 of record NC_081193.1, on the reverse strand, counting down.
CCACATTCTCACATGTTTTTGGCAAGGAGAGGAATTAACCCCGTCCCTGCCAACCACCACCAAAACACAAACATCACCCAACTATTTACATGCAGAGCCCTTTCTGTGTTACTATATATATATATATATATATATATATATATATAAACAGACGTGCTCAAATTTGTTGGTACCCTTACAGCTCATTGAAATAATGCTTCATTCCTCCTGAAAAGTGATGAAATTAAAAGCTATTTTATCATGTACACTTGCATGCTTTTGGTATGTCATAGAATAAAGCAAAGAAGCCGTGAAAAGAGTTGAATTATTGCTTATTCTACAAAGATATTCTAAAATGGCCTGGACACATTTGTTGGTACCCCTTAGAAAAGATAATAAATAATTGGATTATAGTGATATTTCAAACTAATTAGTTTCTTTAATTAGTATCACACATGTCTCCAATCTTGTAATCAGTCATTCAGCCTATTTAAATGGAGAAAAGTAGTCACTGTGCTATTTGGTATCATTGTGTGCACCACACTGAACATGGACCAGAGAAAGCAAAGGAGAGAGTTGTCTGAGGAGATCAGAAAGAAAATAATAGACAAACATGGTCAAGGTAAAGGCTACAAGACCATCTCCAAGCAGCGTGATGTTCCTGTGACAACAGTTGCAAATATTATTATGAAGTTTAAGGTCCATGGAACTGTAGCCAACCTCCCTGGGCGCGGCCGCAAGAGGAAAATCGACCCCAGATTGAACAGAAGGTAGTGCGAATGGTAGAAAAAGAATCAAGGATAACTGCCAAAGAGATACAAGCTGAACTCCAAGGTGAAGGTACGTCAGTTTCTGATCGCACCATCCATCGCTTTTTGAGCGAAAGTGGGCTCCATGGAAAAAGACCCAGGAGGACTCCACTTTTGAAAGGAAAACATAAAAAGTGTCTCAACCAGCTCCACATAGTCTTCGGCCTTGTGATTGCCCAGGAAGCCCCAAACCACTGCAACAATGCTGTTCCAAGCCGCTTTCTCCTTACTAGTGAGCTTCTTGGGGAATTCATTGCACTCCAGGATCTTCTTTATCTGTGGTCCGACGAAGACACCGGCTTTGACCTTTGCCTCGGACAGCTTAGGGAAGAAGTCTTGAAGGTACTTGAAGGCTGCCGACTCCTTATCTAGAGCTCTGACAAATTGTTTCATAAGGCCCAATTTGATGTGCAGTGGTGGCATCAGCACCTTCCGGGGGTCCACCAGTGGCTCCCACTTGACGTTGTTCCTCCCCACAGAGAACTCGGTCCACTGTGGCCAGTCCCGCCTGTGGTAGTGCGCCTTGGTGTCCCTGCTGTCCCAAAGGCAAAGATAGCAGGGAAACTTGGTAAAACCGCCTTGGAGACCCATCAGGAATGCCACCATTTTGAAGTCTCCTATGACCTTGATGCCATCTCAGAAAAATGCAGATATGTATCCACTTAGGCAGCTGGAACTAAACTGAACTGGTGGGCTTAAGGCCCCTGTATTTATACTACTATTTATATTACTAGAAAGTTCTAGAAGTTACTCTGAGTTTACTCAGCACTGAATCTATCTGGAATGTTCTGGAAAATAGGTAGATTTCAAAATATCACTGTCCTGGTCACAAAAGCAAAGTTTGTGGGGAATAATAGCCATTTTCTATACTTTTGAGGCATAAGCAATTAGGAAATAACACTTACTACCCAGGAACCAAAAAAAAAAAAAAAAAATTGTTACACAGTGTAATTCAAACAAAACAATTACAGTAATATCAGTTAGATTGATGTATTAAGGCAACTTGGGAGACAATAATTAAAATAGTTAAACACAAGCAGTGCTATCCACTCAAAGAGAGACAACTAGGTTGGTGTAACATCTGAAAAATCCAATATCAAATAATAATCAATAGTTCCTTTACGACACCAACAGCTCAGCTATAACTAAAGTGCAGAAGGCCCAATCACTTACAGTTATTAATACTCTTAAAGATCCAAACCTAGTAGGAGAAAGCAACTTCAATGTGCAAAACAAAATGCAATAATTGTACATAGATCAATTATTTCATTATGTATAGCAGCAAAGTCTCATGTGGAAAATAGCAAGGTGCAATATTTATACACTAATCAATAGTCTCATTTAAATATGTATAGCAGCAAAGTCAAAGTGCCATTAATGCATAGTAGTATTAGCTGCCTAATAGGCAGACTAGATATTCAAATGCACATTTATCATAGTGCAACGAAACCTCAGAGTCCAATCAGTGCTTAATGATATTAACCAGTTAGTGGAGACACGTAACAGTCAGTGTAGTAAAGCAACATAGAAAATCGTTAGCGTCAGTACAAAAACTAAACTGGTTATCCAACATTCTCATGGGGTCAATGTGAAGTGAGCAGCAACTTCGAGAAATATATATATATATATAAAATCAAAAACAAAACAAACAAACAATCGAAAGAAAACAAAATAACGCAACAATATAAATCCCAAAACACAATCAGTGACAACAAAAATAAATCTCTTTACAGTGAAAACAAAGCCTAGTGAAAACAGCGATTGATGCTCGATAAAAATAGAAAACACAAACACACACAATTAACATCAGCTCTGCTATCAAGTTAAATACCGATATATTCCCCTACTTCAGACACGTGCCTATACATTTACTGATAAAAAATTGACCCTTTTTTAACCCTGCACACCTGGAGTGTGTACTTCAATGCTCTATGGAAATTAAGAGAAAAACTTGGTACATGGCATATAGAGGTGGCATCCTTGGTGAGGGCAGGCCAGGAAGCTCTTCTGCTCGGTTTCACTTGGTGGACAGGGATCTGGAAGAGTCTGGGACTTTCCTGTTGGAGGTGCAGAGAACAGCTGGATTTCTGCTGTGGTGACCCAAGTCAGGGGTGACTAGTGACAGCTGCTCGAGGTGGATTTGAACTTGGCTCATGGTGGATAGACAAGTAAACAACTGAAAGCAACAGGGGGATACAGAACAGAACAAAGAAACACAAGAGAAAATGTAGAGAAGAAGAAGTTGCTTACTTGTCCTAAGTTGTTACATAATTATATTACAAAGAGCCAGCGATACCCTTGCAAGTTTAACATAGTAAAAGCATAGTGAAAACATGGTAAAGCCCACAGAGGTATTGTAAATCACATATCTTCTTTTTAAAAACATGGCAAGCCATGGTAATCTATGGCAAATTACATTCATATTACAACCACTGGAAGGCATGCTGCAAAATAACTGTACTAATTGACCGTGGTAAACTTTTATTAGGGATGCTTTGAAATCCATCTCATCAGCTTCATTATATTGACACCTTTTATTGAGCTGAGAATCGTTTAGCACTTAGATTTTTAATGTCAATATTTAAATACAAAACATTATAAAAAGATAAGCTGTTGTCTTTGTTGTAGTTCAAATGGCCAAATAGCAGCTTGACCACTGGAATGAGTTTAGACAATAGTACACAAAGTGATACCAGGAAGCAGCAGCAAGTTTTCATGTATCTGCATATTCCAAATTTAAATACAAAAAATAAACAAACTGAAAGATCTTCAAAAGAACAAAAGAGGGATCAGTGACAATATTGCAAACACTAATACTGTAAATGTAATAACAAATTTTAAAAAAGATTTTGTACATAAACATAGTTGGTTCTGTCTTGGCTGTACTCTCAAAACAGATGAGGTGCATGACCAGTTTTCAAGAAAACAAGGTGGTTAAATCTGTACATGGCACTTTTTGGTTTTAATTGAAGCAACACACACATGAAGTTGTATTTTTTTTTGCCCAAAATGCAAATCCTGGCATGCAAAGCAGAGGATGCCTTCCTTTCCCTTCAGACGATGGCTTCTTGTCTCTGGCTTCATGGTTCGTAGTGGTAACAGAATTTGGATGAGTGCAGTCTGACATCATCTCTGTTGGCAGCCTTATGTTTATATCATTTTAGTAATTCTGTATCAAATCAACTGTGCCCACTAGCTTGAACATCTTCGAGTTCCCCCCTCCTCCTACACTGGCACCAGCTCAGGATGGCAGTGCCAACCAAGTCTGCATCGAGTCAATGAGTGCTCCTCCCCTTCGCAAATGTTTTATTTACTGCTAAGCTCCCTGGCATTTAATGTGCACATTTATGTGGTAGTTCAAATATGAAAATAAGGGGTTATTTGTGTTAATGGACCCCAATTAATAAAAGTTATATGCCACATATTGTGGTATTCCTGCTACTAACTTTTCACAGACCAAGAAGCTACTTTCTATGCTAAAACAGAGACTCCATTCACAGAGCTGACAAAATATAATAGTGGATTGTTCTCTATCAAATATAATCATTACTTAATGGATATTTATCCTAAAGACCCTGAATAAGATATATCAACGCTGCATGTCCGAGCCTGTGACGCAGTCGTGCCCGCCCCCGAGGGTATAAGTGGACTGCAGACACAGACATCAACATCATTTTTCCTTTCATCCAACCTCAGCAGGAGAGACTACAGACAGATAAGAATCAAGTTACTTATATCTGCTTATTCGTTTGTGTAATTACACTAATGAATGTGTTTTTTATTGTTACGTGCTTTTAGTATTTACTACTTACACATATTGTACAGCGGCCTTGTACCCCGTGCTGCTGGGCATAGCTCTGCTTCAGGTCGGGCTGTGCGCCACCCTGATCTCTGCTTGCAGTGCCATTGCGAAGACTGTAAGGGCTCTGACAGTAGGCTTCCATCAGTCTTAGGACTGTGTCGGTTTGCCACAAGCGCTATAGGAGGGCATCCCTATAGATCTCTCCCATGGTAACTGTAGGTCCAAGACCTGCTTCTGTTCCTGCCGGTACACTTTACAATGAACAAGGTTACCTTTTTCCAATTCACTAATAGCCTTTTCACACTTGCACACCTGAGCCGAGCTGGTACAGCTAGTTTCACACTTGTCATTTTGTCGAGTCGAGCAGAGCCGGGACCGTGAAACTCTGGCCTGGCAAGCTATCTGGTACTGGCTCGGTGCTGAGCAAGGATGGGGGCGGGGTTAACTCGTACGTTGTCGTGTCAGTCTGCAGTGAAGGCGGTTAACATGTCAACAATGGCGGCTAACATCAATGCGGAGGAGAGAAAAGTCATGGGAAGTTGAAGAAACACAGGCACTTGTGACTCTATGAGCAGATTCCACTGTACAACAAGAGCTGTAATCTTCTGTCCAAAATGATAAAGTCAACCAAAAGATTTCTTTGGAATTGAGTAATGTGGGACTAAACCGCAGCGCAAAACAGTGTTGTGAAAAAAAAAAAAAATTAAAACAGGATTACAAAAAAGTAAAAGATCATAACAATAAAAATGGGTCAGACCGCAAAAAAAGTAAATATTATGATATAATGGACTCAGTTCTTGGTCACAGACCTGCAATGATATGTTGAACTCGCGACTTGTCTTCTGGAATCGATGTGCTGTCCAACACAGAATGAAAGTGAGTTTACATATTACAACATTCTTTAAGCTTTGCCACTTTTTATTTTTTTTAAGTTTTAAAAGTATTTCTCCTTTAAATTGTTTAACGCTGACAGGTATCATTTAAAACAGAGACACAAAAACTTACAGTGTGTTAACTGCAACATCTACTGCTGTTTCATTATTTGCATTCCATATTTTTCTAATGAATAAAGTGATCAGTAATTGCGCATATTTTATTGTGTTTTTTTTTATAAACCGGTCCTTAACAGAAAAATATATATATATTGGAAATGTGCAAAGTATGTGAAAATCACATTCAATACAGTATTTCTTTTTTTAATATTAACATGTATGAAAACAAGTTGTAAAGATAAATTTATTTTTGAATGTTACGTTTAGATTTTGTTTTTAATAGGCCTAATTTAAATCTGTTTTTTCTGAAGTGTTTACTGAAATACTATGTGACAGGCTAGCTGTAGGGATGACGTCAGGCAAAATAAATAGACAAACAAAACAGACTAAAACTTAAACAAACGGTGGATGAACAGACAAACAAACACGGTGAGTCTAAACAACTTATATTTACTTTATTTTACTATTATTTTCTCCTTCTCCACACCTGTTCTCCACTCAGAGAACACACAACCCCGAGTGAGTGCTTTGTGCATCTATATATACTGCTGTGCCGGGATTCAATTACTAATTAATTATTCACTTGAATCCCAGCACGTGAACTAATTCTGTGCAACCCCGTGCTCACATATTAAATACTTTAAATGCACGTGAAGTGAAGTGCAATCCCTGTGCCTAAATACAATTATACATTTTAAACACTCATTACCCACATTATATCCCATGTACCAACTACAATACACCAACATTAACACACGCAACATACAACATAAAACACAAAAATACACACGGGCGGGGCACATTGCCACAACTATCTGTAACTATTATTATTATTATTATTATTAGTCCTATGTGAGGCACATTTGGGGAACACACCAGCTGGAAAAGAATTCTAGGTGCTAAAAAGTAGTCGTAGTCATAGTAGTCCAGTAGGGGGACTACACCAGCTGCCCACTGGCAGCTGGTAGTAATTAATATAACTTTAATAATATGAAATTAAATTATTTTGTTCCATTAAGGTATACACCACTCTCTTCCCTGCTGAATAAGGCACATCAAACACGACAATATTCTGTATAATCATTCTTATATTTCAAACTGCAGGCATACTGGAGCACATAAATTTGAAAAAATACTAAAGGTGTAGAATGTGAACTGTTTTAACTTTTCGCTTGTGTTTATGATAGTTTAAGCCCTTCATTTTGTCTTTTCAGAGGATTATGCATCAGTCCTGGATGACTCCTGCACTAAGATTGAAGGCTCTTCTGCAGCTTCTTCAACTGTGCCTGCACCAACCCTCCCTCCCACTCGAATAGTGTGATTAGCAGGTCTAGGCAGGGTAAAAAACTGTCTAAAAATCACTTGGAAATACTTACAGATTTGTTTAATTGAGCTAGCATCTTTGTTTGGCTGTTTGGAAATGTTTACATCTTTACAAGTTTGTCTGTATCTTTGTTTCCTGGCAGAAAGCGGAAGCAGTCAGAGATGTCCAGTTCTGTCCAGGAGTTGGAATGGTGCCTTCAGGAGTCAGATGACAGCTGCTTAATCGAAATGCTGACCGGAAATTCAGGGAAAGGCATCTCAATTTGGATAGAGAGCAGAGGGAGTGTGAGGCTACAGCCACCGCTTCAGAACCTGCATTGGATTAAGTTCAGAGTTTGTGAAACCAAAGTCCTCACAAGCTGAAGTGTCTTCTGGTGTTCATTTTAACTGAACCTCTCCATGTACTAAATCAGTGGTTCCCAATCCTGATCCTGGAGGACCACTGCATCTGCTAGATTTTGTTTCAGCTGAGCTCACAATTACAGAATTGAACACTTCATTAAAGTAATGTACTGATTTACACATTTTCAAATGTTTCAACTCTTAACAGGTGGAGGTAGCTTAGATAAGTATTCGATTTAGTAGCTGACAACTCAGTTGGAGCAAAAACCAGCAGACACAGTGGTCCTCCAGGACCATGGTTGGGAACCACTGTATGAAATGGATCAAATTTATTTCTTCATTTGGACAACCAAATAATTACATAAAGTGACTGAGAGCTTAGTTGAAGTGAAAAACCAGATGACGATGCAACTCGACAGTGCAGTTCAATATTTAATTATTTTATTTCGGTGTATAAAAAAACTATTAGCCCCATGTTTTTCATATGGAGTTAAGAATTGTTTTTCAGAGTTCTTTTGCACACATTTAAGTCTAATATGTCTTATTTTGTACACATTTAAAGCCCAATGCATATTTTTGTATATAGTTGAAGTTTTATGTATTAAAAACAAGGCAAGCCAGTTTATTGAATATATTGTAGCGTGAAAGAGGCACTGATTTAACTCGTAATTTCAATTTTAAAAAATTGATAGACATAGATCATGATTTTTTTTACTACCTATTTTATATCACTTCTGGATGAAATACACAAAGTATTTTAAAATCCTTTTAATAATACAAAACAAGATATTAAACTCTTAAACCAAATTAATAGTTATACTTAAAATTCTGCACTATCCTGCAGATTTTCTGTTATGAGAATAGCATAACTTAACAAAAACCTTTACTAACACACAAACAACATTCTTAATTGACAATCTTACTGATTAGGAACATCTGAAAGGGTAACTAGTTTAAAAAAAATTAAAACAATACACAAACCTTACTTAAACAGTTGTCGCAACAAATGGGAACATGTAACACAACAAAAATAAATAAATAAATAAAAAAACATTAGTTACCATTTAAACTCTTGTGGGTAAGGTTATTTTCAGGAACTTTTTTTTTTTTTAACTGTGTAAATTTACACTACTTGGAGGTAGAGCTATAATTATGGCCCTGGCCACTATCACACAGTGTTAAAGAACTGAACAAGAGCACCTCGGACTTCTCCACCTTCTGTCCCAACCCTTTGTGGTATAGCATGCACAGGCTGTTCCAGTTCCAGTTCCAAGGTAGCTGCTCATTCATCATTGTAGTTTTTCACAAAGGTTGTGAAGCACACAGCATGCCAAAACCAGCGATTGATGCTCGATAAAAATAGAAAACACAAACACACACAATTAACATCAGCTCTGCTATCAAGTTAAATACCGATATATTCCCCTACTTCAGATACGTGCCTATACATTTACTGATAAAAAAATTGACCCTTTTTTAACCCTGCACACTTGGAGTGTGTACTTCAATGCTCTATGGAAATTAAGAGGAAAACTTGGTACATGGCATATAGAGGTGGCATCCTTGGTGAGGGCAGGCCAGGAAGCTCTTCTGCTCGGTTTCACTTGGTGGACAGGGATTTGGAAGAGTCTGGGACTTTCCTGTTGGAGGTGCAGAGAACAGCTGGATTTCTGCTGTGGTGACCCAAGTCAGGGGTGACTAGTGACAGCTGCTCAAGGTGGATTTGAACTTGGCTCATGGTGGATAGACAAGTAAACAACTGAAAGCAACAGGGGATACAGAACAGAACAAAGAAACACAAGAGAAAATGTAGAGAAGAAGAAGTTGCTTACTTGTCCTAAGTTGTTACATAATTATATTACAAAGAGCCAGCGATACCCTTGCAAGTTTAACATAGTAAAAGCATAGAAAGTCTAATAAGGCATAGTGAAAACATGGTAAAGCCCACAGAGGTATTGTAAATCACATATCTTCTTTTTAAAAACATGGCAAGCCATGGTAATCTATGGCAAATTAAATTCATATTACAACCACTGGAAGGCATGCTGCAAAATAACTGTACTAATTGACCGTGGTAAACTTTTATTAGGGATGCTTTGAAATCCATCTCATCAGCTTCATTATATTGACACCTTTTATTGAGCTGAGAATCGTTTAGCACTTAGATTTTTAATGTCAATATTTAAATACAAAACATTATACAAAGATAAGCTGTTGTCTTTGTTGTAGTTCAAATGGCCAAATAGCAGCTTGACCACTGGAATGAGTTTAGACAATAGTACACAAAGTGATACCAGGAAGCAGCAGCAAGTTTTCATGTATCTGCATATTCCAAATTGAAATACAAAAGATAAACAAACTGAAAGATCTTCAAAAGAACAAAAGAGGGATCAGTGACAATATTGCAAACACTAATACTGTAAATGTAATAACAAATTTAAAAAAAGATTTTGTACATAAACATAGTTGGTCCTGTCTCGGCTGTACTCTCAAAACAGATGAGGTGCATGACCAGTTTTCAAGAAAACAAGGTGGTTAAATCTGTACATGGCACTTTTTGGTTTTAACTGAAGCAACACACACATGAAGTTGTATTTTTTTTTGCCCAAAATGCAAATCCTGGCATGCAAAGCAGAGGATGCCTTCCTCTCCCTTCAGAAGATGGCTTCTTGTCTCTGGCTCCTCCCCTTCGCAAATGTTTTATTTACTGTTAAGCTCCCTGGCATTTAACGTGCATATTTATGTGGTAGTTCAAATATGAAAATAAGGGGTTATTTGTGTTAATGGACCCCAATTAATAAAAGTTATATGCCACATATTGTGGTATTCCTGCTACTAACTTTTCACAGACCAAGAAGCTACTTTCTATGCTAAAACAGAGACTCCGTTCACAGAGCTGACAAAATATAATAGTGGATTGTTCTCTATCAAATATAATCATTACTTAATGGATATTTATCCTAAAGACCCTGAATAAGATATATCAACGCTGCATGTCCGAGCCTGTGACGCAGTCGTGCCCGCCCCCGAGGGTATAAGTGGACTGCAGACACAGACATCGACATCATTTTTCCTTTCATCCAACCTCAGCAGGAGAGACTACAGACAGATAAGTATCAAGTTACTTATATCTGCTTATTCGTTTGTGTAATTACACTAATGAATGTGTTTTTTATTGTTACGTGCTTATAGTATTTACTACTTACACATATTGTACAGCGGCCTTGTACCCCGTGCTGCTGGGCATAGCTCTGCTTCAGGTCGGGCTGTGCGCCACCCTGATCTCTGCTTGCAGTGCCATTGCGAAGACTGTCAGGGCTCTGACAGTAGGCTTCCATCAGTCTTAGGACTGTGTCGGTTTGCCACAAGCGCTATAGGAGGGCATCCCTATAGATCTCTCCCATGGTAACTGTAGGTCCAAGACCTGCTTCTGTTCCTGCCGGTACACTTTACAATGAACAAGGTTACCTTTTTCCAATTCACTAATAGCCTTTTCACACTTGCACACCTGAGCCGAGCTGGTACAGCTAGTTTCACACTTGTCATTTTGTCGAGTCGAGCAGAGCCGGGACCGTGAAACTCTGGCCTGGCAAGCTATCTGGTACTGGCTCGGTGCTGAGCAAGGATGGGGGCGGGGTTAACTCGTACGTTGTCGTGTCAGTCTGCAGTGAAGGCGGTTAACATGTCAACAATGGCAGCTAACATCAATGCGGAGGAGAGAAAAGTCATGGGAAGTTGAAGAAACACAGGCACTTGTGACTCTATGAGCAGATTCCACTGTACAACAAGAGCTGTAATCTTCTGTCCAAAATGATAAAGTCAACCAAAAGATTTCTTTGGAATTGAGTAATGTGGGACTAAACCGCAGCGCAAAACAGTGTCGTGAAAAAAATAAATAAATAAAACAGGATTACAAAAAAGTAAAAGATCATAACAATAAAAATGGGTCAGACCGCAAAAAAAAGTAAATATTATGATATAATAGACTCAGTTCTTGGTCACAGACCTGCAATGATATGTTGAACTCGCGACTTGTCTTCTGGAATCGATGTGCTGTCCAACACAGAATGAAAGTGAGTTTACATATTACAACATTCTTTAAGCTTTGCCACTTTTTATTTTTTTTTAAGTTTTAAAAGTATTTCTCCTTTAAATTGTTTAACGCTGACAGGTATCATTTAAAACAGAGACACAAAAACTTACAGTGTGTTAACTGCAAGATCTACTGCTGTTTCATTATTTGCATTCCATATTTTTCTAATGAATAAAGTGATCAGTAATTGAGCATATTTTATTGTGTTTTTTTTTATAAACCAGTCCTTAACAGAAAAATATATATATATTGGAAATGTGCAAAGTATGTGAAAATCACATTCAATACAGTATTTCTTTTTTAATATTAACATGTATGAAAACAAGTTGTAAAGATAAATTTATTTTTGAATGTTACGTTTAGATTTTGTTTTTAATAGGCCTAATTTAAATCTGTTTTTTCTGAAGTGTTTACTGAAATACTATGTGACAGGCTAGCTGTAGGGATGACGTCAGGCAAAATAAATAGACAAACAAAACAGACTAAAACTTAAACAAACGGTGGATGAACAGACAAACAAACACGGTGAGTCTAAACAACTTATATTTACTTTATTTTACTATTATTTTCTCCTTCTCCACACCTGTTCTCCACTCAGAGAACACACAACCCCGAGTGAGTGCTTTGTGCATCTATATATACTGCTGTGCCGGGATTCAATTACTAATTAATTATTCACTTGAATCCCAGCACGTGAACTAATTCTGTGCAACCCCGTGCTCACATATTAAATACTTTAAATGCACGTGAAGTGAAGTGCAATCCCTGTGCCTAAATACAATTATACATTTTAAACACTCATTACCCACATTATATCCCATGTACCAACTACAATACACCAACATTAACACACGCAACATACAACATAAAACACAAAAATACACACGGGCGGGGCACATTGCCACAACTATCTGTAACTATTATTATTATTATTATTAGTCCTATGTGAGGCACATTTGGGAAACACACCAGCTGTCAAAAGCCAGCTGGAAAAGAATTCTAGGTGCTAAAAAGTAGTCGTAGTCATAGTAGTCCAGTAGGGGGACTACACCAGCTGCCCACTGGCAGCTGGTAGTAATTAATATAACTTTAATAATATGAAATTAAATTATTTTGTTCCATTAAGGTACACACCACTCTCTTCCCTGCTGAATAAGGCACATCAAACACGACAATATTCTGTATAATCATTCTTATATTTCAAACTGCAGGCATACTGGAGCACATTAATTTGAAAAAATACTAAAGGTGTAGAATGTGAACTGTTTTAACTTTTCGCTTGTGTTTATGATAGTTTAAGCCCTTCATTTTGTCTTTTCAGAGGATTATGCATCAGTCCTGGATGACTCCTGCACTAAGATTGAAGGCTCTTCTGCAGCTTCTTCAACTGTGCCTGCACCAACCCTCCCTCCCACTCGAATAGTGTGATTAGCAGGTCTAGGCAGGGTAAAAAACTGTCTAAAAATCACTTGGAAATACTTACAGATTTGTTTAATTGAGCTAGCATCTTTGTTTGGCTGTTTGGAAATGTTTACATCTTTACAAGTTTGTCTGTATCTTTGTTTCCTGGCAGAAAGCGGAAGCAGTCAGAGATGTCCAGTTCTGTCCAGGAGTTGGAATGGTGCCTTCAGGAGTCAGATGACAGCTGCTTAATCGAAATGCTGACCGGAAATTCAGGGAAAGGCATCTCAATTTGGATAGAGAGCAGAGGGAGTGTGAGGCTACAGCCACCGCTTCAGAACCTGCATTGGATTAAGTTCAGAGTTTGTGAAACCAAAGTCCTCACAAGCTGAAGTGTCTTCTGGTGTTCATTTTAACTGAACCTCTCCATGTACTAAATCAGTGGTTCCCAATCCTGATCCTGGAGGACCACTGCATCTGCTAGATTTTGTTTCAGCTGAGCTCACAATTACAGAATTGAACACTTCATTAAAGTAATGTACTGATTTACACATTTTCAAATGTTTCAACTCTTAACAGGTGGAGGTAGCTTAGATAAGTATTCGATTTAGTAGCTGACAACTCAGTTGGAGCAAAAACCAGCAGACACAGTGGTCCTCCAGGACCATGGTTGGGAACCACTGTATGAAATGGATCAAATTTATTTCTTCATTTGGACAACCAAATAATTACATAAAGTGACTGAGAGCTTAGTTGAAGTGAAAAACCAGATGACGATGCAACTCGACAGTGCAGTTCAATATTTAATTATTTTATTTCGGTGTATAAAAAAACTATTAGCCCCATGTTTTTCATATGGAGTTAAGAATTGTTTTTCAGAGTTCTTTTGCACACATTTAAGTCTAATATGTCTTATTTTGTACACATTTAAAGCCCAATGCATATTTTTGTATATAGTTGAAGTTTTATGTATTAAAAACAAGGCAAGCCAGTTTATTGAATATATTGTAGCGTGAAAGAGGCACTGATTTAACTCGTAATTTCAATTTTAAAAAATTGATAGACATAGATCATGATTTTTTTTACTACCTATTTTATATCACTTCTGGATGAAATACACAAAGTATTTTAAAATCCTTTTAATAATACAAAACAAGATATTAAACTCTTAAACCAAATTAATAGTTATACTTAAAATTCTGCACTATCCTGCAGATTTTCTGTTATGAGAATAGCATAACTTAACAAAAACCTTTACTAACACACAAACAACATTCTTAATTGACAATCTTACTGATTAGGAACATCTGAAAGGGTAACTAGTTTAAAAAAAATGGTCAAAATGTAAAAAAAAAATTAAAACAATACACAAACCTTACTTAAACAGTTGTCGCAACAAATGGGAACATGTAACACAACAAAAATAAATAAATAAATAAAAAAACATTAGTTACCATTTAAACTCTTGTGGGTAAGGTTATTTTCAGGAACTTTTTTTTTTTTTAACTGTGTAAATTTACACTACTTGGAGGTAGAGCTATAATTATGGCCCTGGCCACTATCACACAGTGTTAAAGAACTGAACAAGAGCACCTCGGACTTCTCCACCTTCTGTCCCAACCCTTTGTGGTATAGCATGCACAGGCTGTTCCAGTTCCAGTTCCAAGGTAGCTGCTCATTCATCATTGCAGTTTTTCACAAAGGTTGTGAAGCACACAGCATGCCAAAACCAGCGATTGATGCTCGATAAAAATAGAAAACACAAACACACACAATTAACATCAGCTCTGCTATCAAGTTAAATACCGATATATTCCCCTACTTCAGATACGTGCCTATACATTTACTGATAAAAAAATTGACCCTTTTTTAACCCTGCACACTTGGAGTGTGTACTTCAATGCTCTATGGAAATTAAGAGGAAAACTTGGTACATGGCATATAGAGGTGGCATCCTTGGTGAGGGCAGGCCAGGAAGCTCTTCTGCTCGGTTTCACTTGGTGGACAGGGATTTGGAAGAGTCTGGGACTTTCCTGTTGGAGGTGCAGAGAACAGCTGGATTTCTGCTGTGGTGACCCAAGTCAGGGGTGACTAGTGACAGCTGCTCAAGGTGGATTTGAACTTGGCTCATGGTGGATAGACAAGTAAACAACTGAAAGCAACAGGGGGATACAGAACAGAACAAAGAAACACAAGAGAAAATGTAGAGAAGAAGAAGTTGCTTACTTGTCCTAAGTTGTTACATAATTATATTACAAAGAGCCAGCGATACCCTTGCAAGTTTAACATAGTAAAAGCATAGAAAGTCTAATAAGGCATAGTGAAAACATGGTAAAGCCCACAGAGGTATTGTAAATCACATATCTTCTTTTTAAAAACATGGCAAGCCATGGTAATCTATGGCAAATTAAATTCATATTACAACCACTGGAAGGCATGCTGCAAAATAACTGTACTAATTGACCGTGGTAAACTTTTATTAGGGATGCTTTGAAATCCATCTCATCAGCTTCATTATATTGACACCTTTTATTGAGCTGAGAATCGTTTAGCACTTAGATTTTTAATGTCAATATTTAAATACAAAACATTATACAAAGATAAGCTGTTGTCTTTGTTGTAGTTCAAATGGCCAAATAGCAGCTTGACCACTGGAATGAGTTTAGACAATAGTACACAAAGTGATACCAGGAAGCAGCAGCAAGTTTTCATGTATCTGCATATTCCAAATTGAAATACAAAAAATAAACAAACTGAAAGATCTTCAAAAGAACAAAAGAGGGATCAGTGACAATATTGCAAACACTAATACTGTAAATGTAATAACAAATTTAAAAAAAGATTTTGTACATAAACATAGTTGGTTCTGTCTCGGCTGTACTCTCAAAACAGATGAGGTGCATGACCAGTTTTCAAGAAAACAAGGTGGTTAAATCTGTACATGGCACTTTTTGGTTTTAATTGAAGCAACACACACATGAAGTTGTATTTTTTTTTGCCCAAAATGCAAATCCTGGCATGCAAAGCAGAGGATGCCTTCCTCTCCCTTCAGAAGATGGCTTCTTGTCTCTGGCTTCATGGTTCGTAGTGGTAACAGAATTTGGATGAGTGCAGTCTGACATCATCTCTATTGGCAGCCTTATGTTTATATCATTTTAGTAATTCTGTATCAAATCAATTGTGCCCACTAGCTTGAACATCTTCGATTTCCCACCTCCTCCTACACTGGCACCAGCTCAGGATGGCAGTGCCAACCAAGTCTGCATCGAGTCAATGAGTGCTCCTCCCCTTCGCAAATGTTTTATTTACTGTTAAGCTCCCTGGCATTTAATGTGCACATTTATGTGGTAGTTCAAATATGAAAATAAGGGGTTATTTGTGTTAATGGACCCCAATTAATAAAAGTTATATGCCACATATTGTGGTATTCCTGCTACTAACTTTTCACAGACCAAGAAGCTACTTTCTATGCTAAAACAGAGACTCCATTCACAGAGCTGACAAAATATGATAGTGGATTGTTCTCTATCAAATATAATCATTACTTAATGGATATTTATCCTAAAGACCCTGAATAAGATATATCAACGCTGCATGTCCGAGCCTGTGACGCAGTCGTGCCCGCCCCCGAGGGTATAAGTGGACTGCAGACACAGACATCGACATCATTTTTCCTTTCATCCAACCTCAGCAGGAGAGACTACAGACAGATAAGTATCAAGTTACTTATATCTGCTTATTCGTTTGTGTAATTACACTAATGAATGTGTTTTTTATTGTTACGTGCTTATAGTATTTACTACTTACACATATTGTACAGCGGCCTTGTACCCCGTGCTGCTGGGCATAGCTCTGCTTCAGGTCGGGCTGTGCGCCACCCTGATCTCTGCTTGCAGTGCCATTGCGAAGACTGTCAGGGCTCTGACAGTAGGCTTCCATCAGTCTTAGGACTGTGTCGGTTTGCCACAAGCGCTATAGGAGGGCATCCCTATAGATCTCTCCCATGGTAACTGTAGGTCCAAGACCTGCTTCTGTTCCTGCCGGTACACTTTACAATGAACAAGGTTACCTTTTTCCAATTCACTAATAGCCTTTTCACACTTGCACACCTGAGCCGAGCTGGTACAGCTAGTTTCACACTTGTCATTTTGTCGAGTCGAGCAGAGCCGGGACCGTGAAACTCTGGCCTGGCAAGCTATCTGGTACTGGCTCGGTGCTGAGCAAGGATGGGGGCGGGGTTAACTCGTACGTTGTCGTGTCAGTCTGCAGTGAAGGCGGTTAACATGTCAACAATGGCGGCTAACATCAATGCGGAGGAGAGAAAAGTCATGGGAAGTTGAAGAAACACAGGCACTTGTGACTCTATGAGCAGATTCCACTGTACAACAAGAGCTGTAATCTTCTGTCCGAAATGATAAAGTCAACCAAAAGATTTCTTTGGAATTGAGTAATGTGGGACTAAACCGCAGCGCAAAACAGTGTCGTGAAAAAAAAAAAAATTAAAACAGGATTACAAAAAAGTAAAAGATCATAACAATAAAAATGGGTCAGACCGCAAAAAAAGTAAATATTATGATATAATGGACTCAGTTCTTGGTCACAGACCTGCAATGATATGTTGAACTCGCGACTTGTCTTCTGGAATCGATGTGCTGTCCAACACAGAATGAAAGTGAGTTTACATATTACAACATTCTTTAAGCTTTGCCACTTGTTAAAGAACTGAACAAGAGCACCTCGGACTTCTCCACCTTCTGTCCCAACCCTTTGTGGTATAGCATGCACAGGCTGTTCCAGTTCCAAGGTAGCTGCTCATTCATCACTGTAGTTTTTCACAAAGGTTGTGAAGCACACAGCATGCCAAAACCATTTTCTTTATAAAATGTACAACACAATCATTCCGTTTCATCGAACACCTCCATCTACTCTTTAACCTTCCAAAGGCATTTTTGACTACTGATCTTGCCCGACTGATTTTGAGGTTGTATTGCCGCTGGTGTTCAGTCAGCCTGCCAGAGTCAGAGAACGGCTTCATCAGCCACTTCTGTAAAAGATAGGCAGGATCCCCAATTATAAAGTATCCTATGTCGTGTCCACAAATATTTCTTGTAGTGTCTCCAAAGAGACGGCCACTGCTTGCTATAGTCCATAGTGCAGACTGTCTCAGCACTCTCGCATCATGCTCACTACCTGGACATCCCACACACAAGACAGTCCTTTGCCATCCACTACTGCTTGTAATATAATTGAGTGCCAACCTTTACGGTTAAAGTAGTCATGGTGGTACTCTTTTGGGGCTGTTATGGGGATATGGCTGCCATCAATTGCACCAACACACTGGTACTCCCCATTGCTGCTCAAAGTACTCTTTCATTTCAGCAAGGTGTTCTGCTGTAGGGATTTGCAGGTGTTCTGGTAGCAGAGTTTGTAGAACTGTCTAATAAAATTCATGAGCGCAGTGGCAAACTATGCTGGTAGCAGCCCCAAACAGGTGGCCCACACTTCTGTAGTCTGCATTGGTTGCTAATTTCCATATAGACATTGCCACCGTCTTCTGGAAACTTTCTCTGGATATCCGGAAGTTATGCTGCTATTGGGCATCTGTGAAATTGCTCGCTACTCTCTCCCACCAATCAGCAGATCGAATATGCAACCATAATGTAGCTCATTTCTGTCGATAACAGAAGCGCAGAAACATCTGAAAAAAAGGCAATTTTTATTAGGTTAGGGGGTTCGCAGAAACAAATGCAAAAAACTAAAATAGAAAAAAATGACGTAGTCTTATTATTATTATTATTATTATTATTATTAATATTATTATTATTATTATTATTATTATTATTATTATTATTCTTCTTAATATTATTATTATTATTATTATTATTATTATTATTATTTATTTTACAGTGTTATATAGTATCTTTAGACTTCTGTGCAAAAACAACATTTTAATTTAGGAGCTCGAAGTTCAAGGCGTATTGAACCAGAATAACGTGGCGATTATTTATTGTGGACTTGCTAATGAACTCTATCAGTGATGTATGTCGCTCATACAGTTGTTTTAGTAATCAAAACTAAACATCATCAAAGTTACAAGTGCAAGAATTACATATGTAATGATGACAAAACTTTTTAAGTTGCTTGTTTATGGTTTTATAAAAGGAATAGACTAAACTGTCTTGGAAAGGACACGTCACGATTGAGCTTTTTGTTGTTAAAAAAAATAAATAAAAAAAAAATAATAATAATAAAGGAAGATTTGAAAATTACAGAACCTCAGCTCACGTCTTCTTCAGAGTATATCTGTCGCTGGATGCTTCTCTCTCAGTAATTTTCTTTTTCTCTTTTCATATTCAGTACGTCGTTGGTTTCTATTTGCATTCAGCAACATGTGAAAAACAAATACAAACAAGAAGAGCACCGCGACCTCGGGATCCATTCTCAAAACAAATCCACACCACTCCTCTGTGCGCCTGTGTCAATAATAATAATAATAACCAAACTATGTGACCTACTGATTAGAGGACCGGCGCCTGAACTGGATTAGGCTGACAGTTGAATTATGTACAGATAATTCACACGTGCAACAACAATCGTTTTGATGCAAGGAAGACATAAACTAGTGATGTCCCGTGGAAAAGGACATTAAAACATCAAAGGACTGTGAGTTTAAAGAGGCAAGATACACACATGACCTCATGAAAGTGGCTATTTAGCAGATGAAAAGATTATAAATATCCAAACTGAACATTTTGTGCTCCACATCAAATGCTAAACAAGGTGCTGTCACTCTGTTAAGCAAAGCTGCAACTCCGGGACTCTGCCTAAAAACTGAACCAAGACGGTACTCTGCCTGAAAACAGACCCAAGAAGGGGAAGCAAGCTGCAAGCAAGTCGATGACCACAAGCAACGAGACTGAGGCCCGGCTGGAGGACCGCTGTAAAACTTACAGTGACTGTTATCAGACAAACCAGTCAGCGAAGAGGACAGAGCGGACAGGCGCTGTTGTGGATCCTATACCGAGGACTGAAGACTTTGTTACAGCTGTTTGTTGATTCTTTCGAGAATTGAAAGCTTTGTTGCCAAGTTTGATCCAACGTGGGATTGAAGATTTTGTTGTGAGATGAGAGCTTTTTGTACTGGACACTTCAACAGACTGAGTTTCCAAACCAGCGGACCAAAAGTCTAAGCTTCAAGGAACCGTTGAGTATAATTCCAGTTGCATTTTCCTTTCATTAATTGTTAGTTTGCACACTTTGCGTGTGAAATAACTTTTAATGAAACTTGATGAAGTAACTATAAGTAATCTACCTCACATTGTTGTATGAAGAATTTCTTTAAAAGTAAACTTGCTATATACTTAATCTATATACCATTAATAAACTTAATGTGATATATTCTAAGATTGTCTGCATCATTTCAGTTAAGCTGGGTGCGTGCATGTGTGTGTGTGTGTGTGTGTGTGTGTGTGTGAGCAAGGTATAAGAGATTTACTTTCTAACTTTTCTGATTTCTGTTTAATACTACTAATGATTAAACATTCCTTGTGTCTCCCTCCCCTCTCTGTCTACCCCGACTGTCCTGTTGGGTGACTTCAAGATCCATCTCTCCAACCCCAGCCACTCTGCTGGATTCCTCCCTCTCCTTCACTCCTTCGACTTCTGTCTCTCTCCGTCCCCTCCTACCCACAAAGCTGGCCGTCAACTGGACCTCACCTTCTCCAGGGCCTGCTGCCCCTCCACCCTCTCTGTCACCCCCCTGGACCTCTCTGATCACTATTTCATCTCTTTTTCTCTGTCTCGCCCTCCTTCTCCACCTTCTTGCCCCTCTCAGACTCTCCTCCCTGCTCCAGGGTCACAAACCCACCACGGGTGCCTTGGACCCCCTCCCCACTCACCTCTTTCAAGCTGCTGCTCCTGCTCTACTCCCCTTCATCTCCTCCCGCCTCAACACCTCTCTACTTTCTGGTATCTTTCCCTCTGCCTTCAAAAAAGCCTCTATCACTCCTCTCCTCAAAAAACCTACCCTCGACCCCACCTCCCTCCAGAGCTACCGTCCTGTCTCCCTCCTACCCTTCCTCTCCAAAACCCTCGAGCGGACTGTACACCGCCAGCTCTCTGCTTTCCTGTCCAACCACTCTCTGCTTGACCCTCTCCAATCTGGCTTCCGCTCTGCTCACTCCACTGAAACCGCCCTCCTGTCTGTCACCAACTCACTTAAGTGTGCCCGAGCTGCCTCTCTCTCCTCTGTCCTAATTCTCCTCGACCTCTCTGCTGCCTTTGACACTGTTGATCACTCTATTCTACTATCATCTCTTGCTGACCTGGGGATCTCTGGCACTGCTCTGGCCTGGTTCTCCTCCTACCTCTCCAACCGCACTTACCAGGTAACCTGGCGTGGAGCAACCTCAACACCTCACCCACTCTTAACTGGAGTCCCCCAAGGGTCAGTCTTGGGTCCTCTCCTGTTCTCTCTCTACACCCGCTCCCTGGGCCCCCTCATCGCATCCTATGGTTTCTCATACCATTTCTATGCTGATGATGCTCAGATTTTCCTCTCCTTCCCCACCTCTGACTCCACCATCTCCTCCCGTATCTCTACCTGTCTGTCTGCTATTTACTCCTGGATGCACTCGCATCACCTAAAACTCAACCTCTAAATCTGACCTCCTTTTCTTTCCCTCCTCCTCCCCCTCCTCTGATCTTTCTATCTCTGTTCCTCTGGAATCTACCACACTCTCTCCCTCTTCCTCCGCTAAGAACCTTGGAGTCACCCTGGACCCCTGCCTCTCTTATTCCCAGCACATCTCCACTCTGGCACGCACTTGCCGATTCTTCCTGAGCAACATCCGAAGAATCCGACCCTTCCTCACCAACTATGCTACCCAGCTCCTGGTCCAGGCCCTGGTACTCTCCCGCCTAGACTACTGCAACTCCCTCCTGGCTGGCCTCCCTGCGTCCGCCACCCGTCCGCTCCAGCTCATCCAGAACTCTGCTGCCCGCCCGGTGTTCTCTCTGCCTCGCTTCGCCCACGCTACTCCACTACTCCGCTCGCTCCACTGGCTCCCGATCACCGCTCGCATCCAGTTCAAGACTCTTGTACTAGCCTACAGATGCCTTGACCAGACTGCACCCAGCTACCTCCAGACCCTCATCTCTCCCTACACCCCCACTCGACCTCTCCGCTCCGCCTGCACTAGAAGACTGGCTCTACCTCCGCTACGCTCCCCTGCTTCCCGAGCCCGCTCCTTCTCCACCCTTGCTCCGCAGTGGTGGAACGACCTTCCTACAGATGTCAGGACTGCCCAGTCCCTGACCACATTCCGGCGCCTCCTTAAGACTCACCTCTTCAAACAGCACCTGTAGAACTCCTATGTTGTATCCTGGGACACTATCACCCTTCATTTAAATGTGCTTTATGTTGCTCTTTTCTGCCCCCTATTTTACTGCATTTAATCCTGTACTTCAGAATATTGTAATCTGCCAAGTGTTTAACCTGTAGTATTTTGTACTTAATCATATCCTGATGTAACTATCACTATTTAATCATATCCTGATGTAATTATCACTATTATCTGCTGTATTATTGAATTGTGGTTTGTCACACTTGAACAAAAATTATTGTATTTCTTGCTCTTATTGTATTACTTGTATTGTAACACTTGAATGTATTTGCTTGTGATTGTAAGTCGCCCTGGATAAGGGCGTCTGCTAAGAAATAAATAATGATTTCCATTACACGAGAGTAGATGTTAAAACTTCATGCTGATTTGAACTCGGCTCTCGCCAAGATAAGCACCAACTAAGACGTAGCTTTACAGTAAACTAATGTGATCCATATGTGTCTCCATCCATTTACGTTTCCTTCCATATGATGATGTAGATATCCTTCTGTCTGGTGTTAATGGCTGAAGTGTAATGCTGGCTCCAGGGATCAGCTTATTTTGCCTCCCTGGCGCATCAGCACACACAACGGCTGTGATGCTGGCTCCGGGGATCAACCAAAGTGCGGCCTCCCCAGCGCATCAGCATGACAACCGTCTGGATTGAGCTAAGTAGGGTACATCTCTGGGGTTTTCAAGTGGGCACCTTCCATCCTCAGTGTTTCGTCGACTAGCCCACGACACCTCAAGAGGGCTCGACGGTGATTCTGGCATCACCCCCCTCCGTCCCCCACTCAACTCAGCCCAGCTTACTTACCTGTCCCCAGCCAGAATCTTTCTGTCTCAACCACAGCCAGTTGCTGCTCCTCTCTGCTGCTTCAGATAAGTTCTTCACTGTGCGACGCAACTCTTGGCCACTGAATCCGACGTCTCTGAGAAACCGGGTTGTAGAGTGTGCCACAAATCCTCGACAACCCACTTCCACTGGGTAAACCCGAACTCTCCATCCTCGCTGTTCCGCTTCAGTGGCTAGTTGAGCATACCGCAGTTTCTTCCTCTCATACGCCTCATCTACAGCATCCTCCCATGGCACTGTTAACTCTACCAGGTGAACAAGGCGTGCTGATCCAGACCACAAGACAATATCTGGTCGAAGGTTAGTGGTGGCAATCTCAGGTGGAAAAATAAGCCGTTGACCAACATCTGCCAGCATTTTCCAGTCTCTAGCAGCTTCCAGTTGTCCTGGGCGAGGATTGGTTTTAACACCTTTTCTTGGTGGTTGCTCTCCTGGGCGGAGGAATGTTGTCTTTTGTGTGTAATGTTTTGATGGAACAGGTGACAACTTATTGGTCATGTTACGCTTGTCTTCCAATGCTAAGGCCAAACATCGCAGCACCTGGTCATGGCGCCAAGTAAACCGTCCTTGGCTAAGAGCCACCTTACATCCTGTCAAAATATGCCTTAATGTTGCAGGTGATGAACACAAAGGACATGAGGGATCCTCTCCTACCCAGAGGTTTAGGTTCTGTGGTGATGGGAGAACATCATATGTTGACCTGATGAGGAAACTGATCCTGCTCTGTTCCATTGACCATAGGTCTTGCCAGCCAATCTTGCGTTGTTCCACACTCTCCCATCTCATCCATTCTCCCTGCTTGGCCTGGGAAATGGCCTTTATACACCTCATCCTCTCCTCCTGCTTTTGCACCTCGTTGACTACCAGCTTCCTCCTTTGAGCTGGGGCTGCCTTGTGCCATGTAGGAGGAGTTGAACTGAAACCAAGACCCCCTCTTCCATGCTGAACTTGCCCCATGATATCACCAATTCGAAAGGCAGCCTTTGCATCTTCCACAGCTTTCTTTGCCACCCACTTTCTTCCAGTTTTCAACACAGGTGCTGCCTCCCTTACGCATTTATCGCGTGACTCTACTAATGTCATTTCCAGTCTGACCTTGGCGCACTTAAACTCCTCGGTTAGAGCAGAGACTGGTAGCTGCAGTATTCCTTTACCATAAAGTCCCACTCTGCTGAGGCAGCGTGGAACTCCCAACTATTTCCTGATGTATGAACTGATTAAAGCTTCCAGCTTCTCTACTGTTGTCAAAGAAACCTCGTACACAGTCAGTGGCCACAGCAACCTCGGCAGTAGACCAAACTGAAAGCACCAGAGTTTTAGTTTACCTGGTAGAGCGCAGCTGTCTATGCTCTTCAACCCTTCCACTGCTTGTTGTCTAACTTCTCCCACACGAACTGTGTCCTTTAGATCCCCGTCGTACCATCTCCCAAGACTCTTCACTGGCTTCTCAGACACTGTTGGTATTGCCTCACCATTAATGAAGAATGTTTTATCTACTACTTTGCCTTTAATTATAGAGATGCTCCTTGATTTAGTGGGCTTGAATTGCATTCGTGCCCATTCAATGTTATTGGTTAATTTGCCCAATAATCGATTAGTGCAGGCTACTGTTGTAGTCATGGTTGTCATGTCATCCATGTATGCTCGAATTGGTGGTAGTCGCATTCCAGAAGCCAAGCGCTCTCCTCCTACTACCCATTTTGATGCCCTAATGATTACTTCCATTGCCATGGTAAAAGCCAGTGGAGAAATGGTGCATCCTGCCATTATTCCAACCTCTAGGCATTGCCATGTAGTGCTGAATTCTGAAGTTGAAAAACTGAATTGCAAATCTCCAAAATAGGCTTTCACTAAATTTGTTATTGTCATCGGTACACTGAAAAAATCAAATGCTGCCCAAAGTAGTTCATGTGGCACTGAACCATATGCATTAGCCAAATCCAGGAATGTCACATGGAGCTCCTTCCTCTCCTTTTTAGCTGATTGAATTTGTTGCCAGATCACACTGATGTGTTCTAAGCAACCTGGGAAACCTGGAATGCCCGCTTTTTGTATTGAAGTGTCAATGAAGCAGTTCTTTAATAGGTAAGCTGACAATCTCTGAGCAATAATGCTGAAGAAAATCTTGCCTTCTACGTTTAATAGGGAAATGGGACGAAACTGACTGATGCTTGTAGAATCTTTTTCTTTAGGTATAAAGACTCCACCTGCTCGGCGCCATGCTCTTGGTACAACCTGTTTTTCCCATGCCACTTTCATCAATTTCCACAGAATTCGTAGAACTCCTGAAGCACTCTTGTACACTCTGTACGGAACTCCATTAGGCCCTGGAGATGATGAAGCCCTTGCTTTTTTCACAGCTTGCTCTATTTCTTTCCACTTAGGTGCACAGTCCTCTATTTGGTATTCTGGTGGATTGATAGGTGGGATGTCTGACGGAATTGACATAGGCTCCTGCCTTTTTGAATCTGTATGTGTTTCCTCCAAATATCTCTCCAGCTCAACCTTAGATGCTTTTAGTGTGCCATTCTTCTCACTGGTGAATAACTTCTTTACAAATTTGAATGGGTCTTTATAAAAGTTAGCTCTCGCACGCTCCTTCTTTTTGTAGCGTTTCCGTAGGCGCTCAGCTCTGCGCAATGTTGCAAGTTTATCTTTTATGACCCTTTGTAAGAGATTGAGTCCCTCCTTCTGACTTTGTTCTGCTCTTCTCCATTGGTTCCTCAGCTGTCTCCTTTCTCTAACTAAGCGTTCAATCTCCTGCTGCCGTCTAGACTTTCCAGGAATAGTTTGTACTTTTTCCTTCCTTTTTTCAACTCCAAACCTCTCACTTCCATATGCGTAGATGATGTCCCCAAATTTATCCAGCTTCTTTTCAACTGTTCCACTTAATCTTTCCAATGCAACGCAGAGATCTGTGTTTACTGTGTCCCATGCAGTTTTCTCACAAGCTCTTGGCCATTTAACTCCAGGCTTGTGCCCGTTGAGGTTCTTTTCTCTCTTATGCTGGTTTGTCTGACCGGGTTCACAAGGATCATTAGGTTCATCACTAACTGTGTCCATGCAAGTCCTCCTCACATCTATGACAGGGGTGCTGATATCCTGCGAACTGTGGTTTGCTTCCTGTCGCTGGATTTCATTCGACTGACTTGACTGACTTCGTAAGAAGTACTGATCAATGCGAGGCCCTTGTCCCTTCTCTCTCAAGCATTTCATTCTCCCTTGATGAATCTTCAAACCCCTGACCGTTGTCGCCTTGCTCCAGCCGCAGACACAAACCTGGAGTTCCATGTCTTTGTTAACTGCAGATCTTGAGCTAGTCTTTTGTGAAGTACTCTCCATACTCATATTCGTTTCCGTTCCTAAGTCGTTAACCGTGTTGTCCAACGTTGAGTCATCTTCCGCCCCCGCTCTCGCAGACTCTAGGGGTATTTTTCTCTTTAATTTCTTAGAAGCCTTGGGCAGGTGTCTCCAGCATCCTGTAAACACAGAGCTGGATACTGCCGACAAGGGTAGCTAACCCTTACCAGCCCCAATGGGGTCTCTTTCCTCCTGTCAGCTGTCTCTCCAGGCTGTCACAAGGTCTTTCCCTTGTTGCCAGCTGCACTATTCACAGCAGTCACTGGACGTATCCAGATCTTCATGATTTCCATTACACGAGAGTAGATGTTAAAACTTCATGCTGATTTGAACTCGGCTCTCGCCAAGATAAGCACCAACTAAGACGTAGCTTTACAGTAAACTAATGTGATCCATATGTGTCTCCATCCATTTACGTTTCCTTCCATATGATGATGTAGATATCCTTCTGTCTGGTGTTAATGGCTGAAGTGTAATGCTGGCTCCAGGGATCAGCTTATTTTGCCTCCCTGGCGCATCAGCACACACAACGGCTGCGATGCTGGCTCCGGGGATCAACCAAAGTGCGGCCTCCCCAGCGCATCAGCATGACAACCGTCTGGATTGAGCTAAGTAGGGTACATCTCTGGGGTTTTCAAGTGGGCACCTTCCATCCTCAGTGTTTCGTCGACTAGCCCACGACACCTCAAGAGGGCTCGACGGTGATTCTGGCGTCCCAGCATCACCCCCCTCCGTCCCCCACTCAATTCAGCCCAGCTTACTTACCTGTCCCCAGCCAGAATCTTTCCGTCTCAACCACAGCCAGTTGCTGCTCCTCTCTGCTGCTTCAGATAAGTTCTTCACTGTGCGACGCAACTCTTGGCCACTGAATCCGACGTCTCTGAGAAACCGGGTTGTAGAGTGTGCCACAAATCCTCGACAACCCACTTCCACTGGGTAAACCCGAACTCTCCATCCTCGCTGTTCTGCTTCAGTGGCTAGTTGAGCATACCGCAGTTTCTTCCTCTCATACGCCTCATCTACAGCATCCTCCCATGGCACTGTTAACTCTACCAGGTGAACAAGGCGTGCTGA
The DNA here is from genome assembly GCF_902713425.1 of Acipenser ruthenus. Lineage (NCBI taxonomy): Eukaryota > Metazoa > Chordata > Actinopteri > Acipenseriformes > Acipenseridae > Acipenser > Acipenser ruthenus. Next base: position 53,315,997 of record NC_081193.1, on the reverse strand, counting down.
TCCAGACCACAAGACAATATCTGGTCGAAGGTTAGTGGTGGCAATCTCAGGTGGAAAAATAAGCCGTTGACCAACATCTGCCAGCATTTTCCAGTCTCTAGCAGCTTCCAGTTGTCCTGGGCGAGGATTGGTTTTAACACCTTTTCTTGGTGGTTGCTCTCCTGGGCGGAGGAATGTTGTCTTTTGTGTGTAATGTTTTGATGGAACAGGTGACAACTTATTGGTCATGTTACGCTTGTCTTCCAATGCTAAGGCCAAACATCGCAGCACCTGGTCATGGTGCCAAGTAAACCGTCCTTGGCTAAGAGCCACCTTACATCCTGTCAAAATGTGCCTTAATGTTGCAGGTGATGAACACAAAGGACATGAGGGATCCTCTCCTACCCAGAGGTTTAGGTTCTGTGGTGATGGGAGAACATCATATGTTGACCTGATGAGGAAACTGATCCTGCTCTGTTCCATTGACCATAGGTCTTGCCAGCCAATCTTGCATTGTTCCACACTCTCCCATCTCATCCATTCTCCCTGCTTGGCCTGGGAAATGGCCTTTATACACCTCATCCTCTCCTCCTGCTTTTGCACCTCGTTGACTACCAGCTTCCTCCTTTGAGCTGGGGCTGCCTTGTGCCATGTAGGAGGAGTTGAACTGAAACCAAGACCCCCTCTTCCATGCTGAACTTGCCCCATGATATCACCAATTCGAAGGGCAGCCTTTGCATCTTCCACAGCTTTCTTTGCCACCCACTTTCTTCCAGTTTTCAACACAGGTGCTGCCTCCCTTACGCATTTATCGCGTGACTCTACTAATGTCATTTCCAGTCTGACCTTGGCGCACTTAAACTCCTCGGTTAGAGCAGAGACTGGTAGCTGCAGTATTCCTTTACCATAAAGTCCCACTCTGCTGAGGCAGCGTGGAACTCCCAACCATTTCCTGATGTATGAACTGATTAAAGCTTCCAGCTTCTCTACTGTTGTCAAAGAAACCTCGTACACAGTCAGTGGCCACAGCAACCTCGGCAGTAGACCAAACTGAAAGCACCAGAGTTTTAGTTTACCTGGTAGAGCGCAGCTGTCTATGCTCTTCAACCCTTCCACTGCTTGTTGTCTAACTTCTCCCACACGAACTGTGTCCTTTAGATCCCCGTCGTACCATCTCCCAAGACTCTTCACTGGCTTCTCAGACACTGTTGGTATTGCCTCACCATTAATGAAGAATGTTTTATCTACTACTTTGCCTTTAATTATAGAGATGCTCCTTGATTTAGTGGGCTTGAATTGCATTCGTGCCCATTCAATGTTATTGGTTAATTTGCCCAATAATCGATTAGTGCAGGCTACTGTTGTAGTCATGGTTGTCATGTCATCCATGTATGCTCGAATTGGTGGTAGTCGCATTCCAGAAGCCAAGCGCTCTCCTCCTACTACCCATTTTGATGCCCTAATGATTACTTCCATTGCCATGGTAAAAGCCAGTGGAGAAATGGTGCATCCTGCCATTATTCCAACCTCTAGGCATTGCCATGTAGTGCTGAATTCTGAAGTTGAAAAACTGAATTGCAAATCTCCAAAATAGGCTTTCACTAAATTTGTTATTGTCATCGGTACACTGAAAAAATCAAATGCTGCCCAAAGTAGTTATAATAATAATAATAATGTGCGTGTATGTGTGTTCATAGTAAATCCTCAATCTTTGTAACACGTTAATTAAATATTATTAATAAGCGAACTAATCAGCCCAGATAAACATTAAATTATCAATTATTGAATTGTTCTTACATACAGTTACATAAACAATCCTGTCAAAAAAACAGACTTTCCTGTTGAAATAAGGTTTGCTAGTCACTCCAGTCTCAAGAATTATGTTGCTATAGGAAGCTGAACACTGTAAAGATCTTTTTTTAACTTAATCCTGCAATGCTGTAGAATACAAATGTAAAGAGACTAATGAAGGCAGGAAATTGCCTTAAAAACAATACCAATAAATAAATCCTGTGTTAATTGTTATTTTACTGTATTACTTGGTATACTATAGCAAGGGAAAACTAAATTGTAGCATTTTATTTTATTGGTGTGGGTCAGGTTCAATCCATGTAGTTTTCTTGATGCTCTCTCCTCCCTCTCTGTCAGCACCTTTGAGTTCCACACCATCGAACTGTACTCTCTCTGTACTCTCCCTGTCATCAGCTTCTTATTGGTCCCCCTGCTCACTTTCTTAACAAGCTTGACTTCTTCCTCTCTTCTATTTTAACATTCATCTCTCCAGCTCAATTCATTCTATTGGCTTCATCCTAGATTCTTTGTGGCTATCCTCTACACTATGCTCATCCCGTAATGAGCTGCGCACTGCTGCACAAAGATGGATTTAGACCACTACTGCTTCCTCTCTCATCCTTCTCGACAACCCTCACCTTTGCCAAACACTCTTACTATTAATCTATCAAACTGCCCTAACAACCACCTGTGGACAGGATGGCGTCCTGGTCTGACATGGTGACGTCAGACCAGGAAGACACTGGCACAAGTACTGTGGGGGTGAGTCGCAACTGTGCTCTTTATTTATAAATAACATAATGATAAAGCTCACAGAGCAAAATAAAGATAACAAAACAATCACGAAACACAAAAATACTCGACAAAATAAAACGTCATGGTAGCCAAACAAACAAAATAGAACGCTGCAAAATAAAACAAAGTACACGTAGCAATTGTTATTTCTTCTTAGAGCTCTCTTACTCTTGTGTTGCTCTGCTCTCAACCAACCACAGTCAACAAACACTGCTGGTTTTTATATCGTGGTCAAGGGATTAACTGACTGTCACTTACCTAGTTTATCCCTCGACCACATTCTGCATGAGAATCCTCATACACGTTGTCGACAGCCAATTTGTCAATAAATCATTAGCTGCCGACCACGCATTCTCACGAGATGTAGCTTGGCCAAACTACAATAAACTACAACAATAAAACACACATAAATGTCAACAGTAAATAATAATAAAAATACAAAATAATACAGGGGTGGGGTGTACCCCATAGAGCGTGACATTAGGAAGAGAGTCCCGCGGGGCTCATTCTTAACTTTCACACCTTTATCTGATTCTGACCTTCGCTCCTTACTCCTGGACTCCAGTCCAACTACTTCTGCCATGGATCCCCTTCCTATTCGCTTGTTCCAATCCTTTGTCCCCGCTCTTCTTCCTTTTATCTCATTCCTAATTAACACCTCTCTGCTCACTGGCTGCTTACCTCAGCCTTCAAAACTGCTGGTGTCACCCTCTTTCTTAAAAAATCCTCTCTTGATCCTTCTTCTGCAGAGAACTATTGCCCTGTCTGTCTCCTCCAGTTCACCTCTCAAACTCTAGAGCAAGCTGTCCACTGCCAGCTGGCATCCTTCCTCACCGAGCACTCTGTGCTTGGCCCACTTCAATCCGGATTCCGTCCTGCACTCCACAGAAACCTCCCTCCTCTTTGTAACTGACTCTCCTTTCTGCTCGTGCTGCCTCCCTCTCCTCCATTCTAATTCTCCTTGACCTCTTCTTTTGACACTGTCGATCATGCTATACTCCTCTCTCTCTCTCTCTCTCTCGCTCTCTCTGACCTGGGGATCTCAGATACTGCTCTTGCCTGGTTTTCCTCCAATCTCCCCAGCTGTTCCTACCAGGTTTCCTGGCATGGCTCTCTCACTTCTCCTCGCTTCCTTTCTACAGGTGTGCCCCACAGATCTGTCCTGGGGCCCCTCCTGTTCTCACTCTACACCCGCTTGTGAGGTACTCTCATCTCCTCTTTTGGCTTCTCCTATCACCTCTACGCTGATGATGCCCAGATCTTCCTCTCATTTCCTTCCTTTGACTCCCACATCTCTTCCCTATCTTAGACTGTCTCTCAGCACACTTGGACACATTCACATCACCTCAAACTCAACCTTTCTAAATCTGATCACTACTTTCCTTCTGCTTCCTCTCCCTCCTGATCTCTTCATCTCAGTCTTTCTTGACTCTATCACTCTTTCTCTATCTCCTTCTATTAAAAAAACAGGAGCTGTCGCTAAAGGCCAGCACTAACCTGGACAACATTACACTACTATTCACTAATAAATTGTATTTCACCACTTGCACGTTAGCACTCACTCTGGACTTGTGATCGTGTTTGTGTTCTGTGTGTTTTTATACTGTGTTTATTATTTTGGGACTGAACCCTGAGGTTTCACTGTGCAATACACATTGTTCTGTATTGCCAGGGATTATTACTTACAGTTTTGTGAAACACAAACTAAGGAGAAGGTGTGGTGGGGGATATGGTGTATGTATGACTGTATGAACTGGGGATGGTTAAAAAAGGAAAACTTCAGAAACTGTAAACCAAAGTTTGCATAATTATACTCCTCTCCGTGATGACAGCGGATATTTAAATGCTCAGGGACTGTATAAACCCACATGGATCAGAGCTCTGAAGGCACAGAACAAGCCTGGAAATTAAATCTCAACTCTGGTAAAACAAGAAGAGATTGGTGACCAGCTCTACCGTGACAGACCAAGATGAGCGGGACATGGGTGCAAACAATACCAAGCACTGTCTACCCGATCTTTGCAGCAGTGGATCTCCCAGGTAATTCAACCTCAGTGTATCATTTCTGTTGTTTTCCTCTTGTAATTTTGGTAAATGTGGTGTACTGTATATGAAAAGTAGCAAGATATGAATTTTGAGAATTATTACAGAAGCTTTAATTCACTAACTGTCATCATCAGAAATGAACTTGCTTTCTGTGCCGCAAAATTATTATATTTTCCTGGCTTTTGAGTATTTAATTAACTTCTGCTCTCCTTTTTCTCTTTTGAGATCCAGAGAGGTATTTACGCACTTTCTCCCTCTCTCTGCCACTGCCTGAACTAATAATTATTGTATATTTTTTATATATATATATATATATATATATATTTTTTTTTTTTCTGATATCTTGCACCAATATCCTATTAATTTGTATTTCCCATGTGGTTTCTGTCCTCTATTTATTTGTAGATATTTAATTTGCTCTTGAAATTAGTGAGCTATTCTTCACTGTTTGTCTTGCCTATAGACTTGTTTCTCTGTCTTCCTCAATCAGTATGATATTTTGGAGGGTTCAGTGCAAAAGTGCTTGATGTATTCATGCTTGCTTACTAAAAAAAGAAAACTAAACTGAAACTTAAATATCAATTATATAGAAATAATGTACATTTTCTAACATTTACAAATTGAAGACAACATCAACGGTAATTACATTACTGCATGGGCACACATAACACACGTTGAAATGGAAACTTTTCTTCTTGACCTGTTTTAGATAAGATCTTTTAGAACAATAAACAACATTTGTTTTTATTACTTTACAAGGTAGACATAAACTAAATATTCTAAAATTTTGTATTTACAGTTTTTTTCAGGTAAGCATTTAAATATTTAGGAACATTTGTTTTTTTCAGCTTCAATAAATACTATGTTTAATTGTAAAATATTTTGAAATACCTATTTTTAGCCCGTCAAAAGCCATGAAATAAGCAATTTTTTACAGTGAAAAAATATAGCCTGAATTATAATGCACACACACACAAGTATAGTTCAGAAATACAAGCAATGGGTACAAACGTGCAGTCTCCCAAAACATAACATATGGGTTGTAACATATGGAATGGCATATCTTACAGTGTAGGAATGGCAGATTCTGGGCCTAAGATATCCACAAATGGCTTATGCTCCGTAACTAGTGTCAAATTCTAACAATTGCTATAAGTGGGGTGCCAGGTAGACCATTTTAGAACTACCAAAAAATAAAATAATAAAATGGAGGTGCAACTCATTACTAGGACTCAGCAACATAAACAAGGGTGATTAAAAGTAAAAAAAAGAAAAAAAACTCAAATGAGAAGCTTCTCACTATACAATGAATGACTGAAGGCTCCCTTTCATCATAAATAAACTTGAAGTTATTTTAGCCAAACGCAAACTCTAAATACCGAAATGGGAATTTCAGTGTTGAAGAGTATGGTTTTAAAAAGGTGAAGCCTAACCAGGCCCGGACTGGCCATCTGGCAGCTCAGGCAAATGCCAGAGGGGCCGGTGCATTAGTGGGCCAGTGATCATGAAGAAAAGAAAAAAAAGTAAACCTTTTTTTTTTTTGCTTTCGCTATTATGTACGTGTAGATTAATCAAATAGAAAAGCCTTCAAATGACTTACTACATTAAGAACTCACCTAAAATAATGTAATTAAATACAAATTGAGAGGACTTCCCTCTCAGCAACTTTATTTAAAAAACAAGGCGATACACACACACTCATGTGTGGCTTCTCCCTAATCCTAAGTCAATCTGAATGTTGGGTCATCATGGGTTGACATTAAAAAAAAAAAAAAAAAGCAGAGACATCAAATTTAGTAGGTCTGCACTCCCTGCTAGAAAGATGGATAAATCAAACAAACGAAAAGTCGGAGCTGAGAAAAAAAGCAGAAGATTCTAGAAGATGAAGCACAAAAATGTGTTCAAATAACTGATTTGTTTAGTCGTCCCGGCCCTTCTCAACCATCGTCATCAACTTCAACTTGGGAATCGTGATCGTGGTGCGCATGAAATGTTAGTAAATGATATTCCTCATCCTGTGGCAGATATTATTGATCCTGTGGCAGCTATTCCTGTTATTGAGCAACAATTTGCAGAATTAGGTGATTTAGCATCTAATGTGAGTGCCAATCTCGAGGAGAGCCAGCAGTAGGCTGATCCATAAGTCCTCTTTAATATTAGACAGAGCAACACATTTATAACTGCTTATTGTTTGAGGGTAGTCTTTTTATTTCATGAAACAGAAAGTTAGTAGAAAGAAGAGAAAAAGATAGAACAGTAGTAGTGAAGGTAGAAAGTAAGTTTATCTGTATGTTCATCGACATGTCAAGTCTCCACATTGGATGCGAGACTCAGACATTAGCATGCTATCTCATGCTCACACGCATTCCTAAGCTTATCTCATGCATTGTCTGTGCAGTACAGTATATATATATATATATATATATATATATATATATATATATATATATACTGTATATAAAGATTTAAAATAGTTTCTCAGGCGCTTCAAGAGGCAACCATACAGATCTGGGGCCTCAGGCACAGGGCTTAACCAAGCTTTTGTACTGTGGTAACCATGGAGACTACATGCCCGCGAGAGGAAAGAGGAGCAACTGGGTGCGTTAAGTAAGTGAGCGGCTCAGTAAAAGAATCAACTTAGCGACTTGCTCAGTTCCGCTCCCGCTGAGCCTCTCAGAGCGCTCTTGAGCATTTTTCTTTAGTGATCAGAGTGAGCGGATGGAATGGCCACCTGCAGGAAACAAGTGGAGATGACAGGCAGGATTGACAAATACGTATGTCAAGAACGATGAACTGGTTTCGACTTATGAAGTTATGTATTGATTGGCTAAATAAGACGCTAAAAATTGTTGTTTTCGAATTGGTATCATTTAATTTCATTTTTTTTTTTAAATGTAGAGCTGTTTATAGTTATTAATGTATTATTAGGCTTGTAGTATTAATATTATTCATAATTTTCATTATTAATGTTGGTATTGTCGGTATTAAACACAGCCAGATATGAGGTTCAGTCCAAACAGAGCGCCAAACTCAGCGAGGTACAGCAGGAGACAGTAACTTCACACGGGGCTAATTTATCTACCATCACCTCAGAAACACAAACAAGCAAATAATTATTCGCCATTTTTAAAAGTCGCTCAGCACTCTCGTGGAGCTGAGCGTTCTCACTCTGAGCGGCTCACTTAACGTGCCCAGTGTTCAGCCAATTTAGCATTTAGCGTTTCAACCAATTGTCACTAAGCAAGAATGTGAAAGAGAGCGATGTGAAAGAGAGCGAATTGTCACTAAGCAAAATTTTTCACGAGAGCGCTGAGCGACTTTTAAAATGGCGACTAATAATTATTTGCTTTTTGGTATTTGTGATGTCCCGAGATGAGGGTCTCATTGGTATTGAATTCCTAAAACCAGAAATGTTAGTATTAGTATATATTTATATTTGATTCGTTTGTAAATGTGTTTATTTTTGCTTTAATACGCTTGTTGTTGGTATTGTACGCGCCTGTGCGGCTTGTTCAAACCGCCTCTCTGTCTCTGTGCCTCCATTTCGGCTCTCGCCTGCCTGCTTCAGCCGTGGTAACAACCCAAATCCATCACAAGTAGCTTTAGAAGTTTAATTTTAATAAAACAATTATTTATTAAAAGCCTACACAATTGCTTTTGTTTACAGCTAGACTACTGTAGTACAATTTATTTCTAAGTTTATTTCTATTATTATTTATTTTTTAGCAGACACCCTTATCCAAGGCAACTTGTTACAAGATATCACATTATACATTATTTCACATTATACAGATTATTCTAAGACACTTGTATTTAAAATGTATTGTCTAAGAATATAAGTAAAGGAAATGCAGTTTTTCTATGTATTTTAAGATTTATTAAAAAAAAAAAACACGCAAATGATAAATGTATCAATTACATGAATTTTATTAACAAATTCTGTTAATTTCATAATTACACAATTACAGATTTGTTTCCCTCTCCCGGTTTTATTATTGTTGTCAGATACAGTTTTGTAAGTTATTTTTAAATTTTGCCATTTGTCACATACTACTGAACTTACAAAACTGCATCCTACTGCAAGAATATTCAATGCAATTCAGTCCCAGACACGTTTCTTCTGTTCTGGCTTGGGTAGGTTTGTGGAACTGCTCCTTGTTAATCTGGACCTGTTCTAGCAACAGTAGAGTCGCAGCATGTGTCCAGCAGTGCTGTTCACTCCCTAGAAAAACAAAACAAACAATTACAAGCAGTACATCCATATTACAAAACTTTACAGTACCGGTAGTTATAATAGCACACATAGATACTGAAAATGACTACAACGGAAAAGCAAGGTTGACCTTTATATATTAACATGGTATTAATTTTTGTGACGGCATGTGTATTAAAAAGTCACAAAAAATGACATAACCCTCTTTTTAAATGGTGGGTTTGTGATTAAATAAAATATGACACATACAATTTCTATACACAATAACTGTAGGCTATTATAGTAAAACAGCCCCAAGTCAGTAACGTTAATCTATCAGTCTAAGAATTTTTAAAAATTTACTTTAATAAGTAAAAATGTTAAGAATGTTTCATTTTACTCCAACTGACAAATTACAATGTAACGACCGATAAATCTTAATATGTCAAGATGCTACATTTTAAATCATCCAAATCTCCACGTATACATTTTAACATTGTAGCTTTTTAAATCATCCAACTCTCCATACAGTACATAAAGAGATAAATACAAAGTATCTTGCCCTGTGTGAAGTTACTGTCTCGATCCCGGTACCTCACTGCGCTCGGTGCTCTGTTTGGACTGAGCCTCATTTCTGCCTGTGTTTAATACCGACATTGCATAGAATTGATCTTAAAATGAATAATAATATTAATGCTACTAAAAATAATAATACATTAATAAATATAATACAGCGCCACATAAATAACTATAAAACAGCACTAAATTTAGAAAAAAATCACCCACCTTGAGCACCGGACTGGTGATTTGTGTTTGTAGTGTTGTGGGAGCGGATAACGTGTTAATATTTGTTTTGTTTACAAATCATTATTATTATTTTCCTGCCAAGGGCAATTTAAGACGTTATCATAATGACAAACAGCATGACTCAGACTCACCTCTTCAGGAAGCACCTGTAGAACTCCTCTGTTTTTACCCTGGGACACATATCACCCTCCCTTAAATGCGCTTTACTTGCTCTTATCTGCCCCCTATTTTACTACATTTAATCCTGTACTTCAGAGTACTATAATCTGCCAAGTGTTTAATCTGTAGTATTTTGTATTTAATTATATCCTGATGTAACTATCACTAACACTTATCTGCTGTATTATTGAATTGTATTTTGTCACACTTGTACTTGCTTGAACCAAAGTCATTGTATTCATCATTGTATTTATCTTGCTCTTAATTGTATTATTACTTGCACTGTGATTCTTGAAATGTATTTGTTTACGACTATAAGTCGCCCTGGATAAGGGCGTCTGCTAAGAAATAAATAATAATAATAATAATGTAGCGTGAGTACTAAAGCAGGGTCATCTGTTGCAGGGAAAACAGTTTATTTGTCAAACTGACCATGTGAAGAACAGTGAAAGCAGAAACCATAGAAATATCCGGGACTGTAATTGACATTAAGTTTTACTGCTTAAAAATGACATGCTGCTTACTTTATTGCAGTACAAAAACTGCAACTCACGAAATTTAGCTTTCAGCTGCAGCATGCTGTTTCCCGTATTGCAACAAAACACACTTAAAGGTGCAGTCACCAATTCCATACACAGCACTTGCAAAAACATGCTGGGAATTGCAGTGTACCAAATTTAGTTGATACAATGTGTCTAAATAGTGGATTAAGCAGGTTTAGTCCAATTGATTGGACTAAGGTTAGTACACCTACACCTGCTAAATCAGAGCTGATTGCAGCATACCAAATTAAATTTGTGGATTAACTTAGTATTGTGAAGGATAAAACTAACTTTGTTATCAGTTGTAATCGAGATACACAAGATGCACAAGTCGATAGTTAGTGAAAGGAGGAGCAGAAAAAGGACCGACCATAAAGCCTTTACCGACTTCTGCTTGGATTAGCGAACTGACGATGGAGGGTTCGTTGATGGCCGAATGGAGGTTATTCGAGATGAAACATTGAGCAGGGAGCGTGAAAAGACCGTTAATCAAGCCGTCGATCAGATAGGAGACGAACTGTTGATCTGGGTGGGTACTTAGGACTTGAGCCAGCACAGGTACCTTGATTGGGGTGAATACTATGAGCAGTGTTGAACCTAAAAAGAAATAATAAAAAAATATATCATTTATAAACTGGACAGATGATCTTTGAATGGCCGTTGCCAGAATAACTGCAAATATGAAGAAATGTACATGTTTTTGATAGGTAGGCGTCGTTATTGAAATTGTTGCATATTTGCCTAGGTCCGGAAAAAGAGATGGAGCGCCCATATCGATGTCTGACTGTCTGGTTGTCTGCAGTCTGGTTTTAGGTCTTACCATGCTACAGTGACAGCAATCCTAAAAGTTATGGGAAAAATTATGTATGTGCACCTGTTCATTGACCTTTCTAAAGCTTTTGACACAGTGGATCATGAGCTTCTGACTCAAAGATTTTTTGGATATCGGTATAGGTGAAAAGGCGGTCGGATGGTTTAATAATTCTTTTATGAATTAAACCCAAAGTATAAAAGCAGATGCATTAACTTCAGAGAGTCTTGTTTACACTGTACATTAACAACCTGTGTTAGTATTGAAAATTCTAAATGACATGGTTATGCAGGTGATATTGTATTGTATTCTAATGGCTCTTCGCTAGACCAGCTTAATATAAACTTGCAGGAAGCTTTCAGTATCATTCATCAAGATTTTTGGGATTTGAAACTTTGTCTTAACACCCAATTTTTCTTTTTTTATAATTATTATTTATTTCTTAGCAGACGCCCTTATCCAGGGCGAATTACAATTGTTTCAAGATATCACATTATTTTTACATACAATTACACATTCATACAGTTGGGTTTTTACTGGAGCAATCTAGGCAAAGTACCTTGCTCAAGGGTACAGCAGCAGTGTCCCCCACCTGGGACTGAACCTATGACCCTCTGGTCAAGAGTCCAGAGCCCTAACCACTACTTCACTGCTGCCCACATAAAAGTAAATGTCAAACTTTAAGTCGAAGACTCTAGAAGGTTCCTGCATTGAACTAGTAAATTACACATATATGGGAGTAAAAAACTAAAATTTAAATTGGTTTATTTGTATAGACAAAGTTTTTCAGAACAAACTAGAAAACATAAATTTTACACATTTTTGCCTCTGATTGACTATGGTGACTTTATAGAGTATCTATTACCATGGTCTTAAGAAAACTGGATCCTTTGTATATTAAGGTTTATAATCAACCTGAGTTATTCTGTTCATCATTGTGATTTATAAAGATTGGCTGGTCTGACTTCTTTATCTTAAGGAAGATTGTTTATAAGGCAAAACTATTTAAGGACAGCCTGCCAGCTACTCAAGGTTGGTGGTGTAAAGAATGTTGCTGAGTGCTGTGCTGACAATCGTCTGAACCTGTTTGCTGTCTGTACTGCAAATAAAGACCCTGCTGTTTTGCTGCATACCTGTGTCCTGATTCGTTTTTCACTTCCATGTTACATTGGTGATCAGAAATGGGATTTAACAGCAACAGTGGAAAGTGAAAAGGGAGAGACAGTGTGATCAGGTGGCTTGCAGGGGTGACGTCAGACCAGAAACACAGACTCAGGAAGTAGCGGGGCAAAGCTGAAGCGCAACGGCGCTCAGCTATTTTATTAAATAATAACAAAACTAAAGATTAAAGGAGTTAAAGGATCCAAGTGTTTCTGTCTCAACAACATTGCTTGGTAGCCCATTCCATACCCTCACCAATCTATGTGTGAATAAGTGTCTCCTTCACTATGTCTTGTCTATCTCCACTTAATTGACCTGTGATCTAATATGGCTGATCCAGTATGGTTTCAAATTGGTTCCTGAATCCACCCACAGCTTTACTTTTCATAAACAGATTTAGTAATGAACTATCGGGGGCTCATGGCATTTCACATGTTTATCTTAATAACTAAACAACTTAATACCTCAGTAATAATTATTCTATTTTTTCTTTTTTCACCAGTAAGTTTGATCTCCATCTTTGTGTTCTGGAAGGGCAACATGGAACTATCCAAATCCACCGTCTACTACATCAATGCAATGTCAGTTGCCAACATCCTTCTGGTGCTGAGCATAACTGTCTTCCGGGACATATTCTACTTCAACATTGATGGTCTCATCACCTGGCCAAATGTATTTTGTTGCATTGCCAATTGGGTCTACTTCTTTGCAGTCTACTCGGTCAGCTGGCTGACCGTGGCATTTACATTTGACCGGTATGTATTGGTCTGCTGCAGCTCGCTGAAGATTAGATACTGCACTGTGAAGACCACTGCTATTGTAATAACAGGTGTCTACATGGTTTCCCTGGTGGCTGCCTTGCCTGCTGCATTCATGTACAAAATGCAGCCATCCAACTCGACTTACAACAGCAGCCTGATCTGTACGCTACGGAAAGATCTGGACACAGTTTCATTCCTGGGGGTATACGAGTACAGCCAAACCATATTCTGGAACATTCTCCCCCTTGCACTGGTTGTGTTTTTTAACAGCCTCACTGCATATTTCGTCTACCTTAGCAGCCTTGCCCGGCGCGCACTGAAGGGTGACGGGAAAGAGGATCCTGAAGTGGCCAAGCGCAAGAGAGCAATAATCCTGCTGGTTATTATTTCCTTTGCCTTTGTTGTCCACAACACACCCAAGATGATTATTAAAGTGGTGGAACGGTTGGGATACCTGTCAAACTTTGACCGCAACAATTACGCCCACCCAGTGGCCATCACACGCATTGTGGCCAACATGCTAATCATTTCCTGCAACTTCACCAACCTGTGCCTCTTCTCCCTGGCCATGCCTAGATTCAGACAAGAGTTTCGGAGAGGAGCCGTTTATATCCTTTCCCCCTTCTGCAAGCTCATTAAATGACACCCGTGAAAAAGCAGTGCTGTTAAACTACTACAATAGCTTTGTAAATTGGTGTAATTGTGATTAGCACACCCTGTTATTTCACACTTTTAAGCAGTGGCAATTCGTGGCTTGAAAAACTGGTGGGGCACAGCAGAACCCCCCCCCCCCCCCCCCAATAAAAACAAACAAAAACAAACTAACATGCTCAAACCCAATGCCCGATTTTAACCATTTTTATGTAAACATTAAGCTAGCTTTCTAACATTACCAGATCTTTCATCACAAACAGTTGTACGCCAGATTGTCACAATCAAGAGAGCTGCAAACAACACTTTACAGGCAAGGGTCTCTTATCGACAGCTGCACCTGCACTAACCTAAGCATTTGAAATGGAAGTATCGTCACACTCTCATGCTGTTCATAACATTCTGAACTACAGAAGAGTCAGGTTCGGTTTGTGTTTATGTCTCTGGCATTGGTGGTTTAGTGTTGTTGTAGAAAAACTCCAAACGTAGCTGTCTTTTTGCCATTTTAACAGGGCTACATCAAATTCACTCCGTTTTTAGCACAGATTTTCGCTGACTGGAAAGGTGAAAGTCTCACACGAGAACAAATATAACAGTGAAGGGTCTTAGAGTCTAATAATTAGAGTATGAAATCTTATGGTCTAAATTGGTTATGTTATTAAGGTTTGAAATAAACTGCGCACTTACATATTCTCTACCCACTTACAAATATATTATTTTTAAATAATAAACCCTGGCAGCAGTGGCATAGCCAGGATTTTTTTTTCGGGAGGGAGTGGCAATGGTAACTTTATGGTGAGTAATCAGTGGTGAAATTGGCAACAGAAGATCCAATAACCAAATACAATGTTGTGCAAAATAGTTACAAAAAAGATTCAGTTTAGAACACTTCTGATTAAAAACAAAAAAGGAAATACGAAGCAAAGGACTTGAACTTTTAACATGCGCATCAGATTTCAATTTCACATTATGATAATAAATAAATGTAGCTTGTGACAGGGATGCCTGAAGTGGTGATGTCATGCCAGAAGCAGGAAGGAAAATAAACTCAGTAAGTACTTCAGGACAAAAGATGCTGTGGTGCTGTTTATTTTTCAAAAATAACAAAAATAAAAGGTTTAACAAAAAACACACTGCTCACAGAGCAAAATAAAAAAGATAAACGAAAACAAATCACGAATACCAAAAAACCATACAGGTCAGGCTGGGCAATCGCCTTCACTGTTCCTATATATTTATTTTTTAATTCTTACTCTCGCTCTGTTCTCTCCTCCGAACAACCCACCCCGAGTGCAGAGAGCTGCAGGCTTTTATGCAGGTGACCATCTCCCGATTAGCAATAAATTAAACAATTAATTAATTCGGGAGATGGCCACCTTCTCCACAAGGTTTTTTAAACTAGACTGCAGACAAACCTACGGCTCTTCACCGTCACATTTAATAAAACAATAACAAAACACGATATATACAAATAATAAATCATAATAATAATAATAATAATAATAATAATAATAATAATACAACAAAACAAATACAAAAAAAAATAATTGCACAGGGGTGGAGGGGTACCCCATTCTAAAATAAACAAACAAAATAAAAACAAAACAATAACGTGGCGGACAGCACCTCGCTTGTCCTCCACATACAAACATATTTTATGGCAGGGCTTTGCCCTGCCCCCTCTTTATGTACAGGGCTCCTGGCCCTGTTACATCTGTTACATAGCTATATATAATTTCATTTGTACTTATGGTTGTTAATTTTTATTAACTAACATTTTCTGTTCAAAGCAAAGCAAACCATTTTATTTAATCTCACAAATCCTGACTCATTTAATTACCGTTTGACTGGCGCAGGTCTGCCGGTGGTAGCTGCTAGCTTGTTGTCTTCAGATGGTTCATCAACAGTTTTCTGCCGTTTAGACAAATTAGGACAACCAAAACAAATAGCAATTTTTTAAATTATTTTTCCTTTCCCCTACCGCTGTCAGGCCATACTTCACGTCTCTCACTCAGTGTTACGTCACGTTGCGCGTCTGTTTGGACTGTAAAGTGTAAAACCTGTGTGCATTGTCCAATCAGAAGAGTTCAAGATTGAACCTCTCATGAATGATAGTAAATAGCCCAATCACAAACATAAATTTGAAACGCGCTTTGGCAGACAGCAAGCATGTCTTTGGTCAGTTGTGAGTGGCGGTTCATGTGTATACTAATTGAAAGCGGTATTGATTGAAGCGTATTGAGGCCACCCAAAAAAATATTTTCAGCACTTTTTTCCCTGTAACGCAGTGGCTAAGAGCACTGCCTGGCAGAAATCTGGGGGGCACGTGAACCAGGCGTGCCCCCCGCCCCCGCCCCTGCCTCCGCCCCCCCACGTGTCACCACTGCTTTCAAAAACTATTGTATAATATAACATATAATAAAATAAAAACTTAACCTATACATAAAACTTTTAAGGACTATTTTTAGGAATGTTTTTTTAAGGACTGTTTTTTAATGTCCATTTTGGTTATTTATATCATGTAATCCATGAAATTTATCAGCAGTTTTACATAGTTGCTCCTATATTAAAATGCACTGTTTAATCTCATAAGTTATTTAACTAAAATGTATTCAACTGTGATAGTTCCACCTACTCTACATTTACTGTATTTAGACAGAGAGCATTATCACATGGGCCTTTTCAATATCATGAATATTCCTCATTAATATTTCAGTTACTTTCTGAAGCTGTTGTACATCCTTTGTTTTTTTAGAAGACTTAATTAATGTTTAAATATTACAATTTTTTGTTACACTATAAATGTATAATGGTTTGCCATGTTTCTAATATGCTTTACCATACCTCATTGGGCTATACAGTGCTCACCTATTCTTTACCATGCTTTCATTATGTCTTATTACACTTTGCTATGCTTTTACTATGATACATCTTTAAAGGACTGGCAAAATAAACATGGATCTATAATTTTCCTTGTTTAAGAAGTTTAGTTACAATGTTCTTGGCTAGAAATGGCTTTTTTTCCCAGGAAATGGCTTTCTGCAAAATAAATCAACTTTAATGATTCTATAGGGGAAACTCTAGATCCATGTAACTATATTTCAGTTGAACTCTAACTGTAATTATTATTTATCAAGGTGTTTTGTTGTAGACAAAACAATTTAATTGTAATGTTAAAATATATAAAATAAAACTTCTTATCTATTTATTTATACCAAATATGTATTTTCTGTCTGTTTATACTAAATGCTAGACCTACCAGCATATTCTTCACACTTTAAACAAGACAAAAATATGCCCCAGGATGTGTCATGTTATGTTGACGAATGTTGTTGCCTTTTAAAGATAATCGGACATATTTTCAAAGTGTTTCTTCCATTATCTTATTAATTCCTAATTTTTTTAAATGAAAAACTCACGTTAATGTTACAAAAAGAAAAGTGAACTTGAAATACGTAAAATAGTTGTTTGGTTCTAGTTTTGTAAAATGATTTAAGAGTTTTTCCACTTGCAAAAATAGGAGTTAATTAAATACTGCAGTAAATGCTTTTAAAATAAGACCCAATGGGGTGGATTTTCAAAAAACAGTGTTTTTGTATCAAACTCGCAGTATAGTAACGACAGCTTTAGTTGCAAGTGATTTTCAAAAAAAAAATGTTAATAAAATCAATCTGTTAATGCTTTTGAAATTGAGTCGATGAGGTAGTTACTGAATGCATTTCTCAGGTCACGTACATCACTCAACGACCAGATAAGGGGAACTCGTTAATCAAAATGCATGTTAACGAGATAAAAAAAAATTAATGGAAGCGTAATTCGTTGTTATGGAAACTACTATCAGCCAAATCGAAATAACAAAAATAATGGGAATATCAATTTTGTCTATAATTTGTAAACTTCATTTAAAATTCTGCATTTTGTCATGTAGAATGTACATTTATTTAGAACACTTCACATATAAAATGCTGATTTACAATTATCAATATTAGATAAGCAAAAAAAACAAGGGATATTTTCAAAACTAAATCTTTTCTGAAGAAATTCACTGGATGGATATATAGAGCTAATGATTTTAAAATGAGTTTCTTTAGCTTTAGGTGGAATTGGGCAAGTTAAACAGAAGGTTCTTGATTTACTAAGCCTTGACTGATCTATGATGTCATTCTTGCATTTGGATTTGAAATGTATTAAATACAGCCATATTTAGAGCATCACAAATCCATTTGTTATTACATTTATTGTTTAGAAAGTGTAAACCATTAATCAATAAGGATGGTTAAGTAGGATTAATATCATAATACTGCAATAAACCTCTAATGAGGAGTATTAGAGCCTTTGGAATGGCCTTAATTATTTTGCTGAGTTGTTTGTTTGGAATTAAGAGGTTGGATTCTTGTATGAAATCATTTTACAATCAATATATCCCTTGTGCATCCAGTAAATCTCTGACAAATATAACATTTCTATCAAACCATTCTTTTTCAAACACCAATTTCTTGTTTATTTTGATCACTCTATTATTCCATAACATTGAGTTGTGAGGATTTAAGTTGTGGGAAAAGATCAATTTCCAATATAGCAATGCTTGTTTGTAATAGTTTGATAATTTTATTGGGAGTCTTACAACATCATAGTCACAACTAAGCAAAAATTCCAAACCTCCCAATTCTCTGAATAAATGATTTGGAATATGAAACCACGTAGAATCATTATTGCATAAGCAGGCCCTTAACCATTTCAGCTTAAAGGTCCCGATCAAGGATTCCAAGTCAATGGCTTTGAGCCCACCCTCTGAATACTCTTTACTAGTTGTGACTTTCTTATATAGTGGGTTTTGTTACGCCATATAAATTTAAAGATGATAGAATTTATGCGCTTAATATTTTGAGGGGAAGCATACAACGACTGAGATGGGTATAGTAATCTAGCTATCCCCTCTGTTTTTGATAACAGAATGCATCCAAAGATGGATGTATCTCTCTGTAACCAAAAGTTGAATGCTAATTTAGTTTTTGCCAGTCTATTATTAATATTCAACAATTCTCAGTTTTTTTGAGTTTTTAGTAATAGTAATTCCCAGATACTTAATTTTGTTTTTGGTTGCAATAGAGGCTATATTGTCTATCTCACATTTAGGAATAGGAATAAGTTCACATTCTTAAATTAAGACTCAAGCCCGAAGTTAGAGAACACAGCAATCTTGTCAACAACAGAAGACACTTGTGTGTCGTTTTTAAGAAAAATCTCTGTGTCATCAGCAAACTGACTAATAATGAATATTTTACCTAAGACATTAAGCCCATGTATATCAGGGGAGTTTTTAATTAGAATTACCAATAACTCAGCAGCCACTATAAATAAGAGGAGAGATTGAGCAACCTTGTCTTATTCCTCTTGAAATTTCAAATCTGGGGGATGTTCCTGAACTATTAATATCTGAGTACACAAGTTTTATTATTTATTCATTTCTCACCAAATCCAAATGATTTTAGGGCTCTGAATAAAAATGGGTGTTCTAATGCATCAAAGGCTTTAAAGAAATCCAGAAAATGAATAAATCCATTATCCTCTATCAAATCACTATAATCCAGCATATCTAATACTAAACATACATGATTATGAATATGCCTTGCTTTCATGAAGGCTGATTGGGTTTCACTGGTAACTTTAGCAATACCTTTTTTTAATCTATTTGCGAACACATGTGCTAATAATTTATAATCAGTACATAATAATGTAACTGGATGCCAATTATCCAAAAATAAAGGGTTTTTACCAGGTTTAGGAAACAGAGTTATGAGGCCTTGTTTCATAGTGCTCGACAAAGAATTTAATTCAATGCATTCACAGAAAGCTAAAAACAAAAGATCCCTAAAATCTGACCAAAAACATTTATAAAATTCGGGAGTTAAGCTGTCAGGGCCTGGAGATTTGCCATTGGGTAATTGTTTAAATATCTAATTCATTGATTTTAAGATCACATTCGGTTATATTTTTAAATTCTTCATCAATTTGAGGTATAGCAAAATCTATAGCATTAAAAAAATATCTAAATCACTTTGAGACACGAGGAATTATATAGATTTTGGTAAAAATTCTAAATTTCACTAGCAATTTAACTTTTATCTTTTGATTATTAATAAAGACAGTAGTTATAGACTTTTTTACATTGCCTTTACTTTTCTAAATTAAAAAAGATATATATTTTCATCCTTTTCAATCCTTTTTGCTTTAGAATGAATAAAAGCCCCATGTGGCTTTATTTTTTATATAGTTTGTCTAACTGTGATTGCAGTGTTGTTACTTTGGACCTAACTTCATTATTAAGTTCATTTTTGTTGCAGATTAAGTTTATTTCTGAAATAATATTGGATTGATTAATATGTCTGAATTCAGCTAATTCTTTTTTTTTCTTTTACCAAATTTAATAGAAAGGTTATGGATCTGATATTTCAACATTTCCCATTTTTTATATAATATATTGATTCTTCCTTTGTGTGTATTTCCCTAATAAGAGCCCTAGTTTGATTACAGAAAAGTTAAGTAAGTTACAATTAAATTTCCAGTAAGATTTAAATGCATTTTTATGTCTATGAGGATCTAAAAAATGATCTAAAAGCAGGAGTGGTCTGATAATGGAGAGGCTGTGGTATAACAATTAGACACGCATTTTAATCAGACAATAATCTATACAAGATTTTTGAGAATTGTTGCTAGAACTAAACCAAGAATATTGCTTTATATAGGGATGAATAGGGCACCATATGTCTATCAAGCTTAGCTCATTACACAACTCAAGGATGGATGGGTTATGGTAATGTGATTCATGCTTTGTTGGGAAACGGTCTAGCCAATTGTCAGGAGCTGTGTTAAAGTCACCAGCTAATAATACATTATCAGTCGAGTAAAGCAGTTTCCATTCCTTAATTATGGAGCAAAGAGTAGAAAGTAGTTGTTTATTCTGTTATATTATTGAACCTGTAAATATTAATCAAAATATAATTATTGTCCTCCATCTTTAAAACTATAGCCACCCAATGTCCTTCACAATCAGCATTATTATTTACAATGTTATCAGATATATTTTTAAACAATATAGCAGCTCCAGATGAATGAGAAGTATCATGACTAAATCATATTTGGTAGCCCCATTGGGATTTCCAAAATTTCAACTCAGCATCAGTTGAATGAGTTTCTTGTTAAAAAAAGCAGTTTGATTTCTGTTCCTTACAAAAGAGAAAAATAGCTTTTGCGCTTAGTGTTATTTCTAAGGCCCCTGGTATTTAGAGATAATAGAGAAAGATAGTTATTAAACATTAATAAAACAGCTAACAATAGTAAAGATCAACAATTTCAATATTGTGTAAATTAAACCTTATTCAGAATGAGTTAGCCCATAAATTAAAAAAACAAAAACAAAAACAAAAAAAAACACATTACAACAAGATAATACTTGGTTTACTATATTCCTGAATAGGTAACACAATAAGGTAACACAATAAAAAATCACTCTTAATAGTACTAAGAAACGAATAACCACAAACCTATCCAAGTACATACGTATACATTCATTCATATACAAACATACATATACCAACGTATATGCAGACAAGCAAAAAATAAACAACAAGATCTTTGTCATCTCTTCCTTGCTTCAGCAATCATTGGCCACAGTTTTTGTCGCGCATCTCTCTCTGACTTGCACAACCCATACGGAAGAACCATATATTAATAATACATGGAAATGTATATTGAAGTACTGGTTCGTATATTTTAAATATATTGCTTTAATGTCCATATATTTGTCATACGCATTCATCATATATGACAAAATACCTTTTACAAAATATATGGTCAAATACATTGATTTGTATGCATGCTTTTGTGCTGACTGGTTATGCTGGGTATGAGAAACAACATGCATGTTGTACTGTGTAATACATCAATTCTAAAAATTCTCAGTGGAATACTGTACCTCACCCTGAAACAAAGAGTTTGGTCAAGTTCTTTTGCGATTAAAGTCTGATGTAAATCACATCTTCAAAATAACTTATGTAGTGATGGCATCTTCCAAGCAATATGGGATTTTCATTATACATTACAAAGTAATAATTCAAAAACCTTAGTAGCCAGTTAAAAACTACATACTATACTGCATGTGGGCCAGAGCTAGAATTTTAACTGCATATCACTTAAAAATTAAAATAAAAAAGCAAATAATAGCTTTAAAAAAACAACATGAAAAACATTAGACTTTCTTACTGTTTATTGTACATTTGTAGGTCAAATACATTGCACAGAAAAAACACATGGTAGTTTGAAACATGTATAAGCAGAGGCTAAAATTTAACAAGAATTTTAACAACTGCCTTTTATATACAACATTATTACAATTGTACCTGTGGCGTTTTTCATAAATCGAAAGGAACTGTAGTTCCTCGAACCAAGTTAGCCGTGGTGAGAGAACGGGAGTTCCTATCTATACAGTGTAAGATCTGAAAGAACATTTTCATAGCAAAAGGAATGCAGGATGCCTGGTCACTATCTGTGTACCAGCTGGCATAAACAATGTTATGTCACAGAATGTCTGTGACTGGAAGCCATGTCTATTTCTTACTACCTTTTGTGACAATTCAGGGTCCTCTAAAAATGCTTTGATCTGTGCATGTAAAGGCAAATGAAAGAAAAAGTTTCCTTCTTTCAGACTCCTTTGCTCTATCCATTCTTTCTCACAGTAAGTGCGTTTCTTTACCTAAGTAAGATTCACAGAAATTGCAAACATAATGTATTTCTACAAAATATTTTAAACCTTCAAACGGTTTTTCTAAGTGGTACCAAGATTGTGGTACAGTGCCTTTACCAGCCAATAGATTAATAATGTCCAGCATGTCAGAGACTGCTTCCTTGGTAAGCTTGTGCTTCATTTTCAATGCCATGAGCAGCAGGCCATTCTGTTGTTGAGACGAATACACTTTGTCATCCTGAAACAGGGAAAGTGTTATTATTTATTATATATTTCAGGAAATGTATTTTATATCATGCACATATTCATCCCATAATTATATCCACAGTACTGAAATACAAAAAGTCACATTACAATCTTGGATTTGTGTGCAGTTCTGTAAGGCTACATTATTATAATGAGATTACAGTACAGTGTTTTTATACAAGTCCACATCTTTAAATCTACATTACACCCAAAACAAATTTACCCTTAGCCAACTTTCTATGATCCTTTTCTTTTGAAGAAAGAGGAAAGTGTCCTTCATTACCACTAAAAAGAATGCTGATTTAAAATACACTATGCAGTGGGTACTATAGGGTAAGACACAATAATATACACAAACCTCTTGCAGGTACTTTTCTTGTGTAGATTCATCAAGAGAATGAAAAGGTTCACTGCCAGGATTCTCAATGTCCTGTTCCTGTAATTGAAAAATATGCACATTTACATCCTATACAGTTTGTGGCTCTCCCCAAGCAATGGGAAAATTACACTATGCCATCATACTCGTCTCATATCATAGCACCATCACACTCATTTTCAAAGCTATCATGATTGATTCCTATTTTTTCATTAACATATTTATGTATTTTAACAATTAAACGTTTGGTAAGGCTATAATTAAATCTACATTTATAGTATTACAAATATACATGTACTGCAATTATATTGTTTCTATTTAGTGTTTTGTAAAAGCTCTAAAATAAACATGATATTATTGAACAGATAAATTATTACAATTCATGAGCAACTATTAGATTAACATATTCCTGCATTTGTGCCTGTATACAGACGTTTATAGCTTTAAATGGTCACATTTATTTTAACAGAAACAGCAAAAAGGTAAAATTTAAATTTTAAAAAAAGTTTCTATTAGATATATTACTTTATATAGCATTACACATTATACTACATTAGCACATAATAACAAAAATTACTAGCACTTTACCGTGGTAATTGACTCAAGATCTGCATTCTCCTGTTCATTTGGGGTTATTTCAGGTTCCCGTTCTTCTGATAGATTACTGGATTCTGGTACATCAACGTCTTCATCAGTTTCTAGACTGTCATCATCTTCAATGTTGCTTACAGTACGAATCTCGTCATGTGTTAAAGAACCCTACAGACGCACACCCACATATAAACAGTAAATCAATTGCATTTAACAAAGTACAAAAAATATTATACACAGAATAAGCCACACAGTAATGTGCAATCAACTACCAAACACGGCCGTTTGAAAATGAACTACTTCCTTCAGAATTAATCCTAAATCATTTGTAGTGCTTTCTATTTATTCTACAAAACAAATAGTAGATCTCGTTATTTCACTTGTTTTACTATCATTTTAACAGGTTTTAACTGTGCCTATATTATGTACAGCCTAGGTTGAAATACTTTACTCACCGTTGTTTCTGCTTGACTTGATTGTTCCTTGTTCCTATAAAATAAAAATAAAGGTTTAGAATATATACTATCGTATTATGACTGAACAGCTTTAATAAATTAAACACTAGTGAAGCTACTTGCCTTATCCTTTTCCATCGTCTAAGTGTTCTTCCTGGAACAGCCATTTGGTCAGCCAGGTAGCGTTTGTAGCCACGCTGTGCTGTGGTGATATCGTTTTTATTATAATCACTCATAATTTACAGCCCACGTGCCAGCCTAAAAAACTGTGTAAAAGTACATTGCATGGATTACTTAAATCACAAGCAGCCAACAATGAGAAAGACATTATGTTAACACTACAGAAGCTCATGTGCGTTGGCTGCTGTGTTTGACATCGCACACAGCTCCTCCTACTTTCAGTTCCGTTGTCTGACAAATTCGCTTTCAAAACACTAAAGGAAACAAAATAATATATATTTATCTAGCCAAATTATTAATTAGAAACATAAAAGGGATCGGAGTTTTCATATTTCTTTTTTATTCGATTTATTTGTATTTATCTGGACGTCGTATTTTTTGGCCGACAGGAAGTGAAATCATCACACGTTTCGTGCTGACTTTCAGTTGGGAAGGTGCACAGAGAGACGGAGCAAGCATGTTCGCACTAGTAAAGTGGGTAAATGGCGATGATGACGGTAAATTGAGTGTAATTCCTACTGAGTGGATTAAAGGATTTAATATAGAGGATTTTGAAGAAGAAGGCGACGAAGATGAGCGCCATTATGTCGCAGAGTGGAGAAGAGGGAGTAAACGACCACGTGAAGGATGGCAAGCTTTCGATTGTGAAGTGGAGAAAGTGGGAGGTTAGTATACCATATTTACCACAACTTTGAGATATAGAGATGCATTAGCAATTACGATCTTTGTAAGTAGTAAAAAATGGAAATACATATTTTAATCATAGGTTGAAAAAAAAAGTTAATTACTGTATCACATGAAGTGAAGAAAGGCCAGCAACAATAGCTATGGCCTAGTAGTAGTACTGCATCCCGAATTTTAGGTGACTGCTGTTAGATTCTCTGTATAAATTACTCATTTGGAAGTAATTAGAAAAAAATAAGCACACTACATAAATTATAAATGTAGTAAAGTTATTATTATTTTTTAAATTTTAAACAACCAATATCTTCCTAGTTACTTTAACATGTAATACTTTTGAAATACAAGAAAACAACTTGTTGAGTATTGATTAATTATGATCCTTTCTGTTTCATTTTTAAGAAAGACAGTTGGAACTTGTTCAAATGCATGATGCAATGACAAGAGCAGAAGAGACTCCAGCTTTGAAAAGAAAGAAATTTCAAAATAGCAGATATGCTGATGACTCCAGCAGTGACACCAAAGACACTCAAGTGTGCCAGGTAAACATTGCTATTTAACATTTCTGTTAAATTTTAAGACTGAACAACATACTACATTTATTTTAAGGTTTGATGCAAGGATCAAATCAAAACTTTGACCCACTAATCATAAGTTACAAATCTGGTGCTGATGGTATCTTTTTTTGTTTGTCACAAGGTTACAGTCTTCTACGCCTGAGGGAATCTGCCATTAATACTGGGTTTTAATTTGCAATTAGGCCCTAGGTAGGAAGCAGTATCTGTCACAGAAGGCTACAAGTGGACGCTGTTGATGGTACAGTATTATTGAGTTCCGCAAAGTTATTTTAGACATCAGTAAAAAAAAAAGTTTTTGGTTTTGGTATCAACATCAACTGCGTTGTGAACCTGCCTTTACTTGATTAGTCCATACAATTGGTGATTTCTAATTGGGGGGGGGGGGGGGGGGGTATAAAAAAAGCTTGCCGATTTCCAAATTTTGAAAAAGAAAAGACGAAGTAGAACAGAGAATTGCAAAGGTTTTCATAAAGCCGAATATTGTATAATTGCAGCTATCCCTGTGATATTGGACAAAATTGAGGAGCTAGGAAAGAGGGACAACTCTGGTCCTACTGACCACTCTATTGACAGTGAGGCAAATTGTCTTTGTGGAAGTCCACGGTATGCTGCGTCGTCTGCAGGATCAACTGTGTCCATATCCTCAATTCCTCAATCACAAGGAAATGGAAGACAACTTGACAAGGTAACAGTGTGTTGTATTACAGGCAGTGGTATATGTCAGTGAATCATTATCCTTTTTATAGCTTGCGAGCGAGGCGAAATGACGTTTTTTTTTTTAGTCTGCACATTGCGTTGTTGCCGCTCCTGACCCGGGTCGATAAACTGCAGTCTGAAACCTCTCGGCCGACCCGCTTGACACCGTGTCAGTGACAGTGTGAAAGCGGCTTTATTGTAACTGGGTTCTTGATGCTGTAGAGGTCATACATGCTCACCCAAAACCAGACTCTTCAAGGTCAATTCTCAGTGGTGTATTTTACCTTATTGACAAGCACAGACTTTTAAAGGAGCCATAGATAGCATTAATTTTAAATCAAGGCTTATAAAGTCATGATATTTGCAAGGACACAATTTCCTAGAATCAAGAACAAGCTAGAGGATTACCCGAATCCTGGTTTTGAGAAAATGCCACATATTTATGTTTTTTTCTTGGTTAATTTGTTATAAAAATAAAACTTATTTCTTCTTTAAACAGGTGGAAATTCATCCAGGAAGTGGAGTGTATATAGACCAGCTGGCTTGGACAATAACAAATAAGGCTACTTCCTACACTTCATTTGTGAGAAATGCTATGCTCTCTGTGTTTGACATTGAAACTTTAGTAAAAAGTAATTTACGTGGTGGAAGTGGCAAACGACAGAAACATGGGGAAAGAAGAGAGGCCTTGGATCCCAACAAAGTGAATGCCATATACGGTGAGTGTTTTTAAGAGTTATTAATTAAATGCTTTTAAACCTTCTTTTTGTAGATGTCCATAATTTTTCTTCCATAGAGCCTATTTTCACTTAAAAATAGTTTTGAATTCAATATGTTTGTTATTATGTATGTATTTCTTAGCAGACATCCTTATCCAGGGCAACTTACAATTGTTACAATTATATCACATTATTTTTACATGCAATTACCCATATATATATATATATATATATATATATATATATATATATATATAATATATATATATGTATATACTATAATTACTGTAGCAATCTAGGTATAGCACCTTGTTCAAAGGTACAACAGAAGGGTCCCCCACCTGAGATTGAATCCACGACCGTCTGTAAATAAATGTATGGTGCTATGAACAGGCTTTGTCCTGCACTCACTACTGTACTGGTTGACAATTGAATATGGATAGGTAAACACTAAAGAATTGCATTTAGTTCTAAATAAAAATGGGTTTCTTAGCATTCAAACATCGAAACAAACTGAGCTGGTCAGTAGTAAGAGTGTACAATTGGTTTTTTTTTTAACTTGCAAAAAATGGTGATTCATATAGTGCTTTTGAATGTTATATCTCAAGTATGTATTTTTTAAAAACTTTCTTTTCCTTTTCAGCTGCAACTCTGATGAAATTTCCACTTGCCACCAAATCACAGCTTGGTTCTGTAATTAATGGGAAAATAGCTGAACTTAGGTATGGAATAAAGAAACGCACACAAAAATACACAAGGCTTTAATGATACTAACTGATACTGGTACTGGGCTTAGAAGTCATAAACTGTGCGGTAGTTCTAGTTCTGTTTTAGGTTGCCCCTGTATTTTATTTAGATGTTTAATTTCGAAAACAAATGAAACATCCCTTATTAAAGTTTTCCCTGTTGACTTTATTGTAATGTTTTTGCACTTTTACCATTGATTTACCTTACTTTTACCATGGTTTCCTACGGTTTTCAATTATTTTAAGATATCTTCAAATATTTCAATATGTCTGTTTGGCGAGCTACAGGGCCAAACTGCCAGTTAGAGATACATTCAAATATTTGAAGGTATCTCTAAATGATGATTCGGCTTGCCGTAAGAAATAGTGTTAATTTACAGTAGTGTTATTGTATCTATAGTGATAATGTACATGTGTATATCCGAGAAATATTAGGGGATGAAAGTAATGTTTTTTTTTTTTAAGTAATTCAGTGAAACTCCAACTCTGTTTATAACAAGATTGCAAACAAGATTTTGCAGTCGCTCAGATGAGGGCTCAAACTGATAACTGTTCAATAAAGTTTTATAAATTTATAAAATGGGTGCATTTTATTTATCGTACTACTGTAGCAGTCCACAAAACTTTGCAAACTGTTATTGCATGTGAAGTGATCAATTTGTATTACTCTTTTCCTGCATCACACGTTTACATATGTAAATTCACATTTTTCCATATATGAGTAAATACATTACCAACACAACATTTTAATTATGATATCATACATTTATTGAAATATTTATTTCTATATATGTTATTAATGTGTGTATATATATAATAACATGTATTAAACATATATTTTTGACATGATACCATGTATTCATACTATATAATAAATACATTTTAAATGTATGGTTCATATGTGGTTAATATATTATAAATATATTGTAAAAGTATGAAAACATGCAATATACCATGTATTCATACTATATAATACATACATTTTAAATGTATGTTTCATATGTGATTAATATATTATAAAAGTATGAAAACTATAATTAAACTACATATTTTTCATATATTGTTATTGTATTGTTACATATATGAAATCCGGCCAATTTCTATATATTAAAAATGTATTTCATATTTTTTTACATATATTATCCACTTAACATTTGAATATATTATTTTGTCATTCAATATATTTTAAATAATATATTAAACATATATTTTTCTTCCGTATGGGAAGTCTTCAGCAAAATGAATACCCATCTCCTTGCAAAATATAGCCTCTTTAGATTCTCTCCACACCTCATCTCTGAAGATTCTCAAAGTAAATTAGATTATAATCTGACTTGGATGATTGTCTCCATTGTTTTTTGGACTGAGTCTGTGAACGGAGTCGACCACATTCTGCAACCTGGAAGCTGGGTAAGGGATTATTTTGTATTGATTATATTGATGACCATCTCTCTGATGCTCTCTCCACTTTTCTCTGGAATTCCGTTTAGTCTCAGTCACCAACATCTCTTATAATGGTTGAGTTCTAAACAAGCTGCTTTGAGCTCAGCATTTTCTTTTAGCAGAGAGTGCATTTGACTCTTAAGCTGTTTCACATTCTCTTTGTTATCTTTAATTTCCACCGCATGAAAATCAACAGTTTTGGTAATATTTACAATCGATAGAGTGTTTTCTCTTATCTGTTTTTTGAACGAATTCAAACAAATTGCTTGTTTGTCAAATTTTTTCGAAAGCGATTGGATGGCAGTGAGTATAACATCATTAGAAACCTCAATGTTTACCTCAGTTTTGTTCCTTTTGGCTTTGGGGCTTTCACAAGGAGTCAAGAGAGGTGATGTCGTAGTTGTTTGCAGTGCCTCATTCATGTCGACCATTTTGTCCGTTTCAACGTCTACCTCCGAAACAAAGTCAGGAAATTAGTCAATGTTCGGAGGTTTTGCTGTAGCCATTGTTAAACTGTGTGTATAAATCTGTGTATAAAAAGGCTTGCGATATTGAAGGTTTAATCAACCTTTTTTTTCCTTTGAGCATTTGGAACACTTATCAGCCGAGCAAGGTTTCAATTTAGTCGTTTACTCCAACAACGTACAGCCGAAAAAAACAAAACAAAAGAACAAAAAATAAAAAACAAAGCAAGTAAGAGGTCAAAAATTAAATGAACTAATTTATTGATTATAACCATTTAAGATTATTCAAATTTAAGGTAGCATTAAGTTCCGTTTTGGGCTTATGTGTATACAAAAAAAAAAACACCGCTCAAATACAGCTCTGACTCAATCCACCACCTTGATCCCTGATTTACAATTATCTGGCGTGGGTAGAAATCGGATGGAATTGATAAAAAAAAAAACTGAAACCTCACTAGTCATTTACCCTAATTTGTGGGGATATTTTGCCACAGCTTACTATATACAACACTTTTAATGTGCATTTTGCGATCTTTTTTTGGTTAAAAAGAAAAAAAATACCTTTTTTTTTTGGATGTAGGCTTGGTTGGAATTTATTTTCTACTTTTGTATGTATTTTAGTATGTACGATTTGTGTCATTTGTGGTTGTAGTTGTGTGACAGGGTAGCCGGGGCAGTGACGTCAGGCCAGAGACAGACACTACACACAGGCAGTATTTGGGTGCAAAAGCGCACTGCAGCACTGTGTTTATTAACAACAAAAATAAAACAAATATTTAAACGAAAAACCACTGCTCACAAAGCGAAAATAAAAGGTTAAACAAAAACAAATCTCGACCCACTAAACAAGTACGGTGCTGGGGCCGTAGCAAGTGTCTTACTTTTACTTTCAGTTTCGTTTTGCTTTCCTTCTCCCGGCTCTCTCATACACGTGTTCCTCCTCCAAACACCCACTTAACACAGAAAGCTGCAGGCTTTTTATACATGTGACCATCTCTGGATTATCAATCAGTCCGGAGATGGTCACATTCTGCACAAGTTTTAGTGAATGGGTTTCTAATATCATCCACGCTGCCATACACAACAACAAACACTTTCGTATTTAGGTCGGCCAGGGTGTCTTCGGCTCACCACACACCAGCGACCCCTGTGGTCTGGCCGGGCGCCTGCGGGCTTGCCTGTAAGCTACCCAGAGCTGCGTTGTGCTCCGATGCTGTAGGTCTGAGGTGGCTGCATGGTGGATCTGCAGTGTGAAAAGAAGCGGTCGGCTGACGGCACACACATCAGAGGACAGCGTGTCATCTTCACCACTCCAGAGTCAGCACGGGGGTGGTAGCGGTGAGCTGAGCCTAAAAATAATTGGCTATTCTAAATTGGGGAGAAAATTTAAAAAAGCAAATGGCAACTACTACATTTTATAAAAAAAAATAAACAATACATAAACAATACATTTTCCCCATCACCAATAAACACCAAAAAATATAAATATATAAAAAATTATGCGTAGAGATTTTTTCTCCCTGCCACAAGTTGTTAGTTATTATACATGTATACCATGTACGTAACACTTCATTATATATTTATTACGCTTTTAAAATTATGACGGAACTCCCTAACTCAATACACAATTTGTTTATAATTAATTGTTTGGTGAATTCCTCTAATCAAGCATTTTCTCTGGTACTCTTTGCTCGCCTCCGTGATAAATAAACTCAACATGATTAGAAGTAGCCACCGAACACTTACAGTATTATAAGAACATTTTATATGCATACAGACGTGTGGTGAAAGTTGAAAGTGTACATTGTACATACAGTGTGGGGGAGTCTGACAACATTAAATACATTTAGGCAAAATCCAAGTCAATGATCTCGATCACATTCCTAGTGGATCTGTGTGTCCTTGATCCCTGTTCTTCATTCTTGTGTGGATCAGACACAGGTGTTAAAAGCCTGCATTGCAAATCTGCAATCAACTAAGGAAACTTTATTGTAATATCTAATATGACGTATTCTATTCCAAGATTTCATTATTTACTCTTAGGTTTTTATTTGTATAATTCCAATAAAATCTACATTAGAGGTCAGCTGTCATATAATTATTTATACAGAGTTCAGATACAGTTGCATTGATAATTTCTTGGTATTAACATTACACTGGGTGCAAATAACGGTATATCATTTTAGCAATGCAACAAACATTCTGTAAGGTTACAAATGGTTAAAACAAGTGAATAAATCTCCTTCATAACCACAAGTATAGAAAAGACTAAAATATTTTCATAACTACAAATATTGAATTATCTAGGTAGTCTGTAAGAAATTAACTCTACTCCTGTACACACTCTCTCTCTCTATCATCGGCATGACAGCCATGGTCTGTTAAATTTCTGTTTCAAGGTGAGTTTTATAGTCTTTCATTAATTAAAACCCTCTTTTTCCAAGTGCAGATTAACTCCTGATAAATTATGACAACACGGATTTGCTTTTAAATTCCCACACAAACAAAAGAAAGTCACAAGAAGCACTGCTGGTTAAGACATTAACATTATTTCGTAAAACATGTAATTTCGGAAATCACAGTAGCACAATTATTTCATAACGACCGCTTGAAAATGCCAAAATCAATGCTACATACCGATTTGTTGATTAACACTGGAGTTATCATTTGCAACCTTTTGAAAATCCTGCCCAATAGGTTTTACTGGGTTCTTTGGAAAGTCGTACAGCCTTTTCTCATACGTCTGTGACCTGAAATTGCATAGGGTCAGATAATGTTGAAAGATTTTAACATTATTGCTGCATGGTCATACACTGGTAACCATCATGTAGCAAGACTTTTAATAGAAGAAGTTTGTAAACATTCTGTGGAAGGGTGGTGGACAATTCACTGGAACACATTTTTGTAACGCCACTCAGGCACACTGTTTTATTTTAGCCCGCAGAGGGCGCTGTTGTCCGTGGCCTGAATACTGGCAACGGTAATCAGGTCCACAGGAATACCAACACAGGTAAACAGTTCACAATGCTGTTGCACTCACAGGTGCACGGAAATTAATAATAATGAATGACAAAAGGTGAAAAAAAGAGAAACTACAACTACAAAATAAAGGTGCTGCACTCTGCAGCTTCACCCCGACCATCGCTATCTGCACGACCTGGGTCTCCATCCTACACTCACTTGTTCCCTCAGTAACTAGGCGGATACTCTCCGGGGTTCTGCCCAAGTATTCCCCCACTACGAAAAATAATCTTTCTTTCTTTTTATTTTGTTTTGTTTTGGTCCTCTGTGGCTGTGCTTGGTCCGGCAGCAGCGCTTCCGCTGGCTCGTTTCTCGTCTTAGAGGGGCAGATCTGAGGGAACAACAGAGCGTTATTTAAAGGTTTAGCAATCCCCCAAGGCCCACCTCTCAGCCACTCAGAGAGAGGGAAATCCAACACACCCTCTTCCCCACCTCTCCATGTCATTGCCATGACTGACAGATGGATCTTACGAGGCTGCTGTCCTCTTCCTGCAGTACCACGCATGTGCTAGATAGTCAGCACAGATCTCCCCTGTTACACATTTTTATATATTTATATAACCCCTCACTTAAGTTAAAGAATATAGAGCTGCCCAAATAATATAACCAGCATTGGTGTGTATAAATCAGAAAAAAATAGAAAAGGCCTAGAAAGAATGTAAAGCCCGATGAAGAAAACTGCATGATAGATTTGTGAATAGCAAGAAAACCCTGAAGTAAAGAGTGGAGTTAGAAGCTTGTGGCCACACTTTGCTGGGAATTGCCAGTTGCTGTGTGCAGTGTGACTGCAAGTCTTTTTGCAGGCGTCACTGACATCGCATGTGTATTTTTGTGTTGATCTGTTACAGATCATCAAACCTTTCACCTGTTAGTCTAAAAAGTTATTTCACTGTCACATACCTGCATCTCTCTAATTAATGTATAAAATTCTCCCTTTTGGGTTCTCTGTTGGTTGAGAGCACCGATGTACCAACAGTGTCGCTTTTGATTTTTTTTAAACCTCTTGTATAAGAGGTACAAACACAGCAATTTTTCCAATTACACAAATGCAGTCTGTATTTAAAGTATGGACGATAGCTATGCAGTCAAAATGGCTGCGACATGATGCGTCCTTCGTACAGCAAATAGTGAAGCTACACAGCTTTTATAGCTGTATGCGCCTAAGATATTGCATTCATCTGCGACAGAAGTATGAACCAGCCCTGATAGCAAATGCAGATATCTTTCTTCTTAGACTGAGATGGCAGCCGGTACTTGAGTGACAGTTTCTGTGTGCGCATCCTCAGGAGTCATTATCTCAATAGACGTCATGTGGCAAAGCCCATGAATCCTGGGATTTGCAGTTTGTTTAGCACCAGAGGGAAAATTTAGTTTGGTTGATGAACTGTCTACAACAGATGAACTTTTATCTTGGAATTTCTAAATGAAAATGTAAGTCGTTTTTCTTAAATATTGTTTTAAACGTTTTAGCAATGAGTTCTGTGACAATGTGTATATTTATATTTGCTCCAAACTGGTTTTATACAAACATTTTGAATCCCCTTGGGTTTTTAAAGTTGATGGGTATTGGCTGTAAAAGTTGTAATTGATAACTTTCCAGCGCAATTGGCATTAAAGTCGAAAGCACGTGTCCCAGGCTTTCTCTAAACTAAACAGGGGTGCAATTTGTAGCTGGACTGGGGGGGGGGGGGGGGGGGTATGTCTACACTACAACCTAACTTGCTTCCAATTTCTTATTCTTACTATGATTAGCTGCAAAGACAACAGGGCTAACCAGTGATTGGATACTTTTTTGTTGGGTGGGTTTTAATTGTGCAGAGCTTCCTAGTAACTGAATACATTGTATTCTGGGAGATGTAGTTGTTGGTGGAAGTTTTAGGGGAGGCAGGACTGGAAAGGTAGAATTTCTTGTGTAATAGAAGATAAAAAAACGACTCATCATAAATACCTCTGAATCACGGAGCCCAAATGTTCGAGTCCGTGTCCGAGTCAGAGTCAAACAAGGTTGAGTCCGAGTCTTTTGCTGCTGTGACTCGAGACCGAGCCTGAGTCACGAAAAATGCGACTTGAGTCCAAGTCCCAGACTCGAGTCCTACAAGTGTGATATATAAACACTTTTTTTTTCAGAGATTGATAATGAAACAATTAGACCGAAGGATGATGACAGTTTGGAGAAATATGTCCCCATCTTCAGTGACAGGATTGCAGTAAGGAATTTCAGCAGTCGCATGAATCCAAAGTTGACAGTAAAAGACACAAAGAAACAAACTCTGTTGGAGAAGTTTTTTCCAAAGGGAAATGGGAGGTGTGATGCGTGTGAGTATTAATGGAATGTCCAGACAGAATTTACGTGCAACCAAATATGTTTATTATTTTTGTTACACGATAAAATAATAAAAATGGCGTGAGGGAGGGGGTGCTGGAACAAATAACAAAAAGTATGGAGGGTCAGTGGGTCCTCAGTCCTCTTGAAGATTTCCCGATCATAAAAGGGATAAAAAAAGATAGCTGTTATTGTATAATCCAAACAACGTGACAAAAACCAAAACCAAAACAAATTGCACTGTGTCTCCCTCAAGCCCAATAAACCCGCCTATGTTTTCAAGGACCAACCCAGAACACAGTAGCGCGTTCCCTTTAGTATGCAAAGCCCCGACCCTGTAGTCAGTGGAACACCAATTCCAAACTGACAAGAGTCCTTACAACTCACTTGACTTGAGTGACCGGGATTCCGCCCCTCACTAAGGTGACGCCCCTCATAAAGATGACTTTCGTCATGGTCACGAGACTTGATAAGGGAAGCCCCGAGTTAGCTTGATGCCTTCTACTGTCGGGAGGCTGAATTACAGACCGAAACCCCTTTGACTCATCACAGGAGGGTTTCACACCTGACATCCTAGATTTCCAGGAAGCTTTTCTGGATGAAGAAGTTACTGATAGAGAAATCTATATAATAGTAAAAATGAGAACTGTGAGATTCTACCTTTCCACACATGAGGTTTCAGAAGAAAGTATGTTAGATCCGTTTTGTCTGTGAGTGATGATCCATAGCAAGTCTGTTCATAGTAATGTTGCTGATAGAGACAGACCAAAAGACATAAACAAGAGTGAAAAATCGGGACACTTAGTTGGTGAGGGGAGGAAAGAAACCTTGTGAACTACTGCACAATGCAAGGAACGCAAACTATGTATCTTTCTTTTGTAGATAGGCTTTTATTATTCTTTAGCCTTCCTGTGTGCATTGCACTTAGGCAAAAACAGCCACTTAGAGAAATATAATTAAAAAAAAATACTCCAAAGCGGTTAACTTTCTTGTTTACTGTTCAGATGACAACGATGTTTTAATCAGCCTATCAGTGCATCTTCGGGTAACCAGATAGCAAGAGTGAAAAATCGTCTTCAATCCTACATTGGATCAAACTCGGCAACAAAGCTTTCAATTCTCGATAGAATCAACAAACAGCTGCAACAAAGTCTTCAGTCCTCGGTATAGGATCCACAACAGTGCCCATCTGCTCTGTCCTCTTTACTGAATCTTTTAGCTACGCAGGTAGTAGGGCACAGTTTCTTTTGGATACTGTGGTTTTAAGTGTACAACAGACCCAGACTGGTTTGTCTGATAACAGTCGCTTTTCCTTTATAAGGCAGTCCTCCAGCCGGGCCTCAGTCTCGTTGCTTGTGGTCATCGACTCGCTTGCAGCTTGCTTCCCCTTCTTGGGTCTGTTTTCAGGCAGAGTCCCATCTTGGTTCAGTTTTTAGGCAGTCCCGGAGTTGCAGCTTTGCTTATCAGAGTGACAGCACCTTGTTTAGCATTCGATGTGGAGCGCGAAATGTTTAGTTTTGCTTGGATATTTATAGTCTTTTTCACTCTGCTAAATAGCCACTTTCATGAGATCATTTGTGTTTCTTGCCTTTTTTTAAACTCCCAGTCCTTTGATGTTTTAATGTCCTTTTCCACTGGGACATCGCTAGTTTATGTCTTCCTTGCGTCAAAACGATTGTTGTTGCACGTGTGAATTATCTGTACATAATTCAACTGTCTGCTCAGCCTAATCCAGTTCAGGCGGCGGTCCTCTACAGTAGGTCACATAGTTCAGTATGTCTGCCAGGAACCAAGGGGCCCTTTTTCTTAAGACACAGCAGTTTGCTCTTTTTCCTAAGACAGAGCAGTTTGCTTTTTTTTCATAGACACAGCAGTTTAATTAATTAGTCCAGTTATATCATTAATACATGTTCATGTATTATCATATTCAGGGAATATGCCCCACAACATCTGTCATAACATTTTTGTGTATTACCTGTTCTTTGTAAAAGAGTTGCTAACATGAGTGGCACATATGTTCTGCTTTTTCATATTTGGCTCACTCAGACTTTGCAATTTTTTGACTTCTCACTTTTAACCCTTTGTGGACTGTAAGAATTCTAATATTTTGAGGGCCGACTGAGATGACTTAACTTTAGAGCACATATCAGACCAAATATCTACTTAAAGTATACAGTATTATACTAAATAAATAATGATTTCATTCTATAAACAAGTATACCCACACTGACCTAGTCTGAATGTGACACAAAAGTTTAAAAATCCCCTTGAAAATTCATTTTTCTTAAGAAATGTCCTCATAAGTGATTTACTGATCTCCTACTTAAAATATGTAAAGTTATGTGAACAGGATGGCGGCCGGGGTGACGTCAGACCAGAAACACAGACTCAGGAAGTAGTTTAAATATAAAACAAACAAAATATTTAAACAAACACAAAAGACACAAAACAAAAGGCGCGTTGGCCAAACAAATAAACAATAAAATGACAACAAATAAGTCTCGTGCTGGTGTTTAAACCAGCACGCTTAGTAATCATTATCTTTTTTTACCTCCTGTCTCTGCTCTTGTTCTCTACTCCGAACCCTCTTCCCTTGAACAAAGACAGCTGCAGGCTTTTATATTCTGGCTGAGGGGTTAACAAATAATAATAAAACAGCGCACGTATACATAGGGGCGGGACCAGTGGCGTGCCGTGACAAAATGGACTGGGGTAGCAGAGTCTCCCCCCACCTCCTTTTTTAAGTGGCAGCTGCCTGTAAGCCACCTGAAAGATACCTTTCATAATTTGAATTCTGAAAGTGCCCAGTATATCCTTTCCCTTCCTGTGTCAGCTCGGGGATCTGTGGTGTATATCTCCCTTTTTTAACAATCTCCAATTTTTCAGAGAAAGTTCTCCTTGAAAAAGGATTCGTAACCAAATCGACTATGATGTCTCAGTTTTCTCACATTTTTTTGTAAAATAAAATTTGAAATAATTAGATGTTGTAAAGGTACTTTTTATTTATCAATGTATAATTAATTAATTACCTATTAATAAATTAAGGGAGCTGGACGATCGTGATCCCCCGTCTGGGCGCTGGATGCTCGTGCCTCCCCCTCTTTTTGAAAGAAAAAAAAAACACACTTTGCTTCTTCCTGGTCCGGCTCCTGGAGGAGTTTATCCCACGCAGGACACCATATGTGAAAGGATGGGCTTGAATGGCGTGTGAGGTGATGTCACGGACCAGGAAGAAGTGCAAAACAAACAGTTTGTACAGGGTTGAAACTGAGGCTCATTGGCACCTCAGCATGTTATTAAATTAATAAAAAATAAACAGTTTAAACAAAAAAAACATGGGCCAAAAGCTCCTCTCCCTAATGAGCCTGGAGTGGGTCTTTTTATATTTGTGGCTGGAGTCTTAATTACATATTAATAAATTACCTTATTAAGGCTCCAGCCACATTCCCACAGGTTTTACAGGGATGGGGTATTTAACCCCATCCATGCTGATTACACTTTTAATATCATGTCTGGTCTTGATTTTATAAAAAAATCGTGACAGGTGCGCATTTATACCTTTTTGAGAAGTGATTGGCAGGGTTTTGTGAGTTAATGTATATATCCTTTTAAAGCATACAGTGTGATACCTTTTTGAAAAGCTGAAAAGAGAGTCTGTAAAACCTGGACATACCAAGGGTTACACTCTGACATTAAGTACAATCTTAATTTACCCAACTAGAAAGCAAAACAAAAGCAGAAAAAACCTGCAAGTTTTTTAATAGATTGCTGTAAAAATGTTTTTAATTCATGCTAGTTATCGTCTGTATACTTATGTACATACCCATGTTAGAATATGAATAATGTCTGAGCAACAGCAAACATAAAAAAATATATATTTCAGATTTCAACAACTTTTGTTTCAGAAAAATACTTAAAGTGCACTTAGTCCATAAAATATTTAAAAAACAACACATTTTCAATATAAATAAATAAATAAATAGTACATTATAATAACTAATTAATAGCTATACAAGTAATACACCACATTGGACCAAATTAAGAAACTGCTCGGACTGGTATCTCTACAGATAAGAGATCCACATCTTCGGCAGGTCTCAGATAAGGAAAGCCCATGTCTTAAGTCTGGACAGTTTCCAAGAACTAATAAGCATTGGCACACAGACATGCTTTTTTTCTCACATTAGGTCAATGCCTGCTCTCCCGTTTCTTAGTTAGAATCCTGTTATCCTGCTCATAATTTGCTGCAATAGTAT
This sequence comes from Acipenser ruthenus, assembly GCF_902713425.1. NCBI lineage: Eukaryota > Metazoa > Chordata > Actinopteri > Acipenseriformes > Acipenseridae > Acipenser > Acipenser ruthenus. Next base: position 53,276,784 of record NC_081193.1, on the reverse strand, counting down.
TTCTGCTGGCTTTATATTCTTTAAAACACAGTACAGTTATTACAATATTTTAACATTGTTGTAGTTTCACAAATGTTCAATTTGTATCCCAAAGATTGTCCTACTTCCAGCACGAGTGACAGTCTTGGGTCAGGTTCTGCTCTCAGTGAGTCTGTCAAAGCCACCACAGGATCATTTATCCATTTGTGCACATCACAGGTGTGGGTGACAGTCTTTAAAAGCCTGATACCTGCAAAAAACTTAAACCTTGTTAGCTGGGCTCCCATTTTTACATTCTCATTCCCATCATCAATGGGAAAACCTCAAAGACACTGCACTGGTTCTATCAAAGAGCCATGCATTTCTGCTGCATACACCTTTTACTCAAAAAGGCGCTCACAACTTGTACAAGGGAAGAAGGATTTTAGGGTCATACGTGACACTGTATTAATGAATTTTCTAGTATCTGACATAATTCCGTTATACTTCTTCAAATTCTGCCAAGTAGTGATGGTGACTTGGCATCATAAAGCTTTCTTACCTGGTGCTGAACAAATGTGTTATGCATAGCTAACATTTGTAGATGCAGGAACATACTGTTACATTTTTCATGTTCAAAACATGCCAGTCAATGTCCCGTGTTTGTGTTTTGTGTGGGTGTATAGGGAAACGGGACTGTGTACTATTCGAGACTGTGTATTTTTGTGGGACCAACCCGCGGATTACAAAGATTACAAAGAAGACAATACACGCCACTGTATTGCTTTTTCATCATTATTGTTTATTGTTTATATATTTTAGAATTTGACAGAAGCTTTTTGTCTTGACCGCGTCATTGAGTTAAAAGTTCACAGACAAAAGACTTGGAGGGATGCACCTATTGATGGCATTCATTGCAAGCATTGGCAAACTGTTTGGAGATGGAGGTCTCTGGCACCTTCTTACTGCAACAGATACCTATGCTCAGTCAACAGCACATCTTATGCTTCAAGGCAAACAACTGTCTAGGTCAGTGAGGGGAATCATATTGGTACTTGATGCACTCTCTCAGTTATATCTGTCCTCAGCAAAGTTATGGTCTGAAGCACATGGCCTTGACTGACTTGATTCTGATACAGAACAAAGATTAAAAGACTTGCAGGACACCCTTCATAACAAGAATGCTGTCAATGCTGTGAAAGTTGCAGGTGTTGCTGATACAATCGGGAAGTTTCAAGCAGCAAGAAGAGCTCAGTCATTTACATTTGCTTTCTGGGACAACTTCATAGAAGCAGCTCACATCATGTTGAGATTGCTAAGAGCAGAACGAGAGGCAGACTTTGACCTACATCTCAATGCAGTTGTTGAAACAATACCATTCTTCTTTGCAGGAGGAAGAAACAACTATGCAAAATATACAAACGTGTATGTATCAGAGATGAAACAACTAGAGGCTAAACAGCCAAATGTCTACAAGCAGATGAAATCACGTGGTTTTGTTGTTCGCCGATCTGAAAAGCAAAACTTCAACTGTGTTGCTACTGACCAAGCACTGGAGCAAACAATTAATCGTGAGGCTAAAAGTCAGAGAGGAGTGATTGGCTTCACCTTAAGAAAAGGAGCACTTACACGATGATTGCTTACAAGACACATAACAGGAGAATATGCAGAAGCAATTAAATCAATGTGTAGCACCTCCACAGAAGTAAAATGGGGCCATGATAGCTCTAAGAAAGCAAGAGATCAGTCTGATGTTGCAAAAATTATTACCACCATACAGAGCCAGTATCAAAACCCATTTGACCTGGATACAGTGCCCATTGAGCTAATCAACATTGTAACAGGACAGGTTGCAACAAAGGAAGTTGAAAAAAGTCTGCTAGCCTCACTGGCAGAAGGAAAGCGTCAAATGGAGACCTTCATTAAAAAAAAGATTAACGAAAGACAGCAAAACGGCAAGCTTCTGGGATATTCTGCCCCGATTAAAGATGAAAACATTCAGTTCATACCTGCAGACAAACTGAAAAAGCTTCTGATAAACTCTGAAGTGCTTTTTCGTCGTCTGTTTGCAGTGGCCAAACAAAGGAATATTAATTTGAAAACAGTGCTGTCATATGAGCTTGCTGCAGTACCTCCATCACTGTTCAATGATGATGGTTCAATGAGAAAGACAACTAAATCAGATATGGCCAAAAAGCTTGACTCAGTCTGTGAGGAGTTGCATCAGCTACCTTCAATGTCAACGGATAAGACCAGCTCTAGTGTATATATCGTTAACGGAATGGCAGTATTGCAGTCCATGAATGAGGCTTACATCAACACATTTGATGACATTGGAAAGAAAGTCCTCAACAGGCTACTACAGATCCTTGACACAGCAAATTGCTGCTATGATGTTGTCACTGTTGTGTTTGATAGGTATGACCAGGAGAATTCAATAAAAAGAATGGAAAGTGAGCGTCGAGGAGCTGGTGAGACAACACCTAGCCACCAAATCTTCGGGGTAAGAATTGTGCCTAACTACAAGTTGTTCCTGAAGGGCTCTGCCAACAAAGCTGCACTTGCTGAGTTTGTAAGCAAGTATCTTGCTTCCCAGGCTCCTGCACATCTTCCAGAAGGTAAATCCATTGTGATTGCTGGTGGATTTGCTGATGGAAAACGTGTGATGCACCTGACATATTCCGGTGGAGCTGCTCTGAAGAATATGTTTTCTACACAACAGGAGTCCGACACCAGAATGGTGCTACATGCCATTAGCCTGAGCAAAGACCACTACAGGGTTATTGTGCAGTGTGATGACACAGATGTTTTGGTCAGCCTGATGTATTTCTGTCAAGGTCTACTGGCACAAGAGGTATATATGCATGCTGGACATTCTGGAAAAATTGTCACTCGGGACAGGTTTATTCCTATTCACACTATTGCAGCAAGCCTCGGTAATGTGGTGTCAAAATGCCTACCTGCAGTTCATGCTCTAACAGGTTGTGACACCACCAGTGCTCTCTTCAAAATTGGGAAGCGCACAGCTTTCACAAAGTTGCTTAAAAATGCAGATGCCCTTAAAGCACTATCAGAGTTTGCCAATTGTTCACATGATGATGTTTTCTCCACAGCCCGACAGTTTATGCTAATGCTGTATGATCAAAATAGCAAACAATGCACCACACTTGATGAGCTAAGGTACAGCATGTCAATAACTACTGACATATCTGCTGCTCAGCTGCCACCAACTGAAAAAGCATTTAAGCAACATAAGAACATAAGAAAGTTTACAAAGGAGAGGAGGCCATTCAGCCCATCTTGCTCGTTTGGTTGTTAGTAGCTTATTGATCCCAGAATCTCATCAAGCAGCTTCTTGAAGGATCCCAGGGTGTCAGCTTCAACAACATTACTGGGGAGTTGGTTCCAGACCCTCACAATTCTCTGTGTAAAAAAGTGCCTCCTATTTTCTGTTCTGAATGCCCCTTTATCTAATCTCCATTTGTGACCCCTGGTCCTTGTTTCTTTTTTCAGATCAAAGAAGTCCCCTGGGTCGACATTGTCTATACCTTTTAGGATTTTGAATGTTTGAATCAGATTGCCGCGTAGTCTTCTTTGTTCAAGACTGAATAGATTCAATTCTTTTAGCCTGTCTGCACACGACATGCCTTTTAAATCCGGGATAATTCTGGTTGCTCTTCTTTGCACTCTTTCTAGATCAGCAATATCCTTTTTGTAACAAGGTGACCAGAACTGAACACAATATTCTAGGTGAGGTCTTACTAATGCATTGTAAAGTTTTAACATTACTTCCCTTGATTTACATTCAACACTTCTCACAATATATCCGAGCATCTTGTTGGCCTTTTTTATAGCTTCCCCACATTGTCTAGATGAAGACATTACTGAGTCAACATAAACTCATAGGTCTTTTTCATAGATCCCTTCTTCAATTTCAGTATCTCCCATATGATATTTATAATGCACATTTTTTTTGCCTGCATGCAACACTTTTCTCTATTAAATGTCATTTGCCATGTGTCTGCCCAGTTCTGAATGCTGTCTAGATCATTTTGAATGACCTTTGCTGCTGCAACAGTGTTTGCCACTCCTCCTATTTTTGTGTCGTCTGCAAATTTAACAAGTTTGCTTACTATACCAGAATCTAAATCATTAATGTAGATTAGGAATAGCAGATGACCTAATACTGATCCCTGTGGTACACCGCTGGTTACCTCGCTCCATTTTGAGGTTTCTCCTCTAATCAGTACTTTCTGTTTTCTACATGTTAACCACTCCCTAATCCATGTGCATGTATTTCCTTGAATTCCTACTGCATTCAGTTTGAGAATTAATCTTTTATGTGGGACTTTGTCAAAAGCTTTCTGGAAATCTAAATAAACCATGTCGTATGCTTTGTAATTATCCATTTTCAATGTTGCATCCTCAAAAAAGTCAAGCAGGTTAGTTAGACACGATCTCCCTTTCCTAAAACCATGCTGACTGTCTCCCAGGATATTGTTACCATATAGGTAATTTTCTATTTTGGATCTTATTATAGTTTCCATAAGTTCACATATAATAGAAGTCAGGCTTATTGGTCTGTAGTTACCTGGTTCGATTTTGTCTCCCTTTTTGTGGATCGGTATTACGTTTGCTATTTTCCAGTCTGTCGGTACAACCCCTGTGTCAAGAGACTGTTGCATGATCTTGGTTAGCGGTTTGTAAATAACTTCTTTCATTTCTTTGAGTACTATTGGGAGGATCTCATCCGGCCCAGGGGATTTCTTTATTTTAAGAGCTAAGCATGTTCTTCGGGCTCAGTACCAGACTGCGATCTGGTGTCACAGTCATGAACCTAACTTTGACATTACAGATCCTGTTGGACACGGTTGGGAATTAGATCAAGAGGGACATCTGCAGCTAAAGATGTTCGAAGGAGAACCTGCTCCCATTGAAGTGAGGGAAATTACACATCTGTATTGCACAGACCATGACTGCACACTGAACAGCAAATGTTCATGCAATGCAGCAGGCTTGTCATGTATAGAGTTGTGTGCTTGCAAGGCCTGTTTCAACCCTCACAATGACACCAAAGTAATTGATAGTGAAAGTGACGAAGATTAGTAATGTGCAGGCAGCTTGAACAAGGAGTTAATACAAAAAAGTTTTTTTTATTATCAAATTGATTTTATCTTTGAAGAGTAGTTTATGCAGGAATAAATTGATGTGCAAGATGCTTTAGTTAATATTTAGTTTGTTTAAAATGTAAATGAAATGTTTAAAAGAATAAGCATAAAATGAGGACAATATATTTTATATACAGTATATATATATATAATTTTAACACTGAATTTAATTTTAAAAAGGGGCATAATTTCTTAGGGTTTATTAGTAGGACTAAAATGTAAAATGTAAAAAAAACCGCATACAAATGGGCTCTATATAGAATAAACTATACCATAAACTACCCTCTGCTCTTTAATTGATATATGTATGTATATACATATCCACATATTTATGTATATAACGTGGTGTAACTGTTAGCTCATTCTGTCAAATGTAAATGGCCCTGTACACAAGATTACACATGATTGGAATTTGGTCTCTGAGTGTTCTTTTTCAAAAGGGGAGTCATCCTGAAGATGTGTGAAAAAAACTGTTCTGCCACCATTTCCGCTCACCACAACCATCCATTTCAAACTTCTTACCTATAAATCTTCAATAAAAAATAGGTTGTGGCTTGTTCTTCCGTGGGGAGGGGTACCCGACCACTTTATGGTAATGGTCGCAGTATTATGCTGTTTTGTCATTCGGGCAATTAGATTTAACCTGCGGCAGTCATTTTGGTGGTTTTTGGTTTTAAAATGTAATTTTCTCCAGTCCTGTAACACATATGGGGCTGTGCGTTCGTGTACCTTTATGTCCATATGTATTAAATATTCTCACAAAGCATGAAACTCAGGAGTGCAGAAATAAAGGAGATATATTACATTATACATAAAAGCCCCGGGAGCAGTCACATTGACGGCCAGACAGAAAACAATTGTATTGTGATTATACAGAACGGTATTCTACTTTATTATTTTTGTTTACTAGTCCGCAATGTGTTTAGCTGTAATTAGATTAGTCTCTACTCTCTGCCTGAGTGAATGACTGACAGGCTATTGTTTTTCAATCAGCCGTTTCAAAAGCTGGCACCTACTTGCCAGCTGTGCTGTTTCGGTCAGTCAATTATCATCAGGACTAGTGAAAATAAATACCAGAGACCGTGGAGTTTTACAACGCAAGAAAATATGGATTTGATGTTTTGGATCAGATGGCACGGAAGTATTCTGTGAAAGCTGGCACCCGACGGTGGTCTGTTCAGGTGTTTTACAATGTATTGGACCTAGCAGCCATCAACTCCTAGGTACTTTACAAAGAATGCACGGAGAAGAATTTACCAAGGAGAGAATATATTTTACAGTTAGCACAGGAACTTCGCAAGAAGCATTTGGAACAGAGGGAGACTGCCAAGCGTGTACACACAGCTGAAGCTGGCAACCCCACTGAGAGCCGCAAGAGACGCCAATGCCAGGTTGGCAAGTGCAATAAAAATAAAACTTCGAACAGCTGTGCCCTGTGCAGAAAGGCGACGTGGAGAAGTGCATTATCTGTATTGATTGTGAACAGCCTTAGACTCAAGGTAAAGGAATACCATTTTGTCAAAAAAAAAGAAAAAACTTGTGCTGTGTGCTTCTGTAAAATGTTTTCTTCTGAGTTTATTTATCTACGTTGTTCAGTTGCTTTTGCGCATCTGATAATAAACCGATTGCTGTTGAAAAGTTAAAAATGTATTGCTATCGTTTCAGTTTTATAAATATGTATGTTGTAAACCGATGTCTGTTCAGATGTTTATTTACATTTTCTTGTTTTGATTTGTAAAATAAATGTACATATTTATTTTACAAATATATATGCGCTTCGGTTTTTCAGATGTTTATGTAACATACTCAATAAAAAAAACAGCCATCAAAAAGATTGCTGCGGTGCTTCTAGGTATGAGTATATCTCCGGTACTTCTAGTGTTAAAAACAAAAACTTTGCCACAGACGCATATAAAAATAAAAACACCTTCTCTGCATGAGGGTTTTCTCTTTGAATACACAAATTGTTTGCAATGCAGATTTGTTAATCTCAAATTGTGTTATAATGTAGCCCGGATCCAAACATGACAGCTTTATTCTGAAGCATTCAAATCTGTGGGATGCATTTGAAGTATGTCTATTTAAAGGGAAATTACTAAGAGATTCAGGTTATCCATTAAGAAAGTGGTTAATGGTCATTTTTCTCAACAAATAGCACATAAACAGTTTCTACAAGTAACAACACAGACTCAGACCGGTATCACTATAAGCTTACTGCATTACACTATAGGTGTAATGCAGATGCAGTTTCATTTACTGAAATGTAGAACTCATTATAATAAACACTTCTATATATTGTAATGTTCATTAGCCTTAGATTATTTTATTAAGTAGCAGTATTAGCAGTATTTTATTAAACAGTTTCTATTGAAACTCGAATACATTTGGAAAATATATACAGTATATGTAAATATTGAAAACAATGTTATTCAACATTAATAATAATAATAATAATAATAATAATAATAATAATAATACAAATAAAATAAGATGCAACGCTGAGTGGAGAGGTAAGCTCTTTTTTACAGTGTTATCTGTGTGAACGGGAAAAGTCTGCAGTGCCAGTATCCCGACTCAAAATGCACTGATTTCATTTTAATAGTTAAATTAATCTTTAATATAAAACATTCCCAACTAAATGATATGCATATTATCGGTACCTGTAATCGGTCGCCTATACTACTAATAACAACAGTTTGAAGCCAGGCACTATGACTAGTCGGTTGTACATTCAAGTTAATTACGTTGAGTTGTTTTGATCACCAGCATCCACGCTCCAACATCCTCAGTGCTGATTGGTTACTGTAAAGGGAACATGTGATCGACTTGGAGTCTCTGCTCTTAGTAACAAACTAGCTAAGTTCTGCCTTAAGTATGTGTGGTGCAAACAAAAATAGGACAGCACTTAGTTATCAACTAACTAGTAACTACTAAGAACTTAGTGAAGGCTTTACGTGTTAACTTATGGACAAACCTACACATAGCTGGCGCAACCCAGCCCAGTGCTCATTTAGGGAAGAATATACAAAAGTTTACTAAGTATTCAGAGTGGGAGTTAGGTGTTTGTTTTGTTTTTGCTTGTTTATTTTATTTCTGTAATAATAAAATTGTACGTAAGTGCTTCAAAACTTCAAATTCTAGTGTCTGGGTCTACTTAAAAAGGGCTACGAACCTTAAAATCAATGAAATCTTTCACAATACATAAATAAACAAATACAAATACCACCAGTGATGTTTAAATATGCAACTGTCAAAATTAGCTTGCTATTCACAAGGTGTTTCAAATGCTCGAGTGTCTGCCTCTCCTGAAAATCTCCCTCAAAGAAGATCAACAGCAGAGCTGTCAACAGGTACGATTTGGCCGTAGCAGCTACTATTTTGGAGGTTCTGCTACGGTGCTACGTCGAAGGGGTATAATACCATGTGTGTGTTTTCCTGTTTAATTTTTTTAATGAATTAATGGTTCTTAAATAATATGGTATTGTGGCATTTTAACTGACATGCTAAAAGCTCTGAGCCAGGTTGCTTAGTAACCAGTTTATGGGTCCTTCAGAAACAGCTGCGCAAATGTCATTATCAATTGCACGTTTACTTGGTTGTTTTTTAGTAAGGTTGGGATTAAGTCACAGTGGTCACGGATTCCATGATGTTAGTAGAGAACATTAAACTTTACCAACACAACTTGAAATTCCACCTTAACCAAAAAAAAATTAAAAAATAAAATAAAAAAACAAAAACACGGTTTTATCTAATGATGTTGAACTAGCTCAGTTGCCTTACTTTGCAATGTAGCCGTTCACACTTGACAGTGCTGAAAAAATTGAAACATACATGCAGTGCAAATCTACTGCTTGATTTTGTCAACCTGCAGCTGCATTTTTCAATGTCTGTCGGGTCTTTGACCCAAATCAAGTTTAGAATCTCAGCACAGTTGAGAAAGAAGTGTTTGAGGCCATCTGCTGTTTGAAGACAACTGTGTAGCACGTGCTTACTATGAAATTGTCAGTGAAATGAAATGTGACGTTTACCAGTTCTGGAAAAACATGGAAACGAGATTCCCAACTCTCGCTGTAATCGTTTTCTGCATACAAAAATGTACTTCGGAATGACCGGCACTCCAGAAAGGCACCAAATGTACAACATGTTGTATCAGAATAATATGTAAAATAACTGCAAACAGCAGAAGCAAAAGATGCACAGAGATAGTTTTTTTTTTTGTTTTTTATACTTGAAATGTTATTTTTTAAAGGTATGTGAAACTTACAGTTTCTGTTTGCTGCCCTGTAGAAACCCCACCAAATGTTGTGTAAAACGAACATTGTTGTTTATAGTTGTATATGCTGTGAAGCTTACCGATTTACAGGATTAAAACTTGAACCTGATGTTGTGAAAACCATAATAAATAAATAAATACATATTTAGATTTATTTTCCCTTTTTCCTACTTCTATAGACAGACTAATTTTATGTTTGTTAGGTACTGTATATTGTTTAGAAAACAAAACAAAGAAAGTTAAATTTTCATCCCCATGACTTTACACATATTTCCCCCTTCCTCTGTGATTTTGAACTAATTTACCGTGACTTCTCCGTGATTTTTAGTAAAAATTTTGCTGACAAAATCCCAGCCTTACTAATGAGTTATTAAAATAGGAATCACAAATCAAACAAAAAATGTCACTCTCCTCCATGTAAAAGATCGAGGTTGGCTTGTCAGAAATATCGAGAGGAATTTACCACAGAATGGTCATTCATTAAAAGAAGTCGAGTGTCTCAATCTCAAAGTCTGCTGTGAATACTGCTGGACAGACTTCTCTGTGAAACATGGTGGACATCATGACTGTATCACTCACATAGGGAAGAAGAAACACCAGCAATAAGCAAAATATGACACTCCCATTACTGTATATTTGTGCAAATTGGTTTTGAGGTTTAACTCACTTTAAACAATGAATTATTGGATACTACACAGCATTTGTGTGTTTTGATAGTTGCAGAGTAGTAAACATTATGTTAAATCTTTCTTGAGGTGTTGTCATTTTTATAAAGTTTTGAGGTTGAATATTTCAGTCCAGGTTTGATAGCGCTTACAAGATCCTAAAACACTTCATTGCTAATATTTAAATCCAGAAGAAATAGAATTCCAAATTGAAAAATGTATAGATTGAACAGCAAAAATTAGGTCATTGGCTTGCCAGAGCCTAAGAACCTTTTAATTTCTAGGGGCTAGCAGCCACTGGCCTTAAAAAAAAAAAAGGCCACCGCGCTTCGCTCGGCACATGCTACTATTTTCTCTTTTCAGAAGTTGGCATCTCAGCAACAGTGGCAGTTGAGGTAAGTTGGTTCCCTGCCGTAATTTATATAAAAACTGCAACTTTTTAAAATGTTTTAAAGGATTGAATCATTTTTTTCTGTACGTTTCCCATGTATGTATTCTTGTGTTTTTTTTTTCTTTCAGAATAACAACTTCACACCTTAAGATTTCTGTTAGGAATTTTAAAATATAAGATGGATACGTATGTATAATTAATATTTGTTTCTGTATTCCCGAGCTGTATGGAAAATGGCTGTCATTCCATGCCATTTCACTTTTATTTTGTTTTATTAGTTTATTTACAAGTAATGGTACAAGGGGTTTTAAGATTTCTGACAGGAATTAAGATAGAAGCTGTCATTCTATACTCCTATGCCTTTAGTATGTCATTACACATTTTTTGTTTATTAGTTCATGTGTTAGTTATGGTTATGATTTCTGTTAGGGATCTTAACCCTTTGTAAATTATAACACTTAGGGCCTGATTTTCCAAACATAGTAAAATACGGGAGCTCCCGAGTGGCGCGTCCAGTAAAGGCGCTCCGCGCGGAGTGCAGGATGTGCCCTCTAGCCTGGAGATCGCAGGTTCGAATCCAGGCTATGTCACAGCCAACCGTGACCGGGAGTTCCTAGGGGGCGGCGCACAATTGGCTGAGCGCTGCCCGGGTAGGGAGGGCTTAGGTCGGCAGGGGAATCCACGGCTCACCGCGCATCAGCGACCCCTGTGGGCGATAGGGCGCCTGTGGTTCTGCAGTTCCTGTCTGTTGGTCTGGGTCACTGAAAATTAACAGTTAGGAGCCCAGATGGCTTCACAGCTAATTGTTCAGCTTTATCCCTGTTTATATGCAGTTTATTTATGCATTTGCAACTCCTTTCTCAGATGAGGAGTGTACAAAGAAAAGAATGGCAAAGAGAGGAAGTTACCCAGATCCCCCTCTACCAACCCCACCTGTGGTGGAGCCAATACAATATTCATACTGCTGCTAGACCCCCCCCAAAAAAATTGTCAACTGATTTTTTTTCCAAATTTTATTTCCAGCATCTCTATCTATCCCCACAAATGTTGAGCAGGACACCATCTCCACTCCAGCATAGAAGCCATCCCAAGTATACCAACAGTATGTGTTTTATTCTTTGCATTAAAACAGGTCAATTTCTGTGACTGTTATATTTTTGTAAACATAATGGCATAAAACTTGTCCAATATTTGCCTTCAGCACCAAGGATGACCATGCCTAGTGCCAGACAGCAAGGTAGGGATATAAATGACAGTAAGTTATTTTCCACCTTTTGTCAGCTGTACGGGTGCTAATGCAATAGTGAGAAGTGGCTTATGGCTTTGAGTCCCAGTGCTGTCAGTTGCAGAGCGCGCCTTGGGCAAGTCTGCTTAGCTTCACATGTGCCTCTGTTCACCCAGCAGTTAAATGGGTACCTGACTATGCTGTGGAAGGTAAAATGCTGTGCAACTTAGCTAGCTTCAGATATGTATAAAGCACATAAGTGCTGCTGCTTTGGTAGGGCCTTATCAAGTACAGCCATACAAGTGTAGTTATATATACTAATTGAAAGTATATATATGACTCCTGCTTCTCATTGCCATATTTTAGGTGTGATATATGTAACGCATTTAGGAATAATGTAATGGTTAATTTTTCAAACATTATTTTGTGTGATGGCAAATATATTTTCTGTGTTGGCAGGGGCAGACAGTGAGATTTCTATCCGTTTAAAAAATAAAATAAAATAAAATAAAAAATAAAAATATGTAAATGATTTTCCTTCACTGGTGCATAATATAGTGCACTAAAAGAAGTTAAAAATAAATATTTGCATTTGCTCTTGATTAAACTCTTTTTTTGTAGTTATTTTAGTATGTACTGAAGGACACCATGAAAACCATATTTTACAGATTTCCAACTTAATGCTAATGAAGTTCGACACCATAATTTTAGGAAAGATCCGTGCTTCTGAGGAAGTTGGTGACATCTGTGAAGGGAATATTAGTAGAGGATACCGAAGAGGTGCTATCAAATCCTGCAGCATCAAAACAAGACTACCGTAAGAAAATGGTAATCCATTTTATTGTGTCAAATCTACACAAACAAGTCATCAGTAACATATAAGACCCCAAATGGATATTGTAAGTATCCAAATTCTGATATCCAACATACCTGCTGAGGAACCAGCACTTTTTGTGGTAGAACTGCGTTTGTATGATGAAGCCTTTCGTTGTGGCTCCACTGCAGGTGGACCATTGCTTTCATGATCGTGTTGTTCAAATCATTATTTCAATTGAGCTTACATTTCTCCAAATATTGGCCCCTTCTCTATGCTAGTATTAAGGCCAAATAGCCTTCATGACACCATACTAAACCCCTGCACAATTTGTAGTGAGAATTCTTCTCACTGTGACCACTGTGATGTTTCTTGTGAACCTATTTGCATTTTCCAGATCTGCTATCCCACCCTGGGGGACACTGTGAGGAGGATAATGACAAAAGGATAAGGATATGGGCACAATTCAGCCTGAAAGGGAAAGGGCTTTGGTAGCCTGAAAGGGCAAAAGGGCTTTCGTAGGCCTTTCCATCTGCCGTGTATTACTAAGTAAGTTGGATGAAAAATGTATTTGCAGTGAAAGCATTTGTAAACAATAAAATGGTTAAAGTAATGGGAAAAAGTTAAGTAAATCATTTATACAAGCAATTTCATATCTGTGCACAACACTAATTTCTCACTCTAAACACTCCAAATTACTGAAATGTTCCAGCCAAAATTATTGTTAACTGGTTAACCAAGTTAGCCATTAGTTTTTCTGTATAGCTATGGTGCAGGCATATCAAACCATACTTGGAACAATTAAAAACTGGCTATATATAAGAGTACATATGGGTAAGGCCCTGTGAAAATCGCAATTTCACAGGCTGTGCGGAAATCGTGAAATTAGCCCAATACCGTGATTTTTACAATATTCTTAAGAAATAAAAATAATTTCATAATTATTTCTATTTCATACAAAAAAAAATACATTAACGAATCACATTACAGCTCTGCTATGTGCCCGCATATAATGTAGTGTAACCTTTTTCAGCACTGGAAACATCGAAATAATAATAAAACATCTCAGTTTGAATACAGTTATGATAAATGTGCTTCATGCTGCAGGATTCTGTTGTTGTTGTTAATGTAATGTACTTGTATTGATTCAGGGTGATGGAAGGGTTCCAATAATGAAGGTTTTATTTATTTTCTCAATCAGAACACAGCGTAGTTTACACAAAACAAAAGTATAGGCAAGGAGTATATCTTACTGCTCCTTCTCTTTCTCTCGCTTTTCCTGTGCATCCCTGTGGCGGAGTGTCCCGCCCCTATGTATTATTATTTGTATTTTTGTTTACGGCGCGGGTAAAAGCGCCGCATCTTTTATTATTTTATATTTAAAAACCCCGTGAGGATGCATGGCTGATCAGCTACTGATTATTTAACTAGCTGACAGTCATGCATCCTTACCAAACGCGTGCAGACTCTGGCCGAGGGATAATAAGATAATTACCAACTAGTTAATCCCTCGGCCAGAGTATATAAACCTGCAGCTCTCTGCACTTGAGGTTGGGTGTACAGAGGAGAGTACGGGGAGCGGAGAGAGCGAGCAACATTCGAAAAACAATTGCTAAAACGTGCTGGATTGTCCAGCACGACACTTACTTGTTTGTTTGTTTATTCGTTTGGCCCTCGTGCCCTTTTGTTTTGTGTTTTGTTGTTTTGTTTAAATCTTTTGTTTTATTTGTTATTAAATACGCTGAGTGCCATTGCACTCAGCTTCATCCGCCCATCCATCGTTTGTGATTCAGTTACTTCCTGGTCCGTGACGTCATCACACTAACCACTGCCAGCCATTCCTGTCAAAATCCCTTTTTGTCAGATCCTGTTTTTCTAACTTTATTGTTCACCGGTCTCTCTTTGGCAAACACAATAGTCCAAAACGAGACTTAAAGGTGCAGTCCTCCAAATCTGAACTGATAATTAAATGTAAATATTTCAGTCTTACATTAACATGGAATCCAAGCAAAGCATTGTGAGTAATGTTTTTCTCATACTGATTTAATTTTGTACTTTGCACCTACACATTTGAGTGCGTATGCTTTTTCTTAGTAAATCTACTTCATTAAAATGTTTATGGTTTACACCGCACACAATACTTTACACTCATTATCGGGAGAAGTGACCGTGTCTGTGTTATGTGTTAATTAAATGTCTTATTGTTTTTGGGACTGTAAACCCTTGTTTTGCACAGAGCGACACACATGGCTGTATAGCGCCCGTGCTTATTAGTTAAGTGTTGTTGACATGCAACCCAGCCGAATAAATATGCTGTTTTATTGAACTTAAACTGTCTGAGTGTGTTATTTAATTGTAGGGTGATGTTACGTCGGATCATTGCTGTCGAATATTGCTTGTTAATGGAGAGATGGAAACAGTTCTGGATTTTATCTTTGATTCTTGTGGCACCTGCATACAAGACATTGTTGTCAAATTTGATAGAAATGAAACAGTACAACACATAAGTAGGACTCGTGCGAAATTTCAGCTTTTCAAAGAAATATATGTAGTCCGAGAACAATTCCCTCTGTGTGCAGCATATGCTGTAATTATACACAAATCACAAGGATGTTGCTTGGATGTTGCTCTAGTTGATATTGGAGATAAAATCTTCAAAGAAGGGATGAGTTATGTTGCACTATCTTGGATACATACTCTCAATGGGCTCTACTTAATTGATTTGAATGTAAAGTTAATGCTGATGGAGAATGCACAACAGAGTACAATAGACTCTGATCAATGTATGCTCCACACTTCCCTCAAATACCCATCAAAAAATCAACCTTTGAAGGTGAAGAGGAGTGAGATGTGGGCCTTTTTTTGCCAGCACTCGACATCCTGGGGTGCATCAGATAGCAAATGACGATATATACAGGTAAGTACACTGAAGTGTGTTCAGATAAATTGTAAAATAAATGAGGGGTAGGTGAAGAAAGAAACAACTATGCAGAGACATTCACATTACCAGAGCAAAAGTGAACCAGTTACAGTGGTGCCGTGACCCGGATACCTTACTGTCATGGAGACAGGCAGCAGACAGCGTTGCAATCCACCGGCGATCACACGAGATTTGGTTGATCCAAAAAGAGTCACGGCACCACTGCAACCGGTTCACTTTTGCTCCGGTAATGTGAATGTCTCTGCATTGTGTTTAATTTATTATTCTCGCTTCTGCTACTCTGTCCCCCTATCCTTATCATACACGGACGACAATTCAGGTACGGCAGGCAGTTTATTGTGGTTATTGCTGTTAAAATAAAAACAGATTTCAGTTTCAGGCAGCAATGTACGTTTCCTTAAATCCCCTCTTTCCATTCAAGCAGTGACTGGGCACAGTAGACAGTACAATTATAACATGCATTTGCAGAAAATCAAAATTGAACAAAACCCCGCTTACATGCTATCGCTGTGTAGTCTACTAGATCCTACCGTTAAACCCTAATATAAAAACATTCAAAACAATTATGTACAACTGATAAAAGGGAGGACAACATACCTGTTAAAATAAAAACAGATTTCAGTTTCAGGCAGCAATGTACGTTTCCTTAAATCCCTAAAACAAAATAAAATAGATTCACCCGATATGCAATTCAGCTTAGGTCAAATCCCCGGGGGGACAGCGTACAGTATACATAGCAACCACGTGTAATTACATTAATCACAAATGCGACAAAAATATATGTATTAAAAACATATAGCGCACTTATATGGGAATAAAACGTTACAGGTAGAAGTTATTTTTAGTTTATTAAAATTACAAAACTATTGGAGTACTTTTATCTCGATAAAACTAAAGATTATGATTGGAGGAAACGTCATGATGCTTACCCTCTTTCCATTCAAGCAGTGACTGGGAAGAGGTAACCCGAAACCGGAACTATTTAAAAGGGCATTGTCCACTCCCTTTGTCTCACCACAAGGTGTCAGAACAGTTAACCTCATTATCACAATTGACTTTTGGTGAAATTAAACTGGTAGAATTAAACTCTGTATTAAACCTGTTACATATGCTACCTATAGTTGTCTTTGTCTCAGAGATTGCTAATGTTTTAAAGGCTTGTTGTCCTTTTACTGGAGTTACAGTGCCTTGCGAAAGTATTCGGCCCCCTTGAACTTTGCGACCTTTTGCCACATTTCAGGCTTCAAACATAAAGATATGAAACTGTAATTTTTTGTGAAGAATCAATAACAAGTGGGACACAATCATGAAGTGGAACGAAATTTATTGGATATTTCAAACTTTTTTAACAAATAAAAAACTGAAAAATTGGGCGTGCAAAATTATTCAGCCCCCTTAAGTTAATACTTTGTAGCGCCACCTTTTGCTGCGATTACAGCTGTAAGTCGCTTGGGGTATGTCTCTATCAGTTTTGCACATCGAGAGACTGAAAGTTTTGCCCATTCCTCCTTGCAAAACAGCTCGAGCTCAGTGAGGTTGGATGGAGAGCATTTGTGAACAGCAGTTTTCAGTTCTTTCCACAGATTCTCGATTGGATTCAGGTCTGGACTTTGACTTGGCCATTCTAACACCTGGATATGTTTATTTGTGAACCATTCCATTGTAGATTTTGCTTTATGTTTTGGATCATTGTCTTGTTGGAAGACAAATCTCCATCCCAGTCTCAGGTCTTTTGCAGACTCCATCAGGTTTTCTTCCAGAATGATCCTGTATTTGGCTCCATCCATCTTCCCATCAATTTTAACCATCTTCCCTGTCCCTGCTGAAGAAAAGCAGGCCCAAACCATGATGCTGCCACCACCATGTTTGACAGTGGGGATGGTGTGTTCAGGGTGATGAGCTGTGTTGCTTTTACGCCAAACATAACGTTTTGCATTGTTGCCAAAAAGTTCGATTTTGGTTTCATCTGACCAGAGCACCTTCTTCCACATGTTTGGTGTGTCTCCCAGGTGGCTTGTGGCAAACTGTAAACGACACTTTTTATGGATATCTTTAAGAAATGGCTTTCTTCTTGCCACTCTTCCATAAAGGCCAGATTTGTGCAGTATACGACTGATTGTTGTCCTATGGACAGAGTCTCCCACCTCAGCTGTAGATCTCTGCAGTTCATCCAGAGTGATCATGGGCCTCTTGGCTGCATCTCTGATCAGTCTTCTCCTTGTATGAGCTGAAAGTTTAGAGGGACGGCCAGGTCTTGGTAGATTTGCAGTGGTCTGATACTCCTTCCATTTCAATATTATCGCTTGCACAGTGCTCCTTGGGATGTTTAAAGCTTGGGAAATCTTTCTGTATCCAAATCCGGCTTTAAACTTCTCCACAACAGTATCTCGGACCTGCCTGGTGTGTTCCTTGTTCTTCATGATGCTCTCTGCGCTTTAAACGGACCTCTGAGACTATCACAGTGCAGGTGCATTTATACGGAGACTTGATTACACACAGGTGGATTCTATTTATCATCATTAGTCATTTAGGTCAACATTGGATCATTCAGAGATCCTCACTGAACTTCTGGAGAGAGTTTGCTGCACTGAAAGTAAAGGGGCTGAATAATTTTGCACGCCCAATTTTTCAGTTTTTTATTTGTTAAAAAAGTTTGAAATATCCAATAAATTTCGTTCCACTTCATGATTGTGTCCCACTTGTTGTTGATTCTTCACAAAAAATTACAGTTTCATATCTTTATGTTTGAAGCCTGAAATGTGGCAAAAGGTCGCAAAGTTCATGGGGCCGAATACTTTCGCAAGGCACTGTAACTGTAGCAGGTCACCAAACACTATGGTTTTTTTCCACCAAATAAAATATCATCATATGATTTCCGCACTTCTTGCAGTCATAAATGAATGAAAGCAAGCACTAAGTTTGAAACCATGCTTACCTCATCAATCAACAAGAACCCGACCAACCACAAGTTCTACTTCACCACCAAGATTGGAAAATTCTATTTTATTTCCATGCTCAACTGGGAGCATTAGTAAACGATTTAACGCCTTATGAACAGGATGGCTTTGCAGGGGTGACGTCAGACCAAAAACACAGACTCAGCAAAAGGAATGGCGGGGCAAAACTGAAGCGCAACGGCGCTCAGCCTGTTTATTAAATAATAGAAAATAAACGATTTAAACAAACACAAAACTACACAAACAAATAGGTGCGTTGGCCAAACAAATAAACAATAAACTGACAACAAATAAGTCTCGTGCTGGTGTTTAAACCAGCAAGCTTAGCAATTGTTAACTTTTTTTTACGTCCTGTCTCTGCTCTTGTTCTCTACTCCGAATCCTGTTCCCCTGAACAAAAACAGCTGGAGGCTTTTATATTCTGGCCGAGGGGTTAACTAGCTATTAATGATTTTATTACCCCTCGGCCATAGTCTGCACGAGTTTAGTAAGGATGAGTGACTGTCAGCTAGTTAAATAATCAGTAGCTGATCAGTCACGCATCCTCACAAGGTTTTAAAATCAAAAATACAAAACAATAACAGATAATGGCGGCGGCTTTATATCTGCGCCGCAAACAATAATAATAAAAATAATAATAAAACAACACAAATGTATATAGGGACGGGACACTCTGCCACATGCTTCCAATATTATAAGCTGCTAGGCCTGTTGGAGCACACAGAATGCATGCTACTGATGGTTCTACCTCTTGTTTTACAAATCATGATATAACCTTTATCAAGAAACTCTTGTCTGTTCCAGCCTGTCCACTAATGTAAAGCAATAGTGGTGTGTATTCCCGACATTTGCAAATCCCATGAGTGTGTGTAAACCATGCTTGAAGGAATTAACAATTAGTTGGTAGACAAGCTTAGATAAATTGTCATCAGTGTGTGCAGCTTGTTCCGTTTGCAGCAATAACATTATCCATGGCGAGTTCTGCCTCATTAACTGTTACAGGTTCACCCAAGGGACATTGTACCGCTTCATTTGATTCTTGACTTGCCTGTGGTGTCTCTTTTGCTACCTCTTCTGCATTTTTTTCCTGTTGCATTTCTTTAGTCAGCATTTCAAAATAATCTTTTAATGTAGAATTGGATATTTCACGAGAGACATTTCACATGATTCGTCTCTCCAGGGCTTAAAGAGAAGAAGAAGAGCAAGATAAAATAATTATTTTCTGGATTCTTGAAAGATAGTTTGGCATGGTTGATTAATGAGGGCTTATTTTTCTTTACAAGGCATCCAGTACAGTTTTTAATCTTAAAGATATTTTTTATATGTTTTCCTCTGCATTGTTGCTCTATGTATACCATTGTGCAACATCATAGAAACATAGTTCTTCCATCTTATCTGATCTATTTGGGTAGTATGTGTCAATTATATTATTTTTAGCAGATTAGTGCTATCTGGATTATGCTCTGCAAGCATGCTGTTAGCTGACTTGAGGGAATCATTTAGTTTGTTAGAGTGACAAACCATATCAGTGGGCCATGGTTGCACAGCATACACATGACCTCATCCTTTCTCCTATACCAGCAATCTTTTGTACCTCTCATGTCAGCTCGAATACAGCCAATATTAATTTCAAGTGACTGATCTTTAGCTACAATTTTTTCCAAAAGTTGCTCAACAGTGGGATTAACATAGTTTGTACTGGTTTTTAATGTATGAGCAGTGCTATATAAAAGTGTGGATAGTTCACTGTCCCATAGCAAATGCATTAGATACTGCATGTTCCTTCGGAATATAGGAATGCCAGAGTTCAGTCTAGCTGCTCTGTATTCCACTCCGGATATTTGTATTCTTCTATCATCCAAGCGTCCACCAGTTCCTATGGGAAAAAGATCTGGAAAACAACGAGCCTCGAGAGACTTTTCCCATATACTCAGTTTCATTTGACAGAGATCAGTGTTGTCATCAGTTGGATCTCTACCATGAAGAGGATGAATTGTGTATTGTTCACACACATTTTCACTTGTGGATACCTATACTCGATCGAGCATTGGCTCATGGTGAGTTCCTTTGTTATCCACAATTGGTATCTGTATGTGTAAGTCAATGTTAATATCCTCATAAAACATTATTCCCTTGAGAAATTGTAAAACTTATCAAATCTTATCAAGATTAACCAAATCCTGACAGATTTGTTTATTTTTAGTAGGAACACCATTACAAGAACTATCAAGTTCTGATCTTGGTTAGTGGAAATTCCAAGAGTATCAATGTTTTCCTTTAGAGGAAGTGGAAGGTAAACTATTGTTTCCTTCAATGCTCGTGCTAACTCATTTGAATTAAATGCACCCTGCTTGGTTTGCAAACAGACAATGGTTTGAAATGGTTTTGTGGTTTGTATGATGATATTTTCATACAAATGTAATGTTTAAGTTCAGGAGGTACATCGTCTGGTAACACACCATTGAGAGAGCACCTTTGCTGGAAATGTATTACAATCTATAACAAAAACATTGTAAATGTAAAAAAACAAGTTAGAAAAACGCAACAGCCGTTTAAAGGGGTGATATCAAACACAAAAGCCCAAGTTAGGAGAAGCAATTGGGGCAAGCTTGTCAAGCATCAAGCAAATAGGCACAATTGGAAAGGTGCTGGGGCCCAACATTCACATAATTCTTGCTTCTAATTTGGCGCCTTTTTTTGATCGCTTCGCTCCACTTGAAATGCTCTTTGTATGACTTGCAGCGACTGAGACACATACACTGAGACACACACTGAGACATACAAACACACACACTGAGACACACACTCTGAGACATACAAACACACATACACACACAGCCTCAGTGAGGGGGAGGTGAAGAAAGAAACAACTATGCAGAGACATTCACATTACCGGAGCAAAAGTGAACCAGTTACAGTGGTGCCGTGACCCGGATACCTTACTGTCATGGAGACAGGCAGCAGACAGCGTTGCAATCCACCGGCGATCACACGAGATTTGGTTGATCCAAAAAGAGTCACGGCACCACTGCAACCGGTTCACTTTTGCTCCGGTAATGTGAATGTCTCTGCGTTGTGTTTAATTTATTATTCTCGCTTCTGCTACTCTATCCCCCTATCCTTATCATACACGGACGACAATTCAGGTACGGCAGGCAGTTTATTGTGGTTATTGCTGTTAAAATAAAAACAGATTTCAGTTTCAGGCAGCAATGTACGTTTCCTTAAATCCCCTCTTTCCATTCAAGCAGTGACTGGGCACAGTAGACAGTACAATTATAACATGCATTTGCAGAAAATCAAAATTGAACAAAACCCCGCTTACATGCTATCGCTGTGTAGTCTACTAGATCCTACCGTTAAACCCTAATATAAAAACATTCAAAACAATTATGTACAACTGATAAAAGGGAGGACAACATACCTGTTAAAATAAAAACAGATTTCAGTTTCAGGCAGCAATGTACGTTTCCTTAAATCCCTAAAACAAAATAAAATAGATTCACCCGATATGCAATTCAGCTTAGGTCAAACCCCCGGGGGACAGCGTACAGTATACATAGCAACCATGTGTAATTACATTAATCACAAATGCGACAAAAATATATGTATTAAAAACATATAGCGCACTTATATGGGAATAAAACGTTACAGGTAGAAGTTATTTTTAGTTTACAAAACTATTGGAGTACTTTTATCTCGATAAAACTAAAGATTATGATTGGAGGAAACGTCATGATGCTTACCCTCTTTCCATTCAAGCAGTGACTGGGAAGAGGTAACCCGAAACCGGGAACTATTTAAAAGGGCATTGTCCACTCCCTTTGTCTCACCACAAGGTGTGAGAACAGTTAACCTCATTATCACAATTGACTTTTGGTGAAATTAAACTGGTAGAATTAAACTCTGTATTAAACCTGTTACATATGCTACCTATAGTTGTCTTTGTCTCAGAGATTGCTAATGTTTTAAAGGCTTGTTGTCCTTTTACTGGAGTTAACTGTAGCAGGTCACCAAACACTATGTTTTTTTTCCACCAAATAAAACATCATCATATGATTTCCGCACTTCTTGCAGTCATAAATGAATGAAAGCAAGCACTAAGTTTGAAACCATGCTTACCTCATCAATCAACAAGAACCCGACCAACCACAAGGTCTACTTCACCACCAAGATCGGAAAATTCTATTTTATTTCCATGCTCAACTGGGAGCATTAGTAAACGATTTAACGCCTTATGAACAGGATGGCTTTGCAGGGGTGACGTCAGACCAAAAACACAGACTCAGCAAAAGGAATGGCGGGGCAAAACTGAAGCGCAACGGTGCTCAGCCTGTTTATTAAATAATAGAAAATAAACGATTTAAACAAACACAAAACTACACAAACAAATAGGTGCGTTGGCCAAACAAATAAACAATAAACTGACAACAAATAAGTCTCGTGCTGGTGTTTAAACCAGCACGCTTAGCAATTGTTATCTTTTTTTTACGTCCTGTCTCTGCTCTTGTTCTCTACTCCGAATCCTGTTCCCCTGAACAAAAACAGCTGGAGGCTTTTATATTCTGGCCGAGGGGTTAACTAGCTATTAATGATCTTATTACCCCTCGGCCATAGTCTGCACGAGTTTAATAAGGATGCGTGACTGTCAGCTAGTTAAATAATCAGTAGCTGATCAGTCACGCATCCTCACGAGGTTTTAAAATCAAAAATACAAAACAATAACAGATAATGGCGGCGGCTTTATATCTGCGCCGCAAACAATAATAGTAAAAATAATAATAAAACAGCACAAATGTATATAGGGACGGGACACTCTGCCACATGCTTCCAATATTATAAGCTGCTAGGCCTGTTGGATGCTACTGATTGTTCTACCTCTTGTTTTACAAATCATGATATAACCTTTATCAAGAAACTCTTGTCTGTTCCAGCCTGTCCACTAATGTAAAGCAATAGTGGTGTGTATTCCCGACATTTGCAAATCCCATGAGTGTGTGTAAACCATGCTTGAAGGAATTAACAATTAGTTGGTAGACAAGCTCAGATAAATTGTCATCAGTGTGTGCAGCTTGTTCCGTTTGCAGCAATAACATTATCCATGGCGAGTTCTGCCTCATTAACTGTTACAGGTTCACCCAAGGGACATTGTACCGCTTCATTTGATTCTTGACTTGCCTGTGGTGTCTCTTTTGCTACCTCTTCTGCATTTTTTTCCTGTTGCATTTCTTTAGTCAGCATTTCAAAATAATCTTTTAATGTAGAATTGGATATTTCACGAGAGACATTTCACATGATTCGTCTCTCCAGGGCTTAAAGAGAAGAAGAAGAGCAAGATAAAATAATTATTTTCTGGATTCTTGAAAGATAGTTTGGCATGGTTGATTAATGAGGGCTTATTTTTCTTTACAAGGCATCCAGTACAGTTTTTAATCTTAAAGATATTTTTTATATGTTTTCCTCTGCATTGTTGCTCTATGTATACCATTGTGCAACATCATAGAAACATAGTTCTTCCATCTTATCTGATCTATTTGGGTAGTATGTGTCAATTATATTATTTTTAGCAGATTAGTGCTATCTGGATTATGCTCTGCAAGCATGCTGTTAGCTGACTTGAGGGAATCATTTAGTTTGTTAGAGTGACAAACCATATCAGTGGGCCATGGTTGCACAGCATACACATGACCTCATCCTTTCTCCTATACCAGCAATCTTTTGTACCTCTCATGTCAGCTCGAATACAGCCAATATTAATTTCAAGTGACTGATCTTTAGCTACAATTTTTTCCAAAAGTTGCTCAACAGTGGGATTAACATAGTTTGTACTGGTTTTTAATGTATGAGCAGTGCTATATAAAAGTGTGGATAGTTCACTGTCCCATAGCAAATGCATTAGATACTGCATGTTCCTTCGGAATATAGGAATGCCAGAGTTCAGTCTAGCTGCTCTGTATTCCACTCCGGATATTTGTATTCTTCTATCATCCAAGCGTCCACCAGTTCCTATGGGAAAAAGATCTGGAAAACAACGAGCCTCGAGAGACTTTTCCCATATACTCAGTTTCATTTGACAGAGATCAGTGTTGTCATCAGTTGGATCTCTACCATGAAGAGGATGAATTGTGTATTGTTCACACACATTTTCACTTGTGGATACCTATACTCGATCGAGCATTGGCTCATGGTGAGTTCCTTTGTTATCCACAATTGGTATCTGTATGTGTAAGTCAATGTTAATATCCTCATAAAACATTATTCCCTTGAGAAATTGTAAAACTTATCAAATCTTATCAAGATTAACCAAATCCTGACAGATTTGTTTATTTTTAGTAGGAACACCATTACAAGAACTATCAAGTTCTGATCTTGGTTAGTGGAAATTCCAAGAGTATCAATGTTTTCCTTTAGAGGAAGTGGAAGGTAAACTATTGTTTCCTTCAATGCTCGTGCTAACTCATTTGAATTAAATGCACCCTGCTTGGTTTGCAAACAGACAATGGTTTGAAATGGTTTTGTGGTT
Organism: Acipenser ruthenus; assembly: GCF_902713425.1. NCBI lineage: Eukaryota > Metazoa > Chordata > Actinopteri > Acipenseriformes > Acipenseridae > Acipenser > Acipenser ruthenus. The sequence goes on along the minus strand of NC_081193.1, from coordinate 53,251,869 downwards.
TGTATGATGATATTTTCATACAAATGTAATGTTTAAGTTCAGGAGGTACATCGTCTGGTGACACACCATTGAGAGAGCACCTTGCTGGAAATGTATTACAATCTATAACAAAAACATTGTAAATGTAAAAAAACAAGTTAGAAAAACGCAACAACCGTTTCAAAGGGGTGATATCAAACACAAAAGCCCAAGTTAGGAGAAGCAATTGGGGCAACCTTGTCAAGCATCAAGCAAATAGGCACAATTGGAAAGGTGCTGGGGCCCAACATTCACATAATTCTTGCTTCTAATTTGGCGCCTTTTTTTGATCGCTTCGCTCCACTTGAAATGCTCTTTGTATGACTTGCAGTGACTGAGACACACACACTGAGACACACACTGAGACATACAAACACACACACTGAGACACACACTCTGAGACATACAAACACACACACAGCCTCAGTGTGTGCGAGTGTGTCTCAGTCACTTCACTTCAACAAAGAGCATTTCAATTGGAGCGATAAAATGGAGCGAAGGCGCCAAGTTAGAAGCAAGAATTGTGTGAATCTTGGGCCCCAGCACCTTTCCAATTGTGCCTATTTGCTTGATGCTTGACAAGGTTGCCCCAATTGCTTCTCCTAACTTGGGCTTTTGTGTTTGATATCACCCCTTTAAACGGCTGTTGCGTTCTTCTAACTTGTTTTTTTACATTGACAATATTTTTGTTATAGATTGAGAGGAACGGTAGTTCCTCGTACAAGTTAGAAAAACTACCGAGTCTCTATACAGCTCAAAGAGTTTAGCTGTTTTTACCATGTTGCAGCGGCAAAACTAAATCACTTAGAATTACCATCTGTACCAGTATCAAGTGTCTGAAACTTTCTTACATCAAATGTATAAAAACATGTATATACCTCTGTGGCAAAGTGCCCCCCCTGTGTATGTTATATGTTACGTGTTGTGTGTAAATGTTGGTGTTTAGGCATTGGTACACGGGATATAAGCGGTCTGTGTTTCACGTGTGTGTAAATTGTATATTTGTATTTAGGCACGGGGATGGCACATCACATCACGTGCAAGTAAAAAGTAATATGTGAGCACGGGGAATTGCACTTTAATTAATTCACGTGCAGTTGTACCGAGATTCCAATTGAATGATTGACTAGCAATCGAATCTCGGTACAACTGCATAAAAGCTGCATGTTTTCACTCACTGGGGGTTGGTGTTCGGTGAGTGGAGAACGGGAGAGAGAGGAGAAAAGAAAGCAAAGCAAAGCAAAGTAATTAGTGTTTTCACTCACCGTGTTTGTCCGTTTGTCTGTTCACTGTTTAGTCTGTTTTGTTTGTCTCTTTATTTTGGCATATAGTGCCGTGTCCCGTGTTTTTGTGTTTAAAACCTTTTATTTTCTGTTTATTAAATGCTGAGCGCAATCACGCGCTCAGCTTAACCAAACTCCACATCTCTGTCGTTTGTGTTCCTGTTTCTGGTCTGACGCCACCCACTCCGGCCGTCTTTGTGACAACCTCTTATAGAAAATGAGATATAAGTCGTCAAACTAAGGTAAAATTGTTGTTGTTGTAGTTGTTGTTGTTCTTCTGTCTACTTTTTAAGGGTGTGTAGCGACTATTCAAACAGAAAATAACTGGACATCTACCAATCATGTGATTCCACATGTTGGTCAACGTCAAAACAAACCAGGGTATGCAAGCAGTTTGATATCCACACCATTTATATTAAACAATTTATTTATGTTTTAAAACAGCACATATTGCAGGAAAAGAAAAAAAAATACCATGGTTTGAACTTGCAACATGATGTCCTTGAAGAGCACACGACCTTAGCCCGCTGCACCAATGCGCAGGTGTTGAAATGTGTTCATTTTTTAAGCTTACATCCAAGCCTGACCAGCTTTCGCTGAAAACCTGAAGGTTCTGCGTGATTCTAGAAATTTTCAATTTCCTGTTTGAAAATTTCTAGTTTCCTGTTTGTTTGGTAGATACCATAGATTGGAATTGTACACAAGAGTGGCATGTAGCTTCCTTGTCTAAATCTCTGATCTCTGATAAATTGTAGTTCCTTGTTTAATTAAAAATAAATAAAGGAATAATTTATTTGGTAGAAATAAATAAATGATTTAAACAAATGCGCAGAGTAATAAATACATTTAGAAAATAAATATTTTTAAATAAATAAATAAATAAATGTAGAAATGAATACATGTTTATATTATAAATGTATAAATAATTTAATAAATAGCAAGTTAGAAAACTACATGTCATATTAATTGATTTGGCTGATATATGCATGGTAAAATACTCCATATCAGGGCACACGGACTGCCTATAAAATATTCAACCAAGTGCAATGCCATGAAATAAACTTGCAAAGTTGGTTTAATTTTGAATTCTGTTTTTGATTACAACATTAGCTTTATACATGACACAGACAGTTGCAGCTCGTGCGGTGCGGCCCAGGCTGTTTTAAAGGGAGTAAAGAATAACTGTGGTCAACACACACAGGCTGTTTCGACACCATTCTCATTGGACCACAACAAGAACAAAACAGGGAAGGGGTGGTATTCCGAAGAAGTACCATAGATAATCATTTCTAAAAACACCCTGAGAAGAGCACTGTTTATTTTATTTTTCAATGTGCCCCCAGGTCCTACTACATAAAATAACACTTAATTCACATTCTACCCACTGTGTCCCTACTCCTCAATATCCCTGCTCACTCCTAAGAACCATGTTGAGTCCCCTCAAATTAAAGGGAATGAAAAGACTTGCTGCCCCAACCCCCCCCCCCCCCAAAAAAAAAAAAAAAATACATCTCTCAAATGTGAAACCTACTATCGCATACTACAGGCTCTCCATGAATGACTGTAATGCTGCCAACACCTTCCTTCATTACACTATGTAACACAATTTTTGTTCCTGGGTAGTAAGTGTTATTTCCTCATTGCTTATGCCTCAAAAGTATAGAAAATGGCTATTATTCCCCACAAACTTTGCTTTTGTGAGCAGGACAGTGATATTTTGAAATTTACCTATTTCCAATGAGAAAACGGGCGAATTTGTGTCTTTTTGTTCACATAAAGTCAGAAAAAAACAACATATGAATCCAAATTAACATGTATTTATACTAAAGTAATACAAAAATGACTACAAAAGATTTAGAAGTGAGTAGTTTTTTGAGATTTACAATCATACTGTAAATCACTTTCACGAATCAGCCCCCAAATGTAGCTTTGCACATCTGGACACTGCAATTTTTGCCCATTCTTCTTTGCAAAATTGCTCAAGCTCCGTCAAGTTGGATGGGGACCTTTGGTGAACAGCAATTTTCAACTCTTTCCACATATTCTCAATTGGATTGAGGTCCGGGCTTTGACTGGGCCACTCCAGGACATTGACCTTTTTGTTTTTAAGCCACTCCAGTGTGGCTTTGGCTGTATGTTTGGGGTCATTGCCCTGCTGGAAAATGAATCTTCTCCCAAGTCCCAGGTCTCTTGCAGACTTCAGCAGGTTTTCCTCCAGGATTTCTCTGTACTTTGATGCATCCATTTTGCCCTCTATCTTCATGAGCTTTCCAGGCACTGACGCAGAGAAGCATCCCCATAGCATGATGCTGCCACCACCATGCTTCATGGTAGGGATGGTGTTCTCAGGATGATGTGCGGTGTTAGGCTTGCGCCAAACATAGCGCTTAGCGTTGAGGCCAAAAACCTCTATTTTGGTTTCATCAGACCATAGAATCTTCTTCCACTTGGTCTCAGAGTCTCTCACATGCCTTCTGGCAAACTCTAGCTGAGATTTGATGTGAGTTTTTTTCAACAATGGCTTTCTTAGAGTTGACATAGGCCTCTTGGTGGCCTCCCTGACTAGTGCCCTTCTTGCCCGGATACTCAGTTTTTGAGGACGGCCTGTTCTAGACAGATTCATAGTTGTGCCATACTCTCTCCATTTCTTAATAATGGACTTTACTGTGCTCCGGGGGATATTCAATGCCTTGGAAATGTTCTTATATCCTACCCGATTGGTGCTTTTGAAGAACATTATTCCGGATTTGCTTTGAATGTTCCTTCGTCTTCATTATGTAATTTTTGTTAGGAAATGTACTAACCAACTGTGGGACCTCCCAGAGACAGGTGTATTTAACCTGAAATCATGTGAAACACCTTAATTACACACAGGTGGACTCCATTCAACTAATTATGTGACTTCTAAAGACAATTGGTTGCACCAGAGCTTATTTAGGTGTGTCATAGCAAAGGGGGTGAATGCTTATGCAATCAATTATTTTCTGTTTTATATTTGTAATTAATTTAGAACAATTTGTAGATTTTATTTTTCACTTTGACATTATGGACTTTTTTTGTGTTGATCAGTGGCAAAAACTCCTAATTCAATCCATTTTGATTCCATGTTGTAACACATTAAAATGAGGAAAAGTCCAAGGGGGGTGAATACTTTTGAGAGCCACAAGTGATTTACTGATCCCCTACTTAAAATATGCAAAGTTACCAGTGGTAGCCTGTGAAAGAATGGGCTTGAGTGGCGTTTGGGATGATGTCACGGACCAGTAAAAAGTGCAACTGAGGCACGTTGGCACCTCAGCGTTTCATTAAATTAATAAAAAATAAACAGTTTAAACAAAAAAAACACACAAAGAAAAGGGCACATGGGCCAAAACAAAACAGACAGATAATAACTGTAATCACAAATACAATGAGTACCTTTGACTTTCACAGTTTTGGGTAGCATTCACTCTCGTTCTATATACAGTGCCTTGCGAAAGTATTCGGCCCCCTTGAACTTTGCGACCTTTTGCCACATTTCAGGCTTCAAACATAAAGATATGAAACTGTAATTTTTTGTGAAGAATCAACAACAAGTGGGAAACAATCATGAAGTGGAACGAAATTTATTGGATATTTCAAACTTTTTTAACAAATAAAAAACTGAAAAATTGGGCGTGCAAAATTATTCAGCCCCTTTACTTTCAGTGCAGCAAACTCTCTCCAGAAGTTCAGTGAGGATCTCTGAATGATCCAATGTTGACCTAAATGACTAATGATGATAAATAGAATCCACCTGTGTGTAATCAAGTCTCCGTATAAATGCACCTGCACTGTGATAGTCTCAGAGGTCCGTTTAAAGTGCAGAGAGCATCATGAAGAACAAGGAACACACCAGGCAGGTCCGAGATACTGTTGTGGAGAAGTTTAAAGCCGGATTTGGATACAAAAAGATTTCCCAAGCTTTAAACATCCCAAGGAGCACTGTGCAAGTGATAATATTGAAATGGAAGGAGTATCAGACCACTGCAAATCTACCAAGACCTGGCCGTCCCTCTAAACTTTCAGCTCATACAAGGAGAAGACTGATCAGAGATGCAGCCAAGAGGCCCATGATCACTCTGGATGAACTGCAGAGATCTACAGCTGAGGTGGGAGACTCTGTCCATAGGACAACAATCAGTCGTATACTGCACAAATCTGGCCTTTATGGAAGAGTGGCAAGAAGAAAGCCATTTCTTAAAGATATCCATAAAAAGTGTCGTTTACAGTTTGCCACAAGCCACCTGGGAGACACACCAAACATGTGGAAGAAGGTGCTCTGGTCAGATGAAACCAAAATCGAACTTTTTGGCAACAATGCAAAACGTTATGTTTGGCGTAAAAGCAACACAGCTCATCACCCTGAACACACCATCCCCACTGTCAAACATGGTGGTGGCAGCATCATGGTTTGGGCCTGCTTTTCTTCAGCAGGGACAGGGAAGATGGTTAAAATTGATGGGAAGATGGATGGAGCCAAATACAGGACCATTCTGGAAGAAAACCTGATGGAGTCTGCAAAAGACCTGAGACTGGGACGGAGATTTGTCTTCCAACAAGACAATGATCCAAAACATAAAGCAAAATCTACAATGGAATGGTTCACAAATAAACATATCCAGGTGTTAGAATGGCCAAGTCAAAGTCCAGACCTGAATCCAATCGAGAATCTGTGGAAAGAACTGAAAACTGCTGTTCACAAATGCTCTCCATCCAACCTCACTGAGCTCGAGCTGTTTTGCAAGGAGGAATGGGCAAAAATTTCAGTCTCTCGATGTGCAAAACTGATAGAGACATACCCCAAGCGACTTACAGCTGTAATCGCAGCAAAAGGTGGCGCTACAAAGTATTAACTTAAGGGGGCTGAATAATTTTGCACGCCCAATTTTTCAGTTTTTTATTTGTTAAAAAAGTTTGAAATATCCAATAAATTTCGTTCCACTTCATGATTATGTCCCACTTGTTGTTGATTCTTCACAAAAAATTACAGTTTCATATCTTTATGTTTGAAGCCTGAAATGTGGCAAAAGGTCGCAAAGTTCAAGGGGGCCGAATACTTTCGCAAGGCACTGTAGCTCTCTCCTAAGTTCTTCTTCCTAATGAGACCAGAGTGGGTCTTTTTATATTTGTGGCTGGAGCCTTAAATAACCTATTAATAAATTAAGGCTAAAGCCACATTTCCACAGGTTTTATAGGGATGGGGTATTTAACTAAATTTATGGGGTGTCCACCTCTCTGTGTCACTGCCATGACTGGTAGGCAGATCCCATGGAACTGCCGCCCTCTTCCTGCAGCATTGTGCAGACGTCAGATGGCCAGTTCAGGTCTCCCCTGTTACACATCCTCCCCCTCAGAATGGCCCCACCGGTCCATTCGAAATCCTACACCCCCATGCCTTCCAGAGAGAAAAAATCAGCATTTTGATGCAGCTTTCCTGCTTGGTGGACAACCCTGAAAGCATAGGGCTGCAGGGCCAAGTACCACCAGGTGATTCTGGCATTGTTATTTTTCATCCGGTGAAGCCACGCTAAGGGGGCATGATCTGTCACCAGGGTGAAGTGTCGCCCCAGGAGGTGGTACTGGAGTGCCTCGACTGTCCATTTTACCGCGAGACACTCCTTCTCGATGGTACTGTAGTTTTTTTTCACGGGGAAGGAGCTTCCTGCTGATGTACAGGACCGGGTGCTCGCACCTCCTGAGACAACACTGCCCCGAGACCTGACACTGACGCATCCGTCTGCAGGGTGAACCTCTTGCTGAAATCAGCACTGCACAGCACTGGCTTGCTACACAACCTTCACTTCAAAGCGAGAAAGGCCCTCTGGCACGGCTCTGTCCACTGAACCGTATTTGGGGCAGCCTTCCCGGTGAGGTCTGTCAAAGGCGTAGAGAATATGGCGAAGCTCGGAATGAACTTCCTATAATAGCCCACTAGACCCAAGAAAGAGCGCACCTGGGTTTTAGTCGTAGGGACCGGCCAGTCAACCAAGGCTTTCACCTTAGCAATCAGCGGTCTGATCTGGCTGCTTCCTACTCGATACCCCAAATACTCCTACTCACTCTTCCCAATGGCACACTTCCTTGGGTTAGCAGTGAGTCCAGCCTCCCGCAAAGATCGCAACACCGCCACTACCTTACACAGATGACTCGGCCAATCCTCACTGTGGATAACCACGTCATCTATGTAAGCAGTGGCGTATTGCTGATGGGGCCGCAAAATGCGATCCATCACCCGCTGGAACGAGGCTGGTGCTCCGTGCAACCCAAAAGGCATGGTCGTAAATTGGTATAACCCGAAGGGAGTCGAAAATGCTGTCCTCTCTCTGGATTCCGGGGTCAGGGGTATCTGCCAGTACCCCTTCGTTAAATCCAGTGTCGTCCCAAAATGAGCCGTGCCTAAACGCTCCAGCAACTCATCTACCCGGGGCATGGGATAAGCATCGAACTTTGATTTTTCATTAACTCACCTGAAGCCAATGCAAAACCGAGTTGACCCGTCGAGCTTATCCACTAAAACAATAGGACTGTTCCAGTCACTTTGGGACTCTTCTATTACCCCCAGTCTCAGCATCTCATCAATCTCCATTTTTATTACCTGTCTTTTACGTTCAGGTATACGGTATGGCCTCTGGTGAACTGACGCCCCCGGCTCAACTTCAGTGTGATGATGGGCTACTCGAGTCAGCCCCGGGACGGGAGAAAACACATCAGGAAATTCCGTCACCAGCGCCCGAGCCTGACATTTCTGTGTTGGTGTCAGATTGTCTGCAATCTGTACCGACCCTATTTTCGCCAGCACAGAAAGATCAGGTCCCAGGTCTGTGACGTCATCTGCCTGCGTCACTACCAACGCCTCCTGTAGTTCTCTCCTGCAACCAGATCTCATAATCCACCATCCCAATCCGGCGTGTAACCTCAAAAGGTCCTTGCCACTTAGCCTGAAGTTTCGACTCAGAACTAGGTAATAATAGAAGCACCTTATCTCCCAGCTGAAATGTGCATAACCGAGCTCCTTGGTTGTACTGTGTCTCCTGTCTGTGCTGAGCCTGCAGCAAATTGTCATGCGCTCACTTTCCAACAGACTCAAGACGTTTGCGCAGGTCTAACACATACCGGACGTTATTGGTCGAATTATCCTACTGTTCCTCCCACATCTCTCTGACCAGATCAAGCACACCCCGGGGTCTCCGCCCATACAACAATTTGAATGGTGAAAATCCTGTAGAAGCCTGGGGTACCTCTCTGATTGCAAAGAGAAGGGGAGGAATCAGCTGGTCCCAGTAACTCACATCACTATCAATAAATCTACGCAACATGTTCTTAAGGGTCTTGTTAAAACGCTCCACCAGACCATCGGTTTGAGGATGAAACACTGAGGTCCTAATGGTCTTAATTCCCAAAAGCTTACATGTTCCGCGGATTTGTTGGGACATAAAGCTGGTGCCTTGGTCGGTTAGTATTTCTTTGGGAATCCCGACTCGTAATCCAGAATGACCAATAGGTGTGTGTATCCCGCTGCACTCCTCTCGAGCGGCCCAACCAAATCTGTTCCAATACACTCAAAATGAAGCTTCCATTAGGGGCAACGGCACCAGTGGAGCCCATGGGACAGCTCTAGGAATGGCCTTCTGACACTCCCCACAACGTTTGCAAAAACGTTTGACGTCACCATCCAGCCCCATCCAGTAGACCCGTGACACAAGCCTTTTTTTAGTCTTATCCCTTCCCAAATGACCAGACAGGGGAATAGCATGAGCCAGCTGCAGCAAATCCTCCTTAAAGGGTTGAGGAATGTGCAACTGGTGATGCACTTCCCCGGTCTGGGGCAATTTCTCAATACGGTAAAGGAGATCTTGAGCGATTTCAAAGTGAGGGTACGTGGCGGTGCGTCTGGGCTCGACCACCCGACCATTAACCTTAGCTGCTTGGTCAAAGAGCCTACCCAGTAAGTCATCACGCCCTTGCTCAAGTCACAGGAGCGAGCTAAAAAATCAGCTCCCATGGCTTCCAGCACAGGATCAGGTCGGTCCTGAGCGGAGGCAGCCAAGCCAGACCCCTGCACTGGCTCCGTGGCTTCCCCCCGAGACTCTTCACCAATCGCCCCCACCTGAAACTTCTCAGATCCCCTCCACTGCCAGCCCTCATTCTTAGCAGCCCAGCGCTCCCGTTTAGTTTTACCGGGTTTAAATTTATGACAAAACCACTCCGGGTCACGAAAGGGAAAGATCTCTCCAATCACTTCCTCTTTCTTAGCCAATAGGGAGGACAGGGCCGTCAGGGCAGCCAACCAACTCTTGAACTGCCCACAGTCCTGTCCTAGAACTACTGGTACTAGCAATCGAGGACACAACCCCACCTGCACCTGCGGGCCAATTTTCACAGTTATGCTAACCTTGGGAAAAGAATGGACATCCCCATGAATACATTTAATATGCAACCGTCCCAATATTTGCTTATGCCCTGGTGAGATTAGGCTCTCCTGTACTAAGGACTGACCACACCCTGAGTCCAAGAGAGCCTGGGTTTTTGTACCGTCCCCGGACACCGGAATAACAAAACCCATTTGCTGAAGTGACTGAGGTAATTGAACATGCTTACCTGGTCGGCTGAGGACACAATCCATCACGGGGCAATCCCGAGCGATGTGGCCCACCTCCCTGCATATCTAACACCTCTGTGTACTGGTATCTCGCCCCGATGCTTCAACAAGAGGTGGAAATACTGGAACCATCAAATTGGCTCGACGGTAAGGTGGCAGCAGCCCGTGGGTAACCCCACCCTGCCCCAGTTCCCAGGCCGGGAGCTTCCGCTGACACCCCCCATCCAAATACCTGTCTACCCCTTCCCCCCAGTCCCTTTGCCCTCTCTGGGGCCAGTAGAGGGTGTGATCCAGTAGTTGCGCTCCTTCCAGGCAGTCTTTTTGGCGTCGGCTCCGCTGCCTGATAGTGCTCCGCCAACTCGACCACCCGATCCAAAGTGGCAGGTGCACCCATAGTCGAGGTCCCGGGGCCAAGCACTGCAGAAAGTGCTTGGCCCAAGTGCAACCAATTCAGTGGATGCAGAACGTGCAGTCTCAATGTATGGGCAAGTCAACTGCTGGGGGATGCTGCATGCTTGCCTTTAACAAATGACAGCACTCTGTTTTAGTAAGGAAGCAAGTACCACTATTTTTAGGCTTTATAGTGTTCTGAAATACTGTCTACTTAGGTTTATTTAATGTTTAAACAGGTCTGCGAAATGTCAGCGAAATCCTAATTTTATTCCGCAACATACCCGTGAAAAATATGTATATTTACCGCGATTTAAGTAGACCCCTACCTATATGGTAACAGTATCCTGGGAGACAGTCAGCATGGTTTTAGGAAAGGGAGATAGTGTCTAACTAATCTGCTTAATTTTTTTGAGGATGCAACATTGACAATGGATAATTGCAAAGCATATGACGTGGTTTATTTAGATTTCCTGAAAGCTTTTGACAAAGTCCCACATAAAAGATTAATCCTCAAACTGAACGCAGTAGGGATTCAAGGAAATGCATGCACAGCAGATGCCGTAGTTTCGTGAAGCGAGCTCTAATCAGTAGACGTGTAATGGCAGGGGAGTTGCCACTTTGAATGTCCAGGCAAGGGTTGTGAACTATTGGCTCTTCCAGGAGCCAGTGCAGGTTGAGGGGTTCTTCCCCTCTCTCAGCCCTCAGCAGGCGCCAACCTTCAGCATGCTGCTGTAGAAAGGAGGCAGCACTGACAGATCCATCCCACTACTGTTTATCAGGAACAAAGTTTTATCCAGCTTTATGAAGCAGGGCGCAGGCCAGTGTTCTCCATGGCAGTGAAGTAGGACCATACAGCAACCTCTGGACTGACTGTAATTGGAAAGCAGGCACGCGACTGGTGATGTCAATGAGGCCCTAGCCCCCTTTCTCCCTGGGCAGGTGTATCACCCCTCTCCTCAGCCAGTGCAGCCTGTCCCAGAAAAAATCCAGGATGACCTTCTGTACTTCCCCCAGCAGACCTTGCGGCGGCTCCAAGCACACCAGCTGCTGCCACAGTGTGGAAGCCACCAGGTTGTTGGCCACCAGCACTCTTCCCCTGTACGATAATTGTGGCAGCAGCCATCGCCACCCACCCAGCCGCCCTTTCACTTCATCCAGCATCCCCTCCGTTCCTCCTCCCACTGGCCTTATCCCCCATGTGCACCCCCAGGTACTTAAATTCTCCCCTGCTCCAAACAAACCCAACAAAACCGGCAGTGCTGGTGGTCCACATCCCCCCCCCCCCCTCTGCCCCAGCAGCAGGGCACAGCTCTTGTTCCAGTTCACCTTAGCCGAAGATATTTTCTGACAGTCTCGAAGGGTGCCCTGACATCGTGCTCCCCTTTCACCATGACTACTAAGTCATCAGCGTATGCTGACACTCTGACAGGAGGTTTGGGGCAGTGTGGTAAGGACAGTCCACTGATCACTCGGCGCAGTTCATGAAGCAGGGGTTCAATGGCCAATGAATACAGCATGCCTGATAGTGCGTAGCCCTGCCTGACACCCCTCTGTACTGAAAAAAGGGCGCTCAGCCCACCATTGATCTTTAGCACACTGTAAATGTCGCTGTAGAGCACCCAAATCATGGCTGTAAAGACAGAGCTGAACCCGAAGGACTCGATGGTCCTCCACAAATACTGGTGTTCAACCCGGTCAAAAGCCTTTTCCTGGTCCAGTGAAATCAAACCAATATTCAAACCAAAGAGCTTTGAGACTGCCAATCCATCACAAATTAAAAATATGTTGTCAAAGATTGACCTGCCGGGCACACAATACGACTGGTCTGAGTGTACCACCGACCCCAAAACCTCCCTCAGTCTATTCGCCAGAGCTCTTGACAGCAACTTGTAATCCACACCCAACAGGGCGTAGGCCTCCAGTTCATTATTTCACACAGGTCCCCTTTTTTTGGCAGCAGCGTTACTACTGCCCTCCTGCAGCTGAGTGGCAGCTCTCCCTGGGCCAGACTTTCTTTATATATGGCCAGCAGGTCTTTCCCCAGCTCATCCCAGAATTCTCTATAAAATTCAGTGGGGATGCCATCAATACCAGGGGCTTTTCCATTACTCAGTACACTGAGGGTGGTGGAGAGCTCCTGCAGTGTAAGCTCTCTATCCAGCCCCTCCTTCTCCTCTTCAGGGACCTGTGGAACCTGTGAGTGTGTGCTGTATCTCCTCCTGTCTCACTGGAGAAGAGCTGCGTATAAAACTGCACAGCCCTCCTGCGGATCTCCCCCAGCTCCTGCAGCTCTCTCCTATCCTCTGTGCACAGGCAGTGGATCAGTTTGCTCTGGCCCTGTTTCTTCTCCAGGCTGAAGAAGTAGCAGGTTGGGGCATCCGCCTGTGATACACTCTGAAACCTTGACCTTGTTAACATGCTCTGTGCCTTTGTGTCCAGCAGGTCAATAAGTGACGCTTTTTTTCTTTTGAGATCCTCAACAAGCCTGCTATTTGGTATGGACTCCAGAGCCTGCTGAAGCTCTAGGATGTCCATCTCCAAAACTCTAATTGACTCGTTAATGCTCCTAGTGACACTCATAGTGTACTGCTGACAGAACTGGCGAACCTGCACTTTCCCCACATCCCATCACTATCTCAGGGAATTAAAACTGAGCTTTTGTTCCTTCCACTGCTGCCAAAGAAATAAATAAAACAATTTTAAAAATGTATATCATTGATTAAACAAGTGTTAAAATGCCAGTAAGCACTGCATGTTTTTACCAATGGAATTAATACACTTGATATTATCATACAGTGATCAGATAAGCCAGTGGGGATAATAAAACAGGATTTAAACCTACTACAATGGTGTTTAAAACAATAAAAATGGTCTAATCTGGCTAGGGAGAGTACATTGTCCCTGACCTTTATCCAGGTGTACTGTCTTTTGTTATTATTAATATTTCTCCAAACATCCTCTAATTCACACTGTTCTATTACCCTGTGCAGCTCTCTTGCAGATTGTACATGGGGCTCTATGTGATTCCTGTCTTTTTTTAATCATTTTCTGTACAGTTAAAATCTCCTCCCAATAAAAGATAATCTTCTGGTTGGCAAGTTGCCAAGGTGTCATCTTTCCCTACTGTCGGTGGGCGCATAAATATTAATAAAAACAAGAGTCTTATTCTCTACTATTGCCCATACTACGAGCAGATGTCCTTTTACGTTCTCATCAACGGTAAAGGAAATTGGTTTAAAATGTTCAGAAAATAAAACAGCAACCCCTGCGCTCAGAGAGGACCCGTGACTTAAGACCACATCACCACTCCATTCCTTTTTCCATTCAATACAATTATTTCTGTCACTATGTGTTTCTTGCAAAAATATAACATTTATATTTTTTTGTTTCATTAATTCAAAAACAGCAGCTCTTTTCCTTGCGTCTTTACAGCCATTTACATTTAGGCTCCTGATTTTAAATTCACCCATTAAAAAAATAAAAAATACAAAGAAACAGAGGGAAACAACAAAGAAAACAGGAAATGGAAAAGCTTTACTCATCATTACTATCTTTATTTTCGAGACCTAACTTTAATTTGCTTATTACATTTTTCAGTCTCCATTTTTCCTGATCGCTAAATATTTCCTTTCCTGTCTCTTTTATCATTTTAGCAAATATTTCACAGACACAATAGGAGTGTGTGAACCCACCCTCACCGTCACTTTCTGAAAATGAGGATTCTCCTTCAGCGGTGCTAGCAGCGATTACACTCTAGCACTCTAGCAGCGGGTTGTCAATCTTGTCTCCCTTATGCTACTCTGTTTCCCAGCATTGCTGCTCGTCACTCCCTGTCTAGTGCTCTCATTGTCTTTTCCTGGAATTCCTCCCATACTCCGCTTTTTTGCCACTACCCCCTCATTGCTTTTTTGTGTTCTTTTCCCTGGTATTTTAAACTCCCCAACATGTTTCCCTTCCATTTCCATCTCCACCTCCCCTGACACATTCTCCACTATCCTGCCTGGACCTTCCATTTGCTTGTCTGTAGCTGTCTCTGCTTTCCCAGCCTCAGCCTGTACATCAGTCCGCCTTCCAGTCTGTACCTCAGTGCTGCTTTCAGCCGCCTCCCCTCCCGCTGCTTCAGCAGTATCCCCTGCCTTTGCCCCCTGATTCTCCTTACCTTGGAGCAGTTCTGCCTCCCTGACATTGTCGGTATTGCCATCATCACCTTTTCCGATGTTACTGCCACTGCCTCCCTGGCCTGCTCTCCTCCTCGGCCTCGGCTGCAACTGCGGTCCCGGCTCAGCCTCGCTACTTCCCCCATTTTCATCCCGCTCTTTCTCCTCCTGCTCCGGACATTTCCTAACTACGTGCCCTTCACTTCCACACCTGAAACACCTCATGGATTCTGAAGTAACAAATAGTACGTATTCATGATTTTCGATTTTGAACTTTAATGATATATTAAGATCTTCATTGATGTTATTCAGTTCAGTATCATGTAAACTTGTCTTTAGAACGACACAATGTGCTTCAGTTGCGGGGCTTTGCAGCCCCGGGGAATTCTCTTAATCCCTGACATTACCTTTCCATTCCTGGCTAACTCCCTCTATACCATTTCATTACGAACAAAAGACGGTACATTTGAAATAGTTACTTTTCTATACTATACTTTTCTTTTCTATAAACTATAAAAGAACCAGTGTTTTTAAATCGGAAAAGTGCAACAGTAAACCAGAGAACAGACCTTCCTCACAGCAGCTCACGCTTACTCAGCAACTCCACCAACACACACTCCCATCATGCAACACGAGAGAGAGCGAGACAGACATTACACAGTTGAGAGAGAGAGGCCCTTTGAATAAAACAGCGTGAAAATGATTTGATAAAAAAAACAAACAGTTTCACTGCTTTCGCTGCACCCTGTTGTCTGTCTCTTCATTGACCGCCAGAACCCCTGCACATAGCCGTCCGCTACAATATATTTCTTGCCACTAAGCAGAAAAATAAGTGCTTTGCAATACTGATTGCAAAGTGCTTGCTAATTTTGAGATAAACAATACATTTGTATGTCAGGTTTTGCATACAACGACACATTGGACTGGAATCCTCATACACAGGAATACACAAAAACATAAAAAGTAAAGTCAATAGTAGCACACATTTATTTAAATGCTTCATTGCGTTACATTTATGCCTTGCTGTGGTATTGGAATCCTCATACACAGGGACGCAGAATAACTTATTTTTTTAAGTAGCATACATTTGTATTTTAAATGCTTCACTGCGTTATAACAAATTTAATGAGAACAATTGCACTTTCCTTTTGCGATTAGCTTTAAAACATCAGGTGTTAGTGTGACAGACTTGACAGTGAGAATAGGCAGTCCTCCAAAAATGTATGCGCCCCTCATTATTTTGTTGAAATACAAATTTCTAGCATCCCTTGTGTGAAGTAAGGGGGCCAAAACACTATACAAATATACAAAAGTGGGGGGGGGGCAGCCTCCCTGCCCCCCCCCCCCCCCATAATCAAGCACTGCAGAGCTGTTTCTGAAAATGGAGACAGACCACAGCCAAAAGTTAATAAAATCTCCAGAAACGACACATGTTCACATCTGCATCAGTATTGAAAGAAAAATGAACTTCATACATTAATTGAAGTATCGACTGGAAGTATTTTTCAAAAGAGATTCTTTAAAAATAGAACAGCTGAGATAAGACTAACATGTTTCAGGGAGTTGATGTCCAATTTTGACTAATTATTAAGGGTGATTTTTTTTTTACTGTATTAAACTAATTCGCTGCAGGGTTAAACATCACCGTTTCTATTTAAATATATTTAAAAAAAGACAACTTCTTAACTACTGTATACTTATTAAACTGATATACCTCTAGATGGCACCAGAGGACAAAAAATCTAGTCCAAACTTTGGAACCATGTAACACCATGTAGTCTTTTTGAGTGTATAATGGCTTTGCAGCTAAATTCAGATACACTGTGAGACAGCTGCTGCAATTAATACAGTTTCATGTTGTGTTTCTTGTAATAACAGTCAGAAATAATGTATTCTCATTTATGCAAATCATTTATTGTATTATTTTGTACATACAAGGAACATTTCCAAGTGTACTGATGGGAATTGTATCCAAATATATAAATATTCTAATGATAATATCGATGCTTTTCTTAATTCCACTTTTCAGAAGCTGTGTTTGTAGCCTGAGTACTTAGATATTTTTATATTTTACATAAGTGCATTCACTGTACTACTAGGCAGAGTTGGGCATTACTGAAAAAAAAGTAACGTATTAATCATTATTCATTTCTTCAGAAAAAAAAGTTATATAATGTCCTTACTTATTACTTAATAAAAACAGTAGCATGTTATATTACTTTTTATATTTTTTCTCTTTTCTTGTTCTGCGAAAAAGTTGTTGTGACTATGTAATGGGATGATGGTCCGAGCTTACCCCCACCCACAATCATGGTTTTTGGAACGCAGGAAACAGCAACTTTAGTGTTCACAGACATAAATATTTATTTTGGCACTGGAAGTATACGTCACGCAAATTACAAATGATGCTCACAGACTAACATTGAACACAAAATGATTGACTTTCACAGACAAGATCACAAGTGACCCAAAAAGCACAGGAAAGACACAGCATTAAATAAGCCCCAGCCTCCTAACAGGATGAATTATTCAATGAACAGTTACACCTGGAATGATTTTATGCAAAAATTAACTATTATTTAACATTCATCCCATTCATACTTTTTACAATAAACATTCATATATTTTACATTAAACATGTTTCTTCTCCCTTTACACGTTTTTGTTTAACCTGCATGAATACCGTCTTTGTTTACAACTATTCCATTATCCTATGTTTACTGGTTATTATTATCATTGTCATTATTATTATTCTCTAGTTCGTAACTCTTCCCAGTAAAAACTGAACATTAGCATTACCCTTTCTCGTGGAAGATTTGTACTTGTTTTCCGCTCTTAAACAGTTGCAGATTTCAAGTTAGCGATAACATTTTATAAGTAACTTGAACTCTGCAACTGTTTGAACTGAAAACAAGTAAAAAGGTCTAATTAAGCAAATGATCAGTTCAAATGATTAGTTTCTCCTAGAGAAAGGGTTAAAATCCCAAGAACACAGGAGAGAAGTGGTATCTGACCAAAACATGTTACAGAAACTTACCTGAGATTTCCGAAGCATTTACACGTCTATTATTAGGCTTTTAGGACTTTCCGAGTTACACCTGCTTCTACTTGGTGTAACATCAGTTGCTATTGTATAAAAGAGACAATTCACAACCATTTTAAAAGCGAGAATGACAGATTGTTTTCTACATTTTGTTCTTTAGGCGTTTAGAATGGTTAGGTTCTGCTTTACCATATTGAAATTTCTAGATCCTTGTAGACAATGCTATCATAGCATCAAAGGGTATGAATACTTTTGAATAAGCATTTTTGGAGTTTTGCAAAAAAAATTGCTGAAATAAATAGTTGTAGACATCTATTTCTTATAACTTTTTTTCCTCATCCACAAATGTTAAATGCGCTTCATGCTGTGGGAATCTTTGCGATATCTATTGGCCATATTCCACTGTTGTTGTTGTTTTAAAACATGGCACCAAGCAAAGCAACATGTGTGGAATTTCTTTACCAAAGCAGGAGAAAACGGAATTTGCAAACTCTGACAAAGAAATAATGTTTAATTCAAAAGGAGGAAGTATTAGCACACATAATTAATGTGCTCCACAAATATTTTTTATTTTACCCAAAACAAAATAGGTCAGTGTTTCGTAAGTGTGTGAGTAATGTTTTCCTCATACTGATTTAATTTTCTTCTTTGCACCTTAAGCTGCATTCACACTGGACACGAGCGACACTAGCGAATAATTAAGAAGTCACTGCAGTCAAATGGGAGTATCCACACCAGCAGCGAGCGACGTTGCTTTGAGAAAGCTTCGCGGCGCTAAAATAGAACCTGTTTCTATTTTTTTTTTTTTTTTTTTGTCGCGCGACTGGAATGAAATTGACCAATCAGAAGCAAGGTTAACACCCTTGAAACATGTCAAAAACACGCCTCAAAACAAATTAATCGTTTTATGTAGTACCAGTAATCGTGGCTTGCAGGTGGTGCGTTTAGCAGCACTGAGACATTTTCTTTCCGATTATGCAAGTTGCATAAAAATAGGTTTATTAATAAGCAAAAATAAACCAGACCATACATGCAGTCTGTATAACCAGCATTTAAATGAAAAATGTGCACTTTTGCTGGCTTTTGAGATTGAGATTGCAGTAAGTTGTATGTATAAATGTATAACAATAACATAATTTTGTTGAAAAGCAGTTACAACTATACTACTATTATCCAACTGTCTGCTGACAGCTGGAGATGTACCAGCCTTTAAATCGGACTACTACGACTGGTACCACAAAGAAAAAAAAAATTATAATATGAGTACAACTGTAAAATTACTACTAATATATGATGTATTTTTGTTTACGACTGTAAGTCGCCCTGGATAAGGGCGTCTGCTAAGAAATAAATAATAATAATAATAATAATAATAATAATAACACCGTGTAACAATTTTTTTTGGTTCCTGGGTAGTAAGTGTTATTTCCTAATTGCTTATGCCTCAAAAGTATAGAAAATGGCTATTATTCCCCACAAACTTTGCTTTTGTGACCAGGACAGTGATATTTTGAAATCTACCTATTTTCCAGAACATTCCAGATAGATTCAGTGCTGAGTAAACTCGGAGAACTTTCCAGTAATATAAATAGTAGTATAAATACAGGGGCCTTAAGCCCACCAGTTCAGTTTAGTTCCAGCTGCCTAAGTAGATACATATCTGCATTTTTCTGAGATGGCATCAAGGTCATAGGAGACTTCAAAATGGTGGCAGTCCTGATAGGTCTCCAAGGCGGTTTTACCAAGTTTACCTGCTATCTTTGCCTTTGGGACAGCAGGGACACCAAGGTGCACTACCACAGGCGGGACTGGCCACAGCGGACCGAGTTCTCTGTGGGGAGGAACAACGTCAAGTGGGAGCCACTGGTGGACCCCCGGAAGGTGCTGATGCCACCACTGCACATCAAATTGGGCCTTATGAAACAATTTGTCAGAGCTCTAGATAAGGAGTCGGCAGCCTTCAAGTACCTTCAAGACTTCTTCCCTAAGCTGTCTGAGGCAAAGCTCTAAGCCGGTGTCTTCGTCGGACCACAGATAAAGAAGATCCTGGAGTGCAATGAATTCCCCAAGAAGCTCACTAGTAAGGAGAAAGCGGCTTGGAACAGCTTTGTCGCAGTGGTTCGGGGCTTTCTGGGCAATCACAAGGCCGAAAACTATGTGGAGCTGGTTGAGACTCTGGTGAAGAACTACGGCACAATGGGCTGTAGGATGTCCCTCAAAGTCCATATCCTTGATGCTCATCTTGATAAATTCAAGGAGAACATGGGAGCGTACTCGGAAGAGCAAGGCGAGCGCTTCCACTAGGATATACTGGACTTTGAACGCCGCTACCAAGGACAGTATAACGAGAACATGATGGGAGACTACATTTGGGGGCTGATTCGTGAAAGTGATTTACAGTATAATCGTAAATCTCGAAAAACTACTCACTTCTAAATCTTTTGTAGTCATTTTTTGTATTACTTTAGTATAAATACATGTTAATTTGGATTCATATGTTGTTTTTTTCTGACTTTATGTGAACGAAAAGACACAAATTCGCCTGTTTTCTCATTGGAAATTGGTAAATTTCAAAATATCACTGTCCTGGTCACAAAAGCAAAGTTTGTGGGGAATAATAGCCATTTTCTATACTTTTGAGGCATAAGCAATTAGGAAATAACACTTACTACCCAGGAACAAAAATTGTGTTACATAGTGTAATAATAGTAATAATAATAATAATAATAATAATAATAATAAAACTGTTGGATATATAGGGATGTTCAATAACTCTGATCTATAGATTTTGCAAGTCTAACCTTTATTTTACAACTGAGTTGCTGGAGGTCAGGTTGGTAACCTTTTATCAAAACAAGACCTGTTTTGTAATGGGACAGCCCATCTCTAGTATGTCCAATAAAAATGCATGGGCGGGGTCATGTATTTATTTCCAGTCTTTTGGTTCGTTTTCAAGTCGCGTCTGCTGTGGATTGACATTCGGCGACTTCGCTCGCTGGCTTCCAGTGTGGATGAAGCTATAGGCATTTTGGAGTGTGTATGCTTTTTCTTACTTAATCTACTTCATTAAAAAGGCTGTGTGGTCCAGTGGTTAAAGAAAAGGGCTTGTAACCAGAAGGTCCCCAGTTCAAATCCCACCTCAGCCACTGACTCATTGTGTGACCCTGAGCAAGTCACTTAACCTCCTTGTGCTCCGTCTTTCGGGTGACATGTAATTGTAAGTGACTCTGCAGCTGATGCGTAGTTCACACACCCTAGTCTCTGTAAGTCGCCTTGGATAAAGGCGTCTGCTAAATAAAAAATAAATAAATAAAAAAAACATGTTTACTGTTTTCTGGGGTACATCGCTCACAATACAGTACCGGGGTGGTAGCGGTGAGCTGAGCCTAAAAATGCAATTCAATATTTCAAATTGGGAGAAAAACGGGGTAAAATCAATTGGCGACTACTAAATTAAAAAAAATAATAATAATAAAAATAATAGATCACAGAGTTATCACTGACATAAACCCAACATGATGTTATTATGCTGTTTTCATTCCGTTTTAGTTCCTGAGATGAATAGTCGCTGCAGTTATTATTATTGAGGTGTACTTGCCGCTCGCTGTGTGTTATTGTTTTCTGTAAAACATTGATTTGTTTATATGTTGTCTTTAATACGCCAGCCAGAGACTCGTGCTTACAACTGATTTGTCATATTTTCTACATATTTTTTAAATTCTCAAATTATGATACCCAGGTAGTAAAAAGAGACCCGAGTTGGGTAACTTAAAACCGACCTCTAATATATATATATATATATATATATATATATATATGATAGGGATAGCATTTGTGTCCAGCTGTTTAACGACAATTAGCCATAAAAAGTAATGCTTGTGAGGGAGTAAGTCCAACTGACAGACTGATTAATCTGCTGTCCAAAGTTCTTTGTGGGTCACTGCCTAATAACAATAAAATAATTTCATTTTTTTTTTACCCAATTTGTCAACTAGAGATAAAAAAAAAAACATTCCACACTTTCCCAATTACAGAAATTATGAAGTGGTCCAGGGAATTGGTGGGTTATTGAACTCTTGCTTGGAACAGACCATAATGATTCTGTTAGACAACTGCGGTACTCAACTTCGGATGAACTTTAGCCAGCTCCACTGCCGATTCTCCCTGGACTTTGATTGGAGATGGGAATTTCCTTATGAATGTAAATGCAAATAGGACTGGCAGTAAAGAGAAATAATGAAGTTGGTATAAAGCTTTTCCCCTGCTGTTAAATTCTTGGCAGACTCACACTTTTTAAATAGAGGAACTTGGATCAATGCCTATTTCTTCAGCAAAGTCTAACAGTATGATAGCCTCCCTAGTTGGCATAGGGTAAGTTACAGTGCGTCAGGTGATGCAGCTTCACAAAAGATTTCCAACTGCTGCTCTTTGTGTACGTGTGGAAGTGCAGCAGCAGCACTGATCATTTATTTAGTATGGTCTTGTGGTGCTGTGCAGTGTGATCATGTATCACTACAGCGTGAGAGTTCTGACACCGACAGAAGATTACATTTTACAACTCAAGGACACAACCTTTTGGGGGCGGGAACTCCAGCTAAATGGGATATGACATTTCAGAAAGTAAATACCTAATTTGGTTAGGTGCTTGGGTCCCCAGTGACATTTGTTATTTACATTGTTAACATTGTTAATTGGCACAGTATGTCAGGCCAACAAACATTTCTTAATTTGACATTGATCTCATTCCAGGATATCCTGCATAGAGCTGTCATTGGGTTTTGAAAGGCTGGACTTGCAGAGGCTTAGCTTGAAGTACTCAAAATTGAGATCCTTAGCTTCCTAGCTTAGCTAAGATGTGAGAAGCTTGTGCAAAACCTCTATAACTTCCTTGTATTTCAAATCTGTTTTCTGTCCATTACAATGTAAAGCAGATATGCCAACTCTAACTCATTTGTATTCAGGCATTTTTTTAGGACCTTTTTCAGTATCAATATTAGCAGTCTCACTCCTAAACAAAGGGAATTATAATGCATTTTAATGGAATATCACAAGTATCAAATGATCTGAACTTGGCATCTGTTAAGGAGGTTGTTGAACGTGTTGGAAGAGGTGACTCTCAAGATCTGGACCTTTATTAATAATATTAATGACTGTATTAATGTTTGGTAATATTTAATTGTTGCAAAAATGTGACAACGAAAAAATAAATTAAATGAACCTCTTGAATTGCCCAGTCCCTTCATGTAGTGACTACTGCAACCACCCAAAACATATTCACTGTGTATGTATTATTGCAATGAATTGCCATTGTTAGTATTATAACATTTAAAACAGTGTAATCTCTTTCTTTCAGTAATGGTAAAACTTTAGTACTGCCTTTCCAAAGATATAACTATAATTGTTACATTTATTTGGCATATCTTTACAGGGGCGTTTGCTTTTTATACAGCACCTGTGTAACGGCGGCTTAATAGGGAGGTGTGGATATTTGCTGATTGACGGGGAGAGACACAGAGGTTTCCTTTGACACGCCATTCTGGTACGCAGGTTTTATTTACATATAACACAAAGAGATTATGTGACATTACCAGCGATGGTAGCTCACAGTGGACATACGACCAGGTGTACAAAAAGCAAAACAAAACACTGTACAAACACAACTACAAAGGGGCCGTGAAGACGGCTTGTGCTACTCCACTAATAATGGAGGTCTCAACTTACACACCTCACTCCTATACTAGTGGGATCTAAAATCCTAAAACTAATCCCTGTTCTTAAACCAGTTAACAAAATCCCAGTCCCAGATAGACAGTTTCTGTTCTGTTCCTAATCCCAAAGATCCGATACCAGTTAAAATATGTAGTAATCAGAGGAATTTTGCTTTTCACTGAGTAGTAGGTTTGTGTCCTATGGCCTTGCAGCAGCCCCAATGTGTGTTAGCTGGACCTTTTTGTACATGATGCTCCGCTGGGACACGCACACCTGCTGGTTAGGTATCAGCAGCTGGCCAATCACCAGCTGCTTTTCCCTGCAACCACACAGCAGGGTAGGATGCCCCAGACGGAGCGTCCAGTTCTCTAATAAGTAAATACATACATTAAACACAAAACTATTTACAGAAATAAATACAAAAACCCACTTTTCATGTGCAAGGCTTCAGCCCTGTCATAACCTGCAATAGAGTTCTCTGTTCTGAATGGTTGCAATGCGTGCATACAGTACACCATCTCCGCAATGATGGGAAATATATCAGACAGAGCACAGAGATCAGCACAACCCAGCTGCAGTGCTGTATCTCGTCAAACACCCAAATTTGCTAAAATTCACCTTAGGCTAAAAAAAAAAAAAAAAGAAAAAAAAATAAACTTGGGAAGTTTTTTTTATTAAACACAGACTTTACTATTAGATCAAGATTTTTGTTTTAACAGCACTTTGGCATAAAAAATACTATTTTATTGCACATTTAAAATCAATTTGTACAGATTTTCCTTTCACAAACAATGATAAAAATTGCATTTTGGTTAGAAGACCATGAAAAACCTGGTTCCTGAAAAATTCAGGAAAAAAATAATTCCACCAAAAAGATTTGGTAGCACTTTAACCTCTGAATGCACTGCATTTTATCAATAGTAGGGGGACACATTTAGTGATGCAAACAAGGGGATAATAAAATACCTCTTTGGGGGAAACACCAGTCTGATTTATATACAGTTAAAAGGCAGTAGTATGAAGATTCTGTACAGATCAATAAACCCCTTGGTGATGTTGTTGATAATGTTGGATTTTATCCTTCCCCTATGAGAAAAGGAAAGTGGTTTCTTCCTGAGATGAAACATGCATGATGTAATATCTTGCAATGGTTAAGTCATTGATAGGCTTGCAGCTGCTGCAGGCCTGCCTATCTCAGCAGGTGGGGGTGGGGTTTCAGCTAAAAATGCCTGCCATGTTTAATTTAAGCAGTCTATAGGGTGATTTAAATTCCATGTGCCAGATGTACTTACATGCATGCAATACTTTTTTTTTAATGTAAATGGTTAAATGCTACAAAACTAAAAACAAATCCAATTACACTTTGGCTAAAGAGCTTGATAAATATGGTCCCAGGAGGCTGTGTGGTCCAGTGGTTAAAGAAAAGGGCTTGTAACTAGGAGGTCCCCAGTTCAAATCCCACCTCAGCCACTGACTCATTGTGTGACCCTGAGCAAGTCACTTAACCTCCTTGTGCTCCGTCTTTCGGGTGAGACGTAATTGTAAGTGATGCTGCAGCTGATGCATTGTTCACACACCCTAGTCTCTGTAAGTCGCCTTGAATAAAGGTGTCTGCTAAATAAACAAATAATAATACTCTTTTTTTGCTTAATGCCTTGCCAGGATTTTCATAGTTTTGGGATTTCATTACAAATGGATTTCATTACAAATGCAGGTTTCACCACCCTTACACATTTAATAAAATATATATTTTATACCAAAATATATATTTTAAATATACTTAAAAATATAAGTGTAGCAGAGTGTATTGAAGTATATTGCATTATAATTTTAAATATATATCAAATATTTAAAATATGTGTTGTAGTATATTACAATACATTTTGAAATACACCCACACCTCGTTATATTGCCCCTTGCTATACTGCGGATTCGGATATATCGTGGTCCTGGAATTGGCTCCCCATTTTTACTGTCTAACTGTGTATGCCTTAGCTGCAATATACACAGGCATTTATTTTGTATTTCACATCACAAACAACAATATACAAAACAATAAAAAATAAAGCATTAATATTGTACTGTTATCATATACACACATATTTCACAATAACACAAAGCAAATTAAATATGTAGTTGCTGAAGTGGTTTTTATTTTAGCCAACGAGATGTTCACATGTGGCAGTAATGCACTAGCAAAAGTCACAAGGAAGTGACGTTGGCTCCCTAGCTACAAGACTTTTATGTTGGGAATGGAGTCTCAATGCAGCGGGTTTGTGCATTTGAGAAATGAGAGGAAGACTCATGAAATTAATTGGAGACTGAAGTTGATGAGAAGCAATTACCCTCCGCTGTACGAATTAAAATGGTGTGCTGCTTTTTATATGAAAAATTAGAAAAAGCAGGTTGCGTAGAGGATTTATACTGGACCCTGACGCCCCCGATAAAATGAGGGAGTGGTTGTACAGTATTTGTTAGCCTATTTGTTTTTCTATGGGTCTCTCGCTATATCGTGACCCTCGATATATAGTGGATTTATATTGGACCCCAACACCAGTGATATATCGAGAGGGTGGTGTATATAAATTATTGCTGTTTCATATATTTTAAGTTTAAATAAAATATATTGAGGAAATGTTCCCTTTTATGTCTTAAAATATATATCTACACATATATCTAGTACATTTAAAATAAATGCAGGGGCGGCGGCGTTGGGCACTCTGGCTGGTGAGGCAGATGAGGTTGGACCTTTGGATGGTGCCATCCTCAGCCGACTCCACCTCATCCCTCGCGAAGGCCTCCATAAACTGTGGGCATTCATATGGGCACGTGTCTCGGAGGTGCCCAAACTCCCCACAGGCTCCGCACCACTGAGCCACCTCATCCGCCAACTGCCACTGGTGGTCATGGTCATTATTATTTTTTTATTATTATTTTGTTTTTCAAACTGCAGTCCTGCTCTCAGTCTCTAGGTGATGCTGTCCCACTCTCACACCTCTTGTAGCAGGACAGCATCTGAAATGAGAGACTCAGGAACAAGGAGCTGCAGTTTAAACATGTATGCACGTTTATTACACACAAATGAAAGAAAAAGACACAAGGGCCAAAATATAAGGTTTAACACTAGAGCCGCCGTGGTTATACCCATACCTAAAACCACCACCGGCAGTCATTATGACGGTACATTTTAAACAACATCAATATTAAAATGAAAGACAAACTATCGTATACAACTCAAAAGTTTTATTCAAGCACATCATATCAAACATCTGCACAGCCAAAACACATATTTAAATGAACAATTAAGCATAAAAGGGTTTATTTTCTAACGTATCACTTATTTACCACATCAGAAAATACACTGATTGGGTAATTAATGAAGCTTAAATTCTAACAGTTCATTATTTATTTATGTATTGCAAAGGGCAGCATTTTTTTTTATTTGTAGTAGCTTCAGTATTTTTTATAACTTTGCTTATAAAACAACCAAATTATAAAGCACTATCATTATGGCAATAATTAAAAAACGTTAAATAAATGCTGTCACGTTAAAAGGCATACAATGTATTAGACACGCACTTCCTATAGTGTGTGGTATGTGCATGCTACATCACATAAATAATGACTGTAGAAAGACAGTGATGACTTTCTAAGCTATGTGGAAACACACGATTGATCAAGCGTGCATTACCTAATCACTCACTGTCAGACACCTAATAGTGTATGTGTCTCAATCACACAGCACTTACGGGTTTTAT
The DNA here is from genome assembly GCF_902713425.1 of Acipenser ruthenus. Classification (NCBI taxonomy): domain Eukaryota; kingdom Metazoa; phylum Chordata; class Actinopteri; order Acipenseriformes; family Acipenseridae; genus Acipenser; species Acipenser ruthenus. Next base: position 53,224,888 of record NC_081193.1, on the reverse strand, counting down.
TTTCTTATCACCATACATCGAAATGGCATAAAAAAAAACTATTTAATTCATCACACCTTTTTTATCCAACGATAGGATATGAATACCATATCTATACTGTATCACAGCTGATGGTATTGCGACCCATAATTCATTGTAGTGATTATGTACTGTTGACACAGACGTTCACAAACACAAGTATACATAAAGCACTTTATTAAATATACACTGCAAAAAAACGCTGTATTTTCTGGTTACGTTCTAATTAGGGTATTGGTATTTTCCATTTGACCAGGAAGAAGTCTTAAAAAACAATAAATGTATTACTATAATTCAAGTAACTGATTTAACTTTTGCCACCTGAGTTAGTATATTTTTTATATATACTTCAAGTGCTGGTAAACATTTGTTAGTAGGTGTATTTTAACTCTTGGTATTTATTTTTTTGATAAACCTAACATTTAGTAAAGGTTCACTGTTTTTAATGTACCATTATTTATTTAAGGACCCCTGGTGCCAAAGCAGTTGCATAGAAATGCTTAAAAACGGTATTCCATGACTTACGGCAGTGCAGGAATCGAGATCGGGTTTAAAAACGGTATTCCATGACCTTCTTAGTCTTCTCATTGTAAATAGCACAAGGGTAAAGGTTAAATTAGCCATGAGAAAAGGTAAAAGCCTGAGAATTGATACAGGGAAGGCATTTCCAGCATATTACACTTTCTGTTTTGCTAACACCTTTGTGAGAAAATATTTTGGGAGGGTATGTCCTTTCTTGTAATATTAATTCATTTTGGCAAGTCTGCTCTGACAAGTCTACAGGCAGACATAACTTGTTCAAATTCTTAATGTGTCTAGACAGAGATTTACTTTCAGTGCAAAGACATTAGATCTATTTTGGATTAGAACAGTTTTAGGTTTTCATTGTTCAAATCAAATGTGAATATTTTTGGTTATTTTTATATATCAATAGCCACATATTTGTGTGCCAAGGCAAACATCTAAATTTGTACATGGAATCTAATTGTGAGAAACTGACCTAGAACTTTTGAACTTTGTACTTTGGACCTGTACTGGCTTTAATTAAGGTTTGCTTCACCCTGCCTCAAGCGTCTAATAGTGTAAAACACTACAATAATTAGTATAAAATCTATAGACTGATGAATTATACCCAGAGTGCCATAATGTCTCTGTATGGAAATACGGCTACATTGATCAGCCAAGATTATCATGTGACAAGGAATAACACAAGGTAATGAGGAACTGGGATATGAGCTTATAAAAGCACTCGTCTTAACTGTATCCTTTTATACAGTTATTAAAACACCTGCACATTTCACACCCTGCTTCTGCCTGTATCAGTGAATGCGAACACTCACTCTCAGTATGCTGAAATGTTAGAGACAGCTTTCAAACCAGTAATTGTTCCTTCTTTCCTGAATAGAAGGAATTTTCTGGCTACTAGATTTTCAGTGCAATGGTGGAATAGTATTGGATTACGAGTAGTCCTGTTTTAGAATCCATCCTGTGTTTGATTTATATAAAATTATAATTCAAATAAAAATGTAATTGGTTTGAATTAAAACACGTGCCATCTGTAGTCTGTGGTTTCCAAATGAAACACATCCCATTCAATTAATAGCATGCAACATAAAACTACAATGCTTGTAAAAGAGCACATCCTACAAGTCTAGAACTATACAAATTGGGTCCATTAGTGGTCCACCAGAGGGTAAGTTATTTCATGAGATACAAGACTTTAAAACTCATGAAATGTGAACAAGTTGTCCACTTACCCATGACAAAAGCGCCTTGACAGACCTAATCCCCATAACCCCTAGCGGAAACCTATTCATCTTTCAATTAATGACAGACTCCTTAGCTGTGTCTGGTGAACCAAACCTCCTGATAACCATGTAAGCATTACATTGTATTTTGGCATCAAACCGGGGACTCTTTTGGTCGACATTGTTTGACCAGGGTCACAGTACCTCATCTGGGAAATCGGGGACATATGGTCACCCTAGAGTACCCTATACATTGTCAATTCAGTGTAAAGATCAGTCATGGTGATGCAGTACACATATGGCAAGCATTTTAAGATGTTTAAAATACATTTGGACATCTGAAAATAATTACCAGATAGATATATAAACCGCATTTTCAGATCTCATCAAATCATTTTAAGATATCTCAAAATGTTTTTGAGATATATTTAAATATTTAAAGATATCTGGAAATGATTTATCTTAAAATATTTAGAGATACCTATAAATTAATTTGAGATATCTCTAAATGATCATTTGGCTTGCCATATGTGTACCGCATCACCACCACAGAAAGTAATTTAGCAATATCTTGAAATGGCTTCCTGTCCATTTTGAGATATCTTAAAATGATTTACAGATCTCTCTAAACAGGAAGTAATTTAGACATATATTAAAATGATTTAGAGATATCTTTAAATGAACAAGAAGTTATTCAGAGATATCTCTAAATTAGTTTGGCATGCCAAGCTAGAAAAACATTATTTAAAGATATCTGTAAATCAATTGTAGATGTCTCTATTTCATTTCTAGATATCTAAAAAAGAAATTAAGATGAAATGGTGTATTTACAGATATATCAAATTAATTTAAAGATATCTGCAAGTTAGAGAGTTCATTAGAGTTTTGCTGAACACAAGACTTAATAAGAAGGCACAATGGGGTTACTGAAGCAGCAACTTAGGGAAATAACTAATTACATTAATGAAAACTAGGTGTCAGGGCTAATAGAGTTTTTATGAATGAGTCTGTCATCTGCTGGTAAAGTTGACTCAGTGGAAACTTACTGTTGCCTGCCTCATGTTTGCTGTAAAAAAAACTTTTCCCCTTCTACAGTTCCAGTCACATGTTGCCTTTCCATTAAGATGTTTCCAAAAGGCTACATGTTAAAATGCACGTTGCCTCTCTTTGAGTCGCTTAAGTCATTGCTCTGGGCAATCAGCCAGCATGTCAGCTGCCTATTGGCTGTAACTATGTAGGTCAAACTCAAAAGTAACTGCCAAGAATAATTGGAGCCCATATTAAGGTGTAATGTGTAGTTAGAATAAGCAGCCCTGTGAAGCAGAATTAAAATGAACCAACAAATTCAAGAATACATTTACTCTTCTTAAAACATAAATGTTATGTAACTAATAGAGTTTATTACAAAAGGATTGTTCTTTGGCTCATAAATATTTTTTTGATAGGGGCCTACTTTCAGTTTGCATCATGTCATTAAACCATAATCAGCTGAATTTAGTTTAACACAGGAAATGGATATTTTTCAGAAAACATTTGTAAATAATATAAATGTATTTCAATGTTACTGAACAAGCTGTATGGTTTAAAACACAATGCACTACTCTCCCTAGTTTCCTGCTTTGTTGTATGTATTCTTGCAACATCTTTTTTAACATAATCCCGATAGTTTTGACATTTTTATTAACATAACCCTGGTCATAAATCAGTTTTGAGTAGTCATTTTCGTTTTATATCGGATATGTATTGGGTCTTCCTATCAAAATATCTTCTGAAATCACAACATCGCCTGGTTGAATTCAACCTGTTCAATCAGAAACACTTAATTGGTTCCTGACTCCTCTCCAGGGGCGTCATTTGCTATGGGGCAGGGGGCAGTTGCCCCCCCCCCCAGACCTTGGTTTGCCCCCCCCAGACTTTCCATAGGTCTGTATGCTCCATTATGTCTTCTGCTTTTTGACCCCCCAAGACACTGCAGAATATATCACATATAAGATGATCAAAGTTTTCTTCACATCCGGTAAAGGCGCTCTGCAAACAAAGATGACTGCGCCCAAGAGAAGGAAAGTTTTTCCGGTTGAGACTGTAAGGGAAACATTGCAAAAACAAATATGCTGCTGAAACTGCAAAAACTGTCAAGCTTGGTGTAATTTCAAAGAATGATTTATCTTGTTTAACCCTTTGTGGTCCTATGTCGGACCAGGTCCGACATAAAAAATTTTTCTTTCCGGTCTGACGTCGGTGCCTGTCGGACATCATCAAAAAGGTGTCAATCACAGGTCCCTAGTCGGTTTTTCTCCGGAAAAAGCCAAGAAAAGCTTTCAATGGTCGAGAAAGGCCGAGATAAGCCAGAAAAAAATGGAGGCGGATCTGAGCAATACACATAGTCCCTTCACCACAGACATAACACGGACATAAACAAACAAGATAGCTGCTTCCGCATCCAGCACTCAAAGAAAATCGTGGACATTTGCCAAACTTTTTGAGATGTTATAGGAATAAAATAATGACTTGGATAGCATTATTGAGGAACTTGGTGATAAATCGAGTGATCAGGAGATGATTTATCAGTATGCACGACTATGAAGAGATATGTGATAAATACAGCGAACAAGGGGTGGGGCGGGGCTGGAGATGCAGTACTGAGTGTCATGTTGATATGCAGTGCCTGTGAATAAAATTACTTTTAAACAGAGCTTGTAAAATACACAGCTTGTGTGAAAATAAATCAGACCTGACGCGCCTGAGAGGCGCTGAATAAATGGACCACAAAGAGTTAAAATAACATAATTATAGATTTTTCTTGTTTTTTTTGTTTGTTTTTGTTATGTTTATTTGAATAAAGCAGAGGCAAAATCTAAATGTTTGGCAAAAATTCCCAGGAATCTACAGAACAGTTCTAGAAATATTCTGGGGTCTAAAGGGTATTCCGAATTTCTTTGAAATAAAAATATAAGTGTAATTTATTTTAAGAATAAGAACGACATTGACAAAGTGCAGCACGCTATCTCATTGTAAACAGGCACATTTACAAAGGAGGAAACTTGGTAAAGTAATGTGTTGTTTTAAATCCTACAGCCTTTTCAGTAACTCTTTAATGTGTGGTGATTCATAACAAACCACATCAGAATTCAGATTATTGTAATGACCTTACTTGATTTATTTTTCTCCATTGAGATTTGGTCTAATCCTGAGTTTATTTTGTTAATTTGAATATACAGTCAGACATTGCAATCACGTTTATAACAAATAGAAATAGAAACACATTTCTTTACAATACAAAATTATAAATGCCATGTTATATATCTAATTTGATACAGCCTTATTGTATTTGACATATTCTGAAAATGCAGGCAGAGAAGATTAATGCCACTATTTAATGTATATAGACCTAGTTAAGTTTCTAGTCTTGTGTTTTTTTCTTTTTTTTTTTTTTTTTTAATTTTAGTCGTCGCCAATTATTTTTACCCCGGTTTTCACCCCAATTTAGCATGCCCAATTATTATCTGTATCCCCGGCTCACTGCTCGCAACCCCCCCGCCGACTCAGGAAACGGAGGCTGAAACACGCGTCCTCCGAAACGTGCTCCTTCCAAGCCGTCATTTTTCGCACTGCAGATCCACAGCAATGCTACCAGACCTATAGTGCCGGAGGACAACACAGATCTGGCGACTCCGCTGCAGAGCCACAGGCGCCCTATCGGCCACAGGGGTCGCTGATGCGCGGTGAGCCGTGGATTCCCCTGCCGACCTAAGCCCTCCCTACCCGGGCAGCGCTCAGCCAATTGTGCGCCGCCCCCTAGGAACTCTCGGTCACGGTCAGCTGTGACATAGCCTGGATTCGAACCAGCGATCTCCAGGCTATAGGGCACATCCTGCGAGGAGCGCCTTTACTGGATGCGCCACTCGGGAGCCCCCTGGTGTTTTTTTCTTAATACTTTAACCGTTCCTCACAAAAAAAAAATGGGAAATGTTGGCAGAAGGAGCATCCTTATTTTCCCTAACTGGCAATCAACATTACTCTTCCCACATGCAGCATTTCCCCAAAATCTTAAATCTTCATATTGTCATTAAGATATTTTCACTTCTACGTAGCAATTGCAACAACATTTCTAAAGCTAAATAACTTACTTCCAGATTTTCACTTGTCCTATTATCAAAGCATTTTGCTATTGACAAAATACAATTATCTGTCTGTCAATCATGGGGTTTCCATGCGGGGCAATTTACACGTGAAAAGGTGATACACTTGTATCTATTTCAAAAGTATAAATCTTGCTTTTGTATTTCGACTTAAACGGAATGTTTTGTTTTGCTCAGTGAATATATTTATGTAAATATGCAGAAAATTGAATTGCCTTTTTTGTTTCAGAACTTTATTTAACATAAGTAGGCTTGCTACTATTCGATTTTTATTTTTTTGCCAAATCGATGATTAATATCGACGTTTATTTTAGAAAGAATTTACCGTTTTTTTATCTTTATTTTTCAATTCAAGCAGAGAATGGGTGAAATCGACCTTTTGTCAGAGACTTTAGCTGTCGGCCAGGGTATTGTGCACAATATTCATTAACTGTTTTTCTCTTGCGCCCCATTTTCAAATGAAACTTGTAACTGTCACCGTATACCTTAAGCAAAAGTTTACATACACCTTAACCTGCTAATTTCAAAGTAGGTGCTTTGAATGACAGGTGCTGTAGCTGACAAATGAGTATTATAGCACTGCTTCAGTCAACGAGATCTGTCAGAACAGGGGAGATCCATAATTGCAGGCTCAGAGCCCTTGCGCATGGTGGCCTGTGGTGGCCTATGCACGCGCAGCTTCAAAATACGTTATGGGGTTGAGACGTAAATAAAATCGACAGCAGCTTTCTACATTTCAAATGTTTGGGGGGGGGGGGGTGGGGGGGGGGGGGTATATTTTTGTCAATGACCTGCGGTGCACAACTTCAGTGTTCATTGGCCAGGGAGTGGTTGGGATAGTTGCGTATAAGATATAAACAAGACATTTACAGTGATCGTTTCATTGTAAAGTATAACCATACATATAATAGTCATAGTATTATAAAATGTACTTTAAATTCTTGAAGCATTACACCTCTTCGTTTCACAACACAAGGAGTGAACAAAGCGAGGAGCAATGTGAAATTGATTCCAGCCTTATTTTTCACTTGTCACGTGATAGAGGTGTGACGTATTTTGAAGCTAAGCCACCACAGGCCACCACGAGCAAGGTCTCCAAGCCTGCAATTATACACTCTTGGAACAGGGTGAAACTACAATACTAACAGACCACTGAGATGACTGACAGCGACCCCAGCCATTCAGAGCGGAAAGGAGAAGGAACAGGTAGCAAGTATAAAAATTACACAAACTAGATATGATTTCTAAATGATTATTTTTGGTAAGAAAATAAAAAATAGCGAGTGGTTTTACTGACGTTTATCATATAGAACTCATATTTTGGGGGAATTTGACTTTTAACAAGCTTTACCGATTAATATAAAAAATTAGCAAGCCTAAACATAAGTTACTAGCTTTAAAACCAGACCATTACATTACAAAAGAAGCATGCATTCCTTCTCTCCCTCTCTCCATTGTTCATAAATCCAAATGTCAACCCACTTAAGCTTTTAGTAACATCAGGACTCTTTTTTTGCATTAAACCAGGAAAACATATTCCTGTTATTTATCATACCCATTTTATAAACAGAGTTATGTCTCATCATCTAATTTTATAGCCCTTGCATAAACAAAGATTCAGCATAGAAAAATAGGCAACCAACGTCATGTCTGTACACACAAGCCACAAACTAATGCAAACATCAATGAATATGCAATCCTTGGAAAACCACATGGCCTTTTTACAATCACGAACATCAGCAACGCCTAGGTAAGACCATAAATTGCTAAGCAGCCTTTTTCACAAGCAGTTCTCAATATACTCACATAAAAAGTATATTCCATATCTCTTGTGCTATTACCTGACGCCAGCCATCAATTTTGTGTTTTTGTAGGTAACTATGGTCAAGGTCTGGAATTGCAGGGATCATTAACATCACAGTGCCAAAACTCGCAAGACTGTCTCTATCCCTGTTCCTCAAGACCAACTAAGCCCTTATTTTTCAATACGGGTTGTTAGAAACAATTAAATGTTTTTTTTTTGTGATCAAATTTTTATTTGAGAAAATGACATATACATAATACATCAAAATGTAACAAAAGAACATTCCCATTCTCCCCCCATGCCCCCCTCCCCATCCATAGTTGTCTTTAGTAATGTCTGCTAGAGTATGAACCCCCTTTTCACTCCAGTGAGGGAAAGAAAAAGGGCGGCCACCCGATAAGAGCACAGTATTATGAAAGATAGATGAGTGAGGAGACCACTTCGTTCGAGATTTAGTGTGCTTTTCCACCAAACACAACACCGTGATCAAATAAGAAATTATGGGTCTAAAACGTAATTTGCATTGTTTAAGGTGAATGCCAGAATAAACCAAGTGTCGCAGTCTAATAGGAGATATAATAGGAGATTGCTTATAATTGTCTCCACGATACAAGAATATTACATCAAATCAGACTGTTATCAGTCCAGTGGTTAAAGAAAAGGGCTTGTAACCAGGAGGTCCCCGGTTCAAATCCCACCTCAGCCACTGACTCATTGTGTGACCCTGAGCATGACCGTGGCCGCGACCATGAGCACAACCACGAGCACGATCAGCAACTTCCTCTAGCTCCATTTTAACTACTACTGCCATTTCCTCAGAGCTTTATGTAGTGATGAACTAATTATCAATTATTCTGTCTTGCATTCTCACATAGAGAAATATATTTGCAATTATGACCCCCAATTGTTACCAGGTGATCAAATAGTTAAGAACTCTACCAGATAAATGTTAGCATTTGACATAAATCCTAATGGTTGACAGGGCAACTTTATGATTGGAAGAGGTGATTTACAGTTATGCATGTTGTATGTTAGCATGGAAAAATGTGTCTAAACGTTTGCATTTCACCACTCAGTTTGTCATTTTGTGTTAAGAGTTGTGCACATTGGGTCGCTGTATTGAAAAATGAGTCAAAGCAATCATTAAAAACTGTAATCAAGCTCTAAAGATTACAATGCTTCCACAATTAGCCAGGCAGGAAAAATAGATGCAGGTGGTTGAGTTATTTTTATAAATACATTACAAAGAAATGTTACAAAATGTTTTTTTTAACTCTTTCATGCTTGAAATATTGAAAATAGATGAAAAAATGTGTTTTGGACACATAAAAATAAAAATATATTTTTTATTGAAAATGTTTTCCAGTTTTTTCCCATTGCTCATATGAGGTTTGCTCTAGCAACGGGTTTAACGGCCACAAACATGGTTCTAAACAAACCAGCAACATGTCATCGCCAGTTTTTATGGTGTTTATTTAGTGATAAACCAAAGAAGTTATTGTAAATATAAAACTGCTGTACAGTTATGCTTCTACTAAGGCATAGTAAAGTTTTTCTCATTATTATTATTAACATTTTTTTTTATTATAGCTACATAAATATCAAACCTTTATCAGAGTACACCATGATGAATGTTTAATCTTAGGAAGTTAACCTTTGTATATACATGACAGGCTGGCTGCAGGGAGGAACTCAGACCAGAGAGAGAAACACACAGACAGACGGTGGTGATGAGAAGCTGAGTGCAAATGGTAGCACTCAGCGTTTATTAACAAAGTAAAAGGTTTAAACAGAACATAAAACAGGACACGGCACTTCACGCCAAAATAAAGAGACAAACAAAATGGACTATACAGTAAACAGACAGTGCACGGACAGACACACAAACAAACACGGTGAGTTTTAAATAAACAAGTATCGTGCTGGTCCTACCAGCACGTAATAGCAATTGATATTTAAACTTTAAGTTCTCCTTCTCTCTCACCCGTTCTCCACTCTCGAACACCCAACCCCGAGTGAGTCAAACGTGCATCTATATATACTGTTGTGCTGGGATTCAATTACTAATTAATTATTCACTTGAATCCCAGCACGTGAATTAATTATGTGCAACCTCGTGCTCACATATTAATTACTTTAAATGCACGTGAAGTGATGTTGAATCCCGTGCCTAAATACAATTACATCTTAAATAACTTGTGCTGCACACACCCATTTATATCCCGTGCAGCCATCTCTATACACCAACATTAACACACCACACGCAACATACAACACAGAAATGCACACAGGGGCGGGACACATTGCCACAATACAGTGTTTATGGAATATGAGAGAATTAAATTACATATCTTGTGCACACATCTTACTATCTCGTGGACACAAGATAGTAAGTTGTGTGCACAAGATATATATTTTTTTGATTCGTTTGATCAAGCAAATCAAGCAAATAGGCACAATTGTAAAGGTGCTGGGGCCCAAGATTCACACAATTCTTGCTTCTAACTTGGCGCCTTTTTTTGATCGCTTCGCTCCACTTTATCGCTCCACTTGAAATGCTTTTTGTATGACTTGAAGTGACTGCGACACACTCACACTCAAATTATGCCTATTTGCTTGATGCTTGACAAGATTGGCCTAATTGCTTCTCCTAACTTGGACTTTTGTGTTTGATATCACCCCTTTAAACGGCTGTTATTAAAAATAAACACACTCAAACGCATCAATTTTCAGTTTCTATAATAATTGCATGTACGTTTCACTAATACATATAGGGTCGTGGGTTCACTCCCAGGTGGGGGACACTGCTGCTGTACCCTTGAGCAAGGTACTTTACCTAGATTGCTCCAGTAAAAACCCAACTGTATAAATGGGTAATTGTATGTAAAATAATGTGATATATGTATAATGTGAAATAATGTATAATGTGATATCTTGTAACAATTGTAAGTCACCCTGGATAAGGGCGTCTGCTAAGAAATAAATAGTAATAAAGAGCCTGGGAGGGGACGAAAGAAAAAAATATATATCTTGTGCACACAACTTACTATCTTGTGTCCACGAGATAGTAAGATGTGTGCACAAGATATGTAATTTAATTCTCTCATGTTCCCTTCCGGGCTCCATAAATACTGTATATACAAAGGTTAACTTCCTAAGATTAAACATTCATTATGGTGTACTCTGATAAAGGTTTGATATTTATGTAGCTATAATAAAAAAAAATGTTAATAATAATAATAATAATGAGAAAAACTTTACTATGCCTTAGTAGAAGCATAACTGTACAGCAGTTTTATATTTACAATAACTTTTTTGGTTTGATATCACCCCTTTAAACGGCTGTTGCATTTTTCTAAACTGTTTTTTTACATTGACAATGTATCACTTCTTTTTTTACTTAATCAAATAATGAATAAAGCGAGGGAAAGATATTCGATAATGTGTATGGTAAATAGACAGATAGACATTACAAGATAGTAATAAATAATATAAGAGAAATGAGAAAAGATTTGAAAGTAAAATAATGGTAGAAGGGACTTTTGGACAGTATTGAAAATGTAAACATTGTATTCTTATAGATACATGAGTGGTGAAAACAATATGTCTATTTTGGTAGGTATTGATATATTGATATTTACGCAGGTACAAAACTACAATGTTATTAATGGTTCAAAAGGTACATATGCATGTCCGTGCTAAAGAGTAGTATATTAACACATTTTAATGCTGGAAAAAAACATTCTTTTCCTTGATATAGTGGTCTGTGACTGGGTGACTGGTGGTCTGACGTCATGGCAGAAGCAGGAAGGATAACTGACACCAGGCAAGTACTGCAGTTCAAAAGAATCGGCTGGCTGCCGTTTTTATTTATAACAAAAATAAATAAAATATTTAAACAAAAAAACACACGCGCTCAAAGAGCAAAATAAAAGGGTTAACAAAACAAATCTCCAAAACAAAATAACGCGATCAGGCTGGGCAATAGCCTTCACTGATCCTTTGTCTTTTAAATCAAGTTTCTCTCTGCTCGCTCTCTCCTCTCTCACACCCACCCCGAGCTGGAGAGCTGCAGGCTTTTTATATCGTGGCCGAGGGGTTTAACTAGCTTGTAATTAATTACCCCTCGGCCACAATCTGCACGAGTTTTCTAATTATTTTGTGGATGGGGCTTCCCATCCACATTACAAAATAATAAACAAAACGGCTACGCCGTCATCTAAACATAATAATTATAATAAATAAACAATACAAAATAAACACAGGGGCGGAGGGGAACCCCGCTCTAAAATAAAATAAACAAAACAATGTACAGGGCACCTCGCCCTGTTACATATCCCCCCCCTTGTGCAACGCACACATGGCCCCAACGGCCACCTCCCCCCTGAGTCTCAGAGTCCCGGAAGAGGGGGAAGCACAGTGTCCATGGGGGTGGCCATGGTGGGAGGTCCGGCACCCCCCAATTCTTCGTGGCCGGCAGCTCCCTCTTCCAGGGCTCCCGTCACACACTATCCTGCCGCGAAAGTGCGGCTGGGGGAGCTGGTCTCCTGACCTCCCCCTCTTCTTCATGTCCGGCAGCTCCCCTTCATGGAGCTCCGGCCACAGTGTAGCGACCCGATGCAAAGCAGAGCCCCCGGCGACCCCAGGCGAAGCAGGATCCCTGGCGAGCCCAGGCAAAGCAGGATCCTCAACGACCCCAGGCAATGGCAGCAGCGGACCCTCGGGAGGCGACGGCAGCAGCAGCGGACCCTCGGGAGGCGACGGCAGCAGCAGCGGACCCTCGGGAGGCGACGGCAGCAGCAGCGGACCCTCGGGAGGCGACGGCAGCAGCAGCGGACCCTCGGGAGGCGACGGCAGCAGCAGCGGACCCTCGGGAGGCGACGGCAGCAGCAGCGGACCCTCGGGAGGCGACGGCAGCAGCAGCGGACCCTTGGGAGGCGACGGCAGCAGCAGCGGACCCTCGGGAGGTGAACTCGGGAGGGGAGCCCCTGGCCATGGAGCTGGCAGTGGGAGCTCCACTTCTCCCTCGTACCCTGTACCCTGTGCAGAGCAAAAGGCAGCCCCAGGCGATGCGGAGCAACAGGCAGCCCCTGGCGATACGGAGCAACAGGCAGCCCCAGGCGATGCAGAGCAACAGGCGGCCCCAGGCGATGCGGAGCAACAGGCAGCCCCAGGCGATGCGGAGCAACAGGCAGCACCAGGCGATCCAGGCGTGGCATCCCTGAGCGGTGCAAGGCTGGCATCCTTGGGCGGTGCGAGGCTGGCATCCTTGGGCGGTGCGAGGCTGGCATCCCTGAGCGATGGCAAACTGGCATCCCCGAGCGATGGTGAACTGGCATCCCCGGGCAATGGCGAACTGGCATCCCCGGGCGATGCACGACAGGGCGGCAGCGGCCCCTCAGGAGGCGACGGCGGCAGCGGACCCTTGGGAGGCGATTGCAGGAGGGGAGCCAGGACCAGCGGTGGGGCTAGGTTTAGCCCTCTTCTTAGCCGCGGTGACCCGGCCGTTTTCCCCCTTGCCCTTTTTAGCAGCCTGTGCAAGGGCAGCTGCGGACCGCCAGCCTTCTGTTCTCCTCCGTCCTGTCGTGAAGGGAGAGGCAGCTCCTGCTCCTCTCCCTCGGGTGATGGTCATGGAGGAAGAGGCAGCTCCTGCTGCTCTCCCTCAGGTGGTGATGGTGGAGGCAGAGGCAGCTCCTGCTCCTCTCCCTCAGGTGGTGATGGTGGAGGAAGAGGCAGCTCCTGCTGCTCTCCCTCGGGTGGTGGTGGCGGAGGCAGCTCCTGCTCCTCCCCTTCGGGCTGCAAAGGAGGCAGCTCCTGCTCCTCCCCTTCTGGCTGCGAAGGAGGCAGCTCCTGCTCCTCCCTTTCTGGCTGCGAAGGAGGCAGCTCTTGCTCCTCCCCTTCTGGCTACGAAGGAGGCAGCTCCTGCTCCTCCCCTTCAGGCTGCGAAGGAGGCAGCTCCTGCTCCTCCCCTTCAGGCTGCGAAGGCGGCAGGGCCTCCTCCCCTTCTGGCTGCGAAGGCGGCAGGGCCACCTCCCCTTCTGGCTGCAGCGGTGAAACCAGCAGGCATGCTCCCTCTGCTGGTGGCGGCGATGGAGGCGGAACCAGCAGGCACTCACCCTCTGCTGGCGGAGGCGATGGAGGCGGAACCAGCAGGCACTCACCCTCTGCTGGCGGAGGTGGGAGCGACACACAGTCCTCCCAGTGCGGTGGAGGCGGAACCAGCAGGAACTCTCCCTCTGCTGGCGGAGGTGGAAGCGACACGCAGTCCTCCCACGGAGGTGGAGGCGGAACCAGCAGGAACTCACCCTCTGCTGGCGGAGGAGGGAGTGACACACAGTCCTCCCTCTTGGGTGCTGGAGATGACCGGGTCTGGTCCACTGCCCAGAACCACTCTGCAGCGTCCCCCACCAGACCCTGGTTCCACGCCTCTTCAAACTGGGGGTACCCGTAAGGGCAGTCCTCCCTGACATGCCCAAACTTGCCACAGGCGCCGCACATAGGTGCCACATAGTGCACACCTCCGCAAATGGGGCATAGTTGGGGTCGCTGTCCGAGGGGGTACCAGGGGCAGTTGGTCCTGGAATGCCCAGGCTCAGCGCAGCAGTAACACCCGGGCTGCTGTTGCTGTTGTTGCAGCTGCTGCTGTTTGCTCATCCTCCTCTTTCCTCTCATCCTCCTTCCTCCCATCTTCCTTCCTCACCTTCCTTTCTCCACACACACTAATAAACAAAAAAAAGAAAAACTGTAGTACCCCACTTCTGCCTGAGTCCAGGAGGCGCTGGTGATCCCACGCTGGACACCACGTGTGACAGGGTGACTGGTGGTCTGACGTCATGGCAGAAGCAGGAAGGATAACTGACACCAGGCAAGTACTGCAGTTCAAAAGAATCGGCTGGCTGCCGTTTTTATTTATAACAAAAATAAATAAAATATTTAAACAAAAAAACACACACGCTCAAAGAGCAAAATAAAAGGGTTAACAAAACAAATCTCGAACACAAAATAACGCGATCAGGCTGGGCAATAGCCTTCACTGATCCTTTGTCTTTTAAATCAAGTTTCTCTCTGCTCGCTCTCTCCTCTCTCACACCCACCCCGAGCTGGAGAGCTGCAGGCTTTTTATATCGTGGCCGAGGGGTTTAACTAGCTTGTAATTAATTATCCCTCGGCCACAATCTGCACGAGTTTTCTAATTATTTTGTGGATGGGGCTTCCCATCCACGTTACAAAATAATAAACAAAACGGCTACGCCGTCATCTAAACATAATAATTATAATAAATAAACAATACAAAATAAACACAGGGGCGGAGGGGAACCCCGCTCTAAAATAAAATAAACAAAACAATGTACAGGGCACCTCGCCCTGTTACATGGTCTTATGAACTTAGGCTAAGGCATTTGTAAAGCATTAGATCTCTTCATAAAAGGCCATATACATTTCGTTTGCATTTCTGGACCATGATTTGACTTCAATAAGTGCATCATTTGCATGCACCCATTTTCCAGTAGCACCCACAGAAAGAACAGACACATAGTGTCCTGAAGTAACACTCTGTCCTTGGTGTATGATAATGGAAGCTAATTGGTAATTCCTGTTGTCCACAGTAATTGTGCTCTTCTGCACAGCAGTAAACTTAGCATTGTGTCACTTTGTAACGGTCCCGTCTGGTTTGGTTTCCCAAAGCATAAGTTGGACTGCAATCAGTCTCCCTGCTGATTGAATAAGTTCACGTTTCATGATTGGAGAAGTTTTGCATTGCCTACATTTGCTACCAGGAATCATTGCCCATTTGTCATTTCTATAAATTAGTTCTTCCAAACACATGGAATCTGTACCAGCAGGTACATGTAGAGGATAAACATGCAACACCTCTCGGTTTGATGAGCAGTAGTTACATGTAGTACATAGAATGTCATGACTTATTGTGACTGAAACCATGCGAGATACTTCAGGACAAATTTCAGACAATTTGGTGAAAAACACTGCAACATGTTGCTGCTCACCTCTATTGAAAGGTTCTCCTAAGAAGTGACAAATATCCACAGTAGTCAGAGATGCAGTGGATGGCAAGTGATCCTATTTGTGAACAAAGCTCCTGATAGCCTCTTGTTGACTGTGTTTTAATGAATCCTTCAGAGGCTGCAAGTGAAGAAGGCACTGCAATGTTGCATTTGCATAGCATGAGGTGAAATTGGGGTTGCTCAAGCCTCTGAATGGATGTGTAAGTGCAATGTTCTCTTAGAAGACTGAGGCTTTTGCTGTTCCTGAACATTAATGATGGCTCGGTGAATGAAATGCGCATGATCTTTTACCTTGTGTCCCTTGTGCATGTTAGTCTCCTTCAAGCTTATCAACTTCGGACAATAAATCCCTCTGAGCCGATGGTAGTCTTCAACTGCAGTTTGACATGAGTAGATGCAGGTGGGGTCAAAGTTGATAAGGTAGATACCACTTAAGGAAGTAACTGTGGAAAGTGCAACAAAACTTTGTCCATAGGAGAAAATGGAGTTACCATGATCCATCATAACTGTTTTTTTAGTGAGTCCCTGGCATTTGTGAATGGTGATTGCATGAGCACCAATGACTGGGAACTGCTCTCGAACAATGTAGACTCTATCCATGATTTAAAACTTTGAGCATAAACGTTGAAAGGTATGGGTGACTCCATTGTTAAATTTGATTGTTATGGTTTTGTGCAGACTTGTGTTTTCCAGATAGTAAGAAACAGCTTGAAGCTTCCCTATTGATGAGACTAGTGGCAATGTCAATTATTATTTATTTCTTAGCAGATGGCCTTATCCAGGGTGACTTTCAATTGTTACAAGATATCATATTATTTATTACATACAATTACCCATTTAAACAGTTGCTCAAGGGTACAGCAGCAGTGTCCCCCACCTGGGATTGAACCCACAACCCTCCAGTCAAGAGTCCAGAGCCCTAACCACTACTCCACAATAACTTTGCGCAAAAGACAAACAGATTGCTGCTTCAATGCAACAGTTTCTACATGGCGTATGACCTGGAGATTAAAATTTCTCTGCCAGATGGCCAAGTAAAGCTTGACACCACAAATGACCTTACCAAAGCAAAGGGAGTCCTGTTATAGGAGTAAATGTACCTGTAGGCCGTAATGCAACTCTTTATAGATTTCCATAACCATCTTTCCATTTGTTTCTCTTAAACAGAGCTGTTGGGATTACTTTCAATACTATTGTGGCTACCTGATCCATTAACCAGAGAATATAACAATACACCCACAGTCTGCAAAAGACACACAAATCACTGTACAGTGACGCACTAGAATATTGTTTGAAGATATAACAGGAAGTGGACTTGTCTTAATTCTCAATGTCTCAATGTTCTTGCGAAATTTGCTTAATACAAATACAAATGTGATACATTTACTACTAAACTAAATACAAATGCAAATATGTGACAAATGCTAATTGGACTTAAAATACTTTCCCATACAACAAATGTTAATTTATTAACATGAATTTGGGAGAGACATTTATCCAAGGTGACAAACAAGGAAAACAGTTGATATAATAACAACATAAACACAGTAATCACGTAGTTCATAATAATTAACAGGTATGTACCAATATAGGAAGCAAGTTACATAAAACAGTGTTTCCCAATCTTGGTCCTGAGGACCCAGTGTTTGCTGATTTGTGTTCCAACTGAGCTTTAAATTACGAATTGAACCCTCAATTGAATGAATAAAATGTCTGATCAGAGCATTTGAATTATTTGTAGAAATGGCTGGCTGCACAGGCCTCAATTAGCACAAATCTAGGACTACCTAATGTTAACTCAGGTAAGGTAGTCCAAGATTAGTGCTGATCAGGGTTTGTGAAAGCAGCCAAAAGGGTTGGCTATTTCACGTTATTTCTAAAATTGCATTAAGTCACTAATTATTAGTTCAATTGGGGGATCAATTTAATAATTGATCCCCTAATTGGAACACAAACAGCAGACACAGTGGACCTGCAGGACCAGGTTTGTGAAAAACTGACATAAATGATGAGATATATGTATATATTTATATATGTGTGCATTGCACAATTATTCTTTTTACTTGTTTTGATTGTTATGTTTAATAAACATGAAGTTCTCAAGTGTCCTTTATTGTACATCTTTCAGGTTAATCAACTTTACCAGCAATACTGAAAAGTCTCTCTACTTTATTATGAGCATTATTATTGAAAAGTGTTTAAAATTGAAATATTTTTTAAGCTTTCCCATGATTTGAAATTCAAATGCAAATTCTTTTATTTCAGAATATACAAATACCAAGTCAAATGCAAATAGTTCAGCAGATTGCATTTAAATTATTATTATTGAGAGGAATGGTAGTTCCTGGTACAAGTTAGAAAAACTTGTTTGAAACTACCGAGAGTCTCTATACAACTCAAAGAGTTTTGCTGTTTTCACCATGTTGCAGCGGCAAAACTAAATCACTTAAATTACCATCTGTACCAGTATCAAAAGTCTGAAACTTTCTTACATCAAATGTGAAAAAAAACGTACATACCTCTTATACACAATGAGATATAAGTCGTCAGACTAAGGTAAAATTGTTATTCTCCTCCTTCTTCCTCTTCCGTCTACTTTTTAAGGGTGTGTAGCGACTTTTCAAACAGAAAAGCTAAATAACTGGACATCTACCAATGATGTGATTCCACATGTTGGTCAACGTCAAAATAAACCAGGGAATGCAAGCAGTTTGATATCCACACCATTTATATTAAACAATGTATTTATGTTTTAAAACAGCACATATCGCAGGAAAAAAAAAACATGGTTTGAACTTGCAACATGACATCCTTGAAGAGCACACACCTTAGCTCGCTGCACCACTGCGCAGTTGTTGAAATGCGTTCATTTTTTAAGCTTACATCCAAGCCTGACCAGCTTTGATTTCCTGTCTGAAAATTTCTAGTTTCCTGTTTGTTAGGGTAGATACCATAGAATGGAATTGCACACAAGAGTGGCATGTAGCTTCCTTGTCTAAATCTCTGATCTCTGATAAATTGTAGTTCCTCGTTTAATTAAAAATAAAGAAATTATTTATTTGGCAGAAATAAATACATGATTTAAATAAATGCATAGAGGAATAAATACATTTAGAAATAAATATTTTTAAATAAATAAATGTAGAAATGAATACATGTTTATATTATAAATGTATAAATAAATTCATTGATTTGGCTGATGCGTTTATGCACAACAATTGACATTTATATACCTATATAAAAAGTACGTTTCATGTAAAAAAAAAAAAAAAAAAATTGCAAGTTGCCTAAAATTAATCGCGCATCAAAGAAAGTCACCGAGGTTGAATCATTTAATGATAGCTACTGAGTCAACATTTACATTGTAACGTTTAAAATAATCTTTTAAAATGTAACAAACAAGGGTCATTTAAATGTGTTGGCTGTAAAAAGTAACAAGCAGACAAAACTGATCAAAACTAAACAAGTTTGAATGACAAATTCGGCAACATTGTCGAGTTTTGTAAACATTTAAAACTTGTATACAGTAATTAAACGGACCGTGTTTCTTTACACACACTAAATTATATATGACGCACACGCAAGCATGCTCTCTCACACACACACACACACACACACACACGCACACAGCCAGACAGACACACACACACACACACACACACACACACACAAAAATTATCTGGCCCCTAGTTATTTGTTGAAGGCCAGCATGCACAGCAATGTGGAGTAGTGGTTAGGGCTCTGGACTCTTGACCAGAGGGTCGTGGGTTCAATCCCAGGTGAGGGACACTGCTGCTGTACTAAAATAAATAACAATAATAATAATCGTGTATCTTGTTGCAGTTTCAACACTCGTGGTTTGTCTTTGTTGTGTAAAAACCTGTCTATATGCAGAAACTGTTCATGCTGCATCCACAGAGTTTGGTAGAATTGACAAAAAACAGCATGGAATTTTTGCCATATTTCGGAATCTGATTTCATACCTCAGCCAGAAATCACCAATATTTACATTTTTCACGGTAGGCAGTCAAATACATGAAATTGTGAATTTTCCGTGGCCTTATACAACGAGACACTAGTGATCCGTCGCTTGCAGCATCTGTGGAGTAGCAGTTAGAGCACTTTGTTCTTGACTGGGTTCAATCACATGTGGGGGACACACTGCTGCTTTATCTAGATTGGTCCAGTAAAAAACCTGACTGTATAAATGGGTAATTGTATGTCACAATTGTAAGTTGGCCTGAATAAGTGTGTCTGCTAAAATAATAATAATAATAATAATAATAATAATAATAATAATAATAATAATAATAATAATAATAATATGCATGTTTGGTTGGTACTTGGATGGGAGACTGCCTGGCAATACCAGATTCTTCAAACTTTTCTTTGAAGTTTTACTTGTATTATTAACAAATAGTAGATTAAAAAGCAAAAATGAGCTGATTTACTTTTAATTTATTGAAATGGACCGCAAAGGGTATTAATCGCTATTGAAATAATTGCATAAGAGAAGTTATAAATATATTTATTTCACGCCTCCACCCGCTGTTTTAATTGCATTTGGATCATTCCAGACACCACCTGATACATGAGCGCAACAAACTCAGCAATGCATTGAACATTAATACATTTTAAAAACAAACATCAAAGTCACAGCATGCATTATATTCGGGCCGGGACATTTCAATTTGATGAGAATAAGCAGAGTGTGACATTAACAAAAGTGACATTAAATGTGACTGTATTATGGCTACGTCTCTTTGGGCCGCCGATTTCTCTGCCGGTACCTGACAAGGGGCAACCCTCCTACAAGCCCCACTTGTATTTAGCCCGGCCCAACATGGTTTACTGGGGCAGAACACCCTCCGACCCTCCGAGTTCAGAGCCCTAACCACTACTCCACACTGCTGCCCATGCTGGCCTTCAACAAATAACAAATTTTCTGCTCACGGGCCAGATAATTTGTGTGAGTGTGTGTGTGTGTGTGTGAGCGTGCGTGCATGCGTGCTTGCTTGCGTGCGCATGCGCGTGTGTGTGTGCACAACATGCTAGATGGATAAAAAGTCTCATACGATTTTCTTCTTGTTTTTCCTGTTCTTGTTCTTCAGATTATTTTGTATAGGTTGATTCGCTCAAGTAGCACGATGTTATGTGGTTTAAAATGCCATATATAATTTAGTGTGTGCAAGAAAAACACAAAGTTTCGGTTTTGTCACTTGCACTTAACCCTGTTTTTAACAATTTGTTTTTCAAAGTTAGCATAACGCTATGCAACACAGTCCGTTTAATTACTATATGAACATAGCCTAAGTTTTAAATGTTTACAAAGCTTGACAATGTTGCCGAATTTGTCATTCAAACTTGTTTAGTTTTAATAAGGTTTGTCTGCTTGTTACTTTTTTCAGCCAACACATTTAAATGACCCTTGTTTGTTACATTTTAAAAGATTGTTTTAAACGTTACAATGTAAATGTTGACTCAGTAGCTACCATTAAATGTTTCAACCTCGGTGACTTTCTTTGATGCGCTATTAATTTTAGGCAACTTGCAATAGAAACTTACCAAAGTACCGTGAATTTTACGTGGCCCTATGTATAACTAAATCTCGGCAGTTTCCGACAAGTTCCTCTCAATATATATATATTTTTACATGAAACTTGTACTTTTTAAATAGGTATATAAATAGAAATTGCTGTGGTTAAACGCATCAGCCAAATCAATTAATATGACATAGTTTTCTAGCTTGCTATTTATTAATTTATTTATACATTTATAATCTAAACATGTATTCATTTCTACATCTATTTATTTAAAAATATATATTTCTAAATGTATATATTCCTCTATGCATTTGTTTAAATCATTTATGTATTTCTACCAAATAAATTATTCCTTTATTTATTTTTAATTAATTAAACAAGGAAGCTACATGCCACTCTTGTGTACAATTCCATTCTATCTACCAAACAAACAGGAATCTAGAAATTTTCAAACAGGAAATCGAAAATTTCAAACAGAAAATAGAGCAGGACCTTCAGGTTTTCAGCGAAAGCTGGTCAGGCTTGGATGTAAGCTTAAAAAATGAATGCATTTCAACAACTGCGCAGTGGCGCAGCGAGCTAATTTCGTGTGCTCTTCAAGGATGTCATGTTGCAAGTTCAAGCCACAGTATTTTTTTTTCCTGCGATATGTGCTGTTTTAAAACATAAATAAATTGTTTAATATAAATGGTGTGGATATCAAACTGCTTGCATTCCCTGGTTTATTTTGATGTTAACCAACATGTGGAATCACATCATT
Organism: Acipenser ruthenus; assembly: GCF_902713425.1. NCBI lineage: Eukaryota > Metazoa > Chordata > Actinopteri > Acipenseriformes > Acipenseridae > Acipenser > Acipenser ruthenus. Next base: position 53,202,852 of record NC_081193.1, on the reverse strand, counting down.
GGTAGATGTCCAGTTATTTAGCTTTTCTGTTTGAAAAGTCGCTACACACCCTTAAAAAGTAGACGGAAGAGGAAGAAGAAAAGGAGAATAACAATTTTACCTTAGTTTGACGACTTATATCTCATTGTGTATAAGAGGTATGTATGTTTTTTTCACATTTGATGTAAGAAAGTTTCAGACTTTTGATACTGGTACAGATGGTAATTCTAAGTGATTTAGTTTTGCCGCTGCAACTCGTACGAGGAACTACCGTTCCTCTCAATAAACACTTTTAACTTTTAACCAACATGAACAACAGTTACTTAAACAAAATCATTTAATTCATTTAAATCTTAATTCCTATAAAACTTCCCCTCCCTATGAAACCAAAAACTTTCGCCTCAAAATATATAAAATCATTGTCTGACCTTTTGCTTGGAACTGTTCTCAGTGAAGTAGCCCTCGTCTAACCTGTCTGAACACTGAAGAGAAGGAGAATCAGTGCCTGCTTGCTGCTCTAAGACTGGGGAACGGTGCTTCATTTTCTTTCTTTTTTTTAAATGGGCATCATCACTTATTTTACTAAAAGCGAGATTGCTGTCTCGCAATTTTTTGCGCAAACTCCTTTATTAAGGCTTTCACATCTGATCACCTTGCTCGTTCATGACAGTCCTGACAGTCTCTCCTGGGTCAATGAACTTCTATGGTAGTTTTTGATCAATTTCAGTTTTGAAAATGACCTTTCTGCACTCACCACAGTAACTGGTATAGTTTCACCTCATTAGGACCACCACTCAGCAGTCCCATCAATTAAACGATTGGCTGCTGCAGGATTGGTGGGTCAGAACCTGGAGCATATAGGGAACCGTGTTTAGCCAGAGAAGCTGAACTAGTATGGGAAGCTGTGTATGAACTACATGTATGAACTAGTATGAACTAGTATGGGAGGCTGTGTGGTCCAGTGGTTAAAGAAAAGGGCTTGCAACCAGGAGGTCCCCGGTTCCAATTCCACCTCAGCCACTGACTCATTGTGTGACCCTGAGCAAGTCACTTAACCTCCTTGTGCTCCGTCTTTCGGGTGAGACTTAATTGTAAGTGACTCTGTAGCTGATGCATAGTTCACACACCCTAGTGTCAGTAAGTCGCCTTGGATAAATAAACTAAATAAACAAATAATAATAAATAATAATAGTAGGGGAGAGGTACCTGAGGGGTCAGGACAGCCAGTGTTCATTTCCTAACACTTACCATAAATGCCTTTAACCCTTAGCGCTCCATTTATTTAGCGCGTCTCAGGCACGTCAGGTCCAATTTATTTTCACACGCGCAGTTAATTTTAGACGCGCTGTTTAAAAGTATTTTTTTCCACAGTCAAACGGGTTTAAATGGCCCTGCACATCAACAAAGCACTCACTAGGCATCTCCAGCCCCGCCCCACCCTTTCGTTTGCTATAGCGTTCACCTATGTAAGAAATAAATAATAATAATAATAATAGTCGTACATACCAATCGATCATCTCCGGATCACTCGTTTTATCACCAAACTCCTCAATAATGCGATCCAAGTCATTATTTTATTACTATAACATCTCAAAAAAGCTCTGCAAATGTCTTTGTTTTCTGTGCGCTGATTCACAGGCAGCCAGCTTGTTTACTTACGACCGCCCCCGTTATCTGATACCTGATACCATGTATGACTATTCACGAGATACGCCTTTTTTTTTTTTTTTCGTCTTGTCTCGGCTCCTGGCGCTCCCACTCGGCAATTGAATGGTTTTCTTGGCTTTTTCCGGAGAAAAAACGACTAGACACCCGTTTATTGCGTTGCTATAATAATGTCGGACCCAGTCCGACAAAGGACCTGTGAGAAATAACTGCAATGTCAGACCCAGTCCGACAATGGACCGCAAAGGGTTAAAAGTATTTTTTTCACAGTAAAACAGGTTTAAAAGGCACTGTGTATCAACAGGACACTCAGTACTGCATCTCTAGCCCCGCCCTACCCCTTGTTCGCTGTATTTTTCACATACCTCTTCATAGTTGTGCATACTGATAAATCATCTCCTGATCACTCGTTTTATCACCAAACTTCTCAATAATGCTATCCAAGTCATTATTTTATTACTATAACATCTTAAAAAGCTCTGCAAATGTCACTGGATGCAGAAGCCGCTATCTTGATTGTTTATAGCCATGGTGCCGGGGCTATGTGTATTGCTCAGATCCGCCCCTTTTTTTCGGCTTCTATCGGTCTCACTTCTATCGGCCATTGAATGGTTTTCTCAGCTTTTTCCAGAGAAAAAATGACTAGAGACCTGTGTTTTTCGTCTTTTTGATGATGTCGGCCAGGGTCCGACATTGGACCGGAAAGGGAAAATTGTAATGTCGGACCTGGTCCGACATCGGACCGCAAAGGGTTAAGTATTGTGTTTCAGCTGTTTATAGAACCCTAAATGGTAATGTGGAACTGCTGTGACCAAGGAGCTCGGTATTAAGCAGACTGGACCAATAAAGACGTCTACGGCTTGGACCCGTGAGAGCCGTGAACTGCTGTCTGGACCGTTGTCTTCCACGCAGTAGCTCAACTTTATTATTTTGTTGTTTTTCTTTTTACATGTCATTGTAAATAATTTTGCTCTAACATTTGTGATGTAGTAGAAATCCAATTAATTAATCAAAATAGGGCCAGTCCCGACCGACCACCATGGGATAAGGCAGTCTCTTAGCTAATGGGATGATTACGTCCGCAGTTTGACTGTTAATACACACCCTAACTTCAGTGGTAGGATATGGTTTGGTATCTCCATGGATACAGGACATTGCCACTGACTTCCACGGCTGCCAAACCACAACCCCAATAGTGAGGTTCTAATTAGAGTCTGCCTGCTTCCGGTCCACTAATGCGTATCTGCTCCGTTGTCGAACCTGTAAATATATGTGTGTGGAACAGGGGTGTGTGTGGAACAGCTATGTGAATGCCAACACTAGAACCACCATGCCGCTCAATTTGACTGTTTTAGGGTTTAAGATTTAAATAACTCTGTGTTAGTGAATCCCATGCGCATTTCCATTCTTGACTTTTCCTAAATATATGAAGTAAATAACCAGACGGTGTTTGAGCAGCAGATTGGCAAAAATGACAAAGTTATAAAAATGTATCCCTAGAACCACCACACCAGTCATACTGACCTGGTATTACAATACATGATTTTTTTTTAAAAATATAACATCAAATATTCTATTTTTTTACATACAGTATACAAGACACACACCCATCCCACCTCGAGGCCACGTCACTATATATATTAGGAAAATATAACCCCATACATTTTTAAATCATAATACATTGTGTTTTACTTAAACACAAAACATACTTTTTAAATAACACAAAATACAAATACCCGCTTTAAAATAAACAAACAATATTTTTAAACAGGAGGGCTTTGCCCTGCCCCCTTTTATATGCAGGGTTTTTCTACCGCCCTGCTACACCGATCAACAAAATAAGTACGTTTTCAGTGTATGTGTGTGAAGGGCATAGCAAGTCAGATTGAGTGCCGCAAGCTGTTCCCTTTCAATTTGAAGATGACCACCAACGACATTATGTATGGGATATGCCTGCCCATTGGGTAGGTATCGCTGAGCTCTCTATATCAGAGATGCCAGTAGGCCCCTTCCTGGGATGACGCACTCGGTCCCACCCACCGAGATATTAAAACCATCATGCTGAGGAAGCTATTTCTCTTTTTCCTTCTCAAGATGGTACGATAAGAACCTCTGTGTTCAGCTGAGCGTGTTGATAGAAAAGAGCTTCTCAAGTCGAATTGAGTTGATTGTATTTCCCTTGCATTCATGCTGAAAGCTGGCTGGTCGCTTTCCCAGAATCAACGACTCTGAAAAAGACCGAGCCTTTTGTCTTTCTGTCTTTTAGTGGCCTCCTCGCTTGCGTGTTAGGCCGCTCTTTCTTATCTGTCTGTCGTGTGTGAGTGACTCCCTGTGCAGTCACCCTCGCAAGTGGTTCTCTATTCCTTCTTGGGAGAGCACAGTTCCTCCACGGGGCTAGGCCTTGCCGCATCCCCGCTGTCGAGTACACCTCGCCAACTCCGTAGGCCCGCCCACCTCTGTGAGTTGTGCCTTGTAAACAGTGTGCTCACCCCTATCTATCTATTTCTACCATGGTTTTTTGCTGTCTGCTTCAACTTGCCCACCGTAGCTTCAGTCCTTGTGTCTCCCTGGTCTATGCTACGCGCTGACCTGGTGTGTGACCACGCGGTTAGGGAAGACACCGTTGCATAGTGCCCCTTCTGGTGCTTCGGTACCGTGGTGCACGCATAGCCCTTGGTACTTTGGTACACGGCGCCCAGCGCTACAGCACCAGTGCACGACACGGCGCTGCACAGCACACAGTGCACATAGTGCCCGCGGTACTCGGTACGCAGAGTGCACATGGTGAATACGTTGCACACGGTGCACACGGTGCTCTGTACCCACCGCTACAAAGCTAGTGCACAGGCGCCTGGGTGTCCAGCATGCCACCTTGGCCCTCGAGAGAGAGGTGGCCTGTAGTATCTTCATGGCTTTCCAGTCCCGGGTGAAGGAGAACGAGGGCGAGTTCCGCATCCTCAGTTGCCGGACCATCGGTCCAGAGCCCCTCCTCCATGAACTGTCCCAGGACCCCCTGCTGGACAGCCCTGGTGCACAGGCCTCCCGTAGCCACTCCCCATCCCCACAGGTGAGAAGGGTGAAGCGGTCTAAACAGGCCAGGAACATTATGGACCTCAAGGCACAAATGGCCCAGGTCCTGGAGGTCCTGTCTCGGCAGGCACCTGCGGCTCCAGCTGCAGCCGCAGCTCCAACCCTGCCCCCAAGTACCATACCCTCCCTCCCCCAGGGGAAATCAGGGTGAAAGGGAAGAAGCGCCCCAGCCGGCAGAGGAGGATATGCTCTCGATTGCACCCTCCTGGGACAGAGCCTCCTTCTCCTCTGGCATGGAGGTAGGAGGGGAGCTCGAACCCCCTGTAGGAGGTGTCCTCGGAAGCCAGCACTCTACCACTGTCAGACTCGACATCAGTGCTGATGGGGCACGCTGCAGCGTTTCTGCAGGTCCCCTGGACACCAGCGGCAGAGCCACACCGGTTTGTTTTTTGGACACAGGCGATGGCCCCTTGCTCTCAAAAGTTCCCAGCCTTCCCAGACTTCATGGAGGAGGTCCGCTCCTCCTGGCATCGTCTGGCCTCAGCTCCAAGCGTGCTGAAGCAGGCTGCACAGCTTGCCTCCCTGGAAGGCGCGGACAAGCTGGGCCTAGCGGGGTTTCCTCCGGTAGACAAGGCACCATCGTGGCCTTGGTCAAGGCCCCGCCGGTGGGAGGCTTAGCCAAAGACCCGGCGTGTCAGAACCCGCAATGCAGGGTGACGGAGACGCACTGTGACCGAGCTGTTGTTGAGTGGCATGTGAGTGGTGCCATCACGGACCAGGAAGTAACAGAAACCAAACAATGAATGGCAGATGTGAAACTGAGCGCTCCTGCTGCTCTGCTATTGGCGGTGGAGACAGTAGCGAGGGCTCCTCTCCCTCTGGTGTTGGAGACATCAGCGGTGGGTCCTCTCCCTCTGGTGCTGGAGACAGTAGCGATGGCTCCTCTCCCTCTGGTGCTGGAGACGGCAGCGATGGCTCCTCTCCCTCTGGCGCTGGAGACGGCAGCAATGGCTCCTCTCCCTCTGGCGCTGGAGACAGCAGCAATGGCTCCTCTCCCTCTGGCGCTGGAGATGGCAGCAATGGCTCTTCTCGCTCTAGCGCTGGAAACAATGGTGCGGGCTCCTCTCCCTCTGGCGTTGGAGATGGCAGCGATGGCTCCTCTCCTTCTGGCGCTGGAGATGGCAGCGATGGCTCCTCTCCTTCTGGTGCTGGAGATGGCAGCGGGGCCGCTCCCATATCTGCAGCCAGGTAGTTCAGCACTATGGCTGCGATGTCTGGGAGGGATGCTGGGTGGTGGTGTTGTTCCCAGGCCTCCCAGCGCTCCCCATCTCTCGCCCACAGGAGGTTGATCACAGGAAGGAGGGCCTCCATGATATCCTTTTCAGGCTCCGCCAGCCAGTCCCAGATCCCTTCTGAGGAGAGTGGACCAGTCCGCCCCGGAGGATGCAGTGGCAGCTTCTGCTCCTTTCCCTCGGATGGTGGTGGTAGAGGTGAAACCAGCAGGTATTCTTCCCCTGCTAGTGGAGCCTTGGGCTGTGGACGCGCTGCCTCCTCATCTTCTGGTTCCTGCTCTGGGCAATCCTCCTGTTCCCCTTGCCATGGTGGGTTTTGGACAAGGGAAAGGTACCTGACCTCACCACAAAGGAAGCACCACCCTTCCTCATCTAGACAGGTGAGGCAGACATCCAGCGTAGCTGAGACGCAGTGGGACCTGCAATTGGCCCTGAGCGGTTGCACTTGCTGCTACTGTTGTTGCTGCTGCTGCTGCTTCCTTCAGCCGCTTCTTCCCATTTACACCCCCCCCCCAAAAAAAACCCCCCAACAAAACACTATTTTTGAAAAAAAACCGAACAAAAAAAAACACCCTTTTCTTTCCTGGTCCGGTTCCAGGAGGCGTTGTTTATCTCACTTCTACCACCATATGTGACCGAGCTGTTGTTGAGTGGAGTGTGAGTGGTGACGTCACAGACCAGGAAGTAACAGAAACCAAACAATGAATGGCTGATGTGAAACTGAGCGCTACGTTGCTCAGCTATTTTATTAAATAATAAAACAAAAGATTTAAACAAAACAAATACACTAAACAAACAAAAGGGCACGTTGGCCAAACAAATAGAAATAAACAAATAAGTATCGTGCTGGGGTAAAACCAGCATGCTTAGCAGTTGTTTCGCTTTCTAAATCTCGCTCTCGCTCTCTCTCCTGCTCACTCTCCCGTACTCTCCTCTGTACACTCCACCCTGAGTCGAGAGAGTGGGTCTTTTATATTCTGGCCGACGGGTTAACTAGCTGTTAATTATCTTATTACCCCTCGGCCACAGTCTGCACGAGTTTAGTAAGGATGCGTGACTGTCAGCTAGTTAAATAATCAGTAGCTGCTCAGTCACACATTTTAAGGTTTTTAAAATACAAAAACAATAACAGATACGCGGCAGCTTTTATCTGCACCGCAAACAATAATACAAATAATAATAAAACAGTGCACATATATAGGGGCAGGACACTCCGCCACACGCACCTTAAACGGGCGTACGCAGCGGAGGCACAGGTAACCCGCCTGGTGAACACAGCGGGTATACTGACGGCCTGTAAGGACAGCGTCCTGCGTGACGCCCCGCTCCGTGAGCCGGTGGCCAGCGAACTACGCCTCCTGTCCAGCAGGCTGCTACATATATCCAGCCTTCAAGTGCAAGCTCTTGGCCAGAGCCTGGCTAGCCCAGCAGCGAACAACTGGCCCCTCCCAACAAGCAGGGGAAACGCAGCTGCACTATTGGCGCGCTTGCACCTCAGACGCCTGGGTGCTTGCCACCGTGCACAACAGTTAGGTGCTCCAGTTCCGCTTGGGACCTCCTCCCTTTCGAGGAATCATGAATACCTTCATGACAGACCCTCTCCAGGCCTCAGTACTTCAGAACAAAGTGGCCATCTTGCTGTGCAAGCGAGCCATTCGCCTCGTAGACTCCACCTCCAAAGCAGAGGGATACTACTCGAGGTACTTTCCGGTGCTGAAAAAAGACGGTGACTTTTGCCCCATTCTAGACCTGAGGCTTCTCAACGGGTTCTTAAAAGAAAGGAGGTTCCAGATGCTGACTCACCGTCATATTCTCCAGTCAGTCTGACAACTGGTTCACCACCGTGGACTTACGGGATGCGTATTTTCACATTCTCATTCGTCCAGAGCACAGGAAATATCTCTACTTCACCTTTCAGGTAAGTGTTTACGAGTTCACTGTGCTGCCATTTGGCCTCTCCCTAGCTCCTCGTATGTTTTCAAAGTGCGTGGACGCTATCCTGGTCCCCTTGCGGCTGCAGGGGATCAGAGTAATAAACTATCTTAACGACTTGTTAATCTGTTCCCAGTCATGAGAGGGAGCAGTGGCTCACACGGCGGTCATGATAGAGGCTGGGCCTCACCATCAACGTGCAAAGAGTCGGCTTACACCGGTGCAGTGCACGATGTACTTGGGGCTCCAGCTGGACTACAGTACAATGCGCGCATACCTGTCGTACGACAGAGTAGCAGCTATCCAAGAGAGCCTCTTCTTGTTTCAACATGGATCGCAGGTCTCTCTCATATTGTGCCAGAAACTACTGGGTCTGATGACCGCAGCCATACCAGCCATTCAGCTGGGTCTACTTCGCATGCACCCGCTACAAGCGTGGCTCAGTGCGTTCCACCTCCATCCCAAGCGCGACAAACACAGTCAGCGGATGGTGTCTCACAGGTGCTCGGCAGCTCTACGCTGGTGGAGGATGACGATCACCTCTCACCTGCGCGAGGATTTGTGGATGGGAGTAGTATTAAACCGCCAAGTGCTGACGACAGATGCCTCCAACTTGGGTTGGGGGGTGGTCTGGGAAGGCAGAGGAGTACACGGATCCTGGCCAGACTGCTGGACGTCCCTGCATATAAACATGCTAGAGTTGCAAGCGGTCTCTCTTGTTGTCCACCACTTCCTCCCAGTGCTGCGGGGTACACATGTTGATCCGAGCAGACAACACGATAGTGGTGGCGTATGGAACAACCAGGGTGGCCTACGGTCCCCGGGGTTGCATCGCATGGCCTTCAGGCTACTGACATGGGCTCAGAGGAACTTGCTGTCCCTGTTGGCGATGCACATTCCCGGAGTGGTGAACTCTCCAGGGAGGGTCTGCATCTGTCGGAGTGGCGACTCCACCCTCAGGTAGTGGTGCACATTTGGGAACGGTTCGGGAAGGCGGAGGTCGATCTTTTCGCCTCGGCGGAGACGACGCATTGCCCCTGTGGTACTCCCTCCACCGCTTAGGCAGTCCACTCGGCATAGACGCCATAGCGTACGAATGGCCCAAAGCGTTTTTGTGCGCTTTCCCGCCTATACCGATGCTCCCGGCCTTTCTTGAAAAGGTCCGGCTATAGAAGGTGTTGGTTCTTCTAGTGGCCCCGAGGTGGCCCAGAAGAATCTGCTGCCGTTCCTTCTCCCTCGCGACGGCTCTGGTATACATTACCCCATACATAATGTCATTGGTGGTCGTCTTCGAATTGAAAGGGAACGTTAGGTTACTCACGTAACCCTGGTTCCCTGAAAGAGAAGATGACCACCAACCGCGAGGTGGCATTGGTCGCCCTCATGGGTTCGATGGAAAAAGAGAAATGGCTTCTTCAGTATGATGGTTTTAATCCCTCGGTGGGCAGGACTGAGTGCGTCATCCCAGGAAGGGGGCTACTGACAGCTCTGATATAGAGGGCTCAGTGATACCTACCCAATGGGTAGGCATATCCCATACATAATGTCGTTGGTGGTCGTCTTCTCTTTCAGGGAACCAGGGTTACGTGAGTAACCTAATGTTTCTAGGCTCACTGAGAGACATTTCCCAGCTCAGTTTGAAGATCCCCACTATCGTCCTGATTGTATCGTTTGCTCAGACAGGAGTAGACCAGGCAGTCGGAAGCAGACACGGTCATACTGTCCAGACTGTATCATCCCAATGTGTCCATACGACCGTTTCAGAAAGTTCCACACACTAAAAAATTACACATCTTTTAACTATCTTTGTAATTTTTCAGTGTGTGGAACTTTTTGTGTTGAAAACTAAAAATGTAAGGCCAATTAATGACTCAAATATGTCATTGTTAGATAAACAAGTAATTTTATTCATTAATTTATTTATTTGTACTGAATGAAGTATGAATTATATTATAATAGGGGTCTCTACAACATTTAGTTTTTGGGTTGTACAGTGGAAACATTGTATTTATAAAATCGGTGCTAAATAGTTTTTAATTTAAACATTTGTAAAAATCGGGGGGAAAAAAATCTCAGTATAGACACTATGATGCGTAGCATTTCTGGTTTCTGATTAAGTTTAATGTCCCTGGCATGTATGTTGAAGCTGAATCTGTGCAAGTCGAAGTTAGCTGGTACTTTGCAAACTTTTGGCCAATCAATGTGCTGACATAAATAAGACCTACAAAGGTATGAACATGACATCAGCACAAAACAAGCCAGGTTTATTCGCCTTTAAATCATAAAAAGTAAAGAAATTTGACAGAACTGGACGGTGCAAGCCATCTCGAGAAATGCGTCAAAAATCACACTGGACATTTCCATCAATGCATTCCATAAGTTTACCAACTAAGTCATCACCATTTTCTGTCAAATATTTACAATTAAGATTGTCAGCTTTAGACAGTGTTTTAACTGATGGACAGACAGTACTGTCACCAACACATACCTCTCTGCAATAAACAGTGGCTGTCCAGCAAAGCACAGTGCTCTGACGAACTCATTAACACAGTCATTCTGCGCTCTCTTTGAATATTCATAAACTGATCTACGTTTTCTCCCCATTCCTCATCCACTAAACATATTATATTTGCGTGTAAATATTTCAATTTAGTTTTTGATCAAGCTAGTAGTTACTAAGCCCAGCAATTGCCACAATAATCAGTCTTTGATTGGCCAACATAATCAGGTGATAATGTGTTTGTGAAGTGACAGAGAACCACGTTTGAACATTATTTGATCCTCTGACATCTAAACGTCTGCTGTATCCTAGGATACAGTGTAGGGCTGCTTATTACAATGTCGGAGTCAAAATAAAACAGCATTTTAATCAAAATATTGTGTATTTCAGATTCACCTAATTGTACAGATTTTTAATCAAATAATAAAATGCATACCTTTACAACCAACCATTTCATAGCCTGCAAAGTAGGGAACATATTATCCTTTTGTACTTTTGTTGTGTAATATATATATATATATATATATATATATATATATATATATATATATATATATATATATATAGTTTTAGATATTCAACGATATATAAAACCACTTATTAAATCATGGAGTCTGCCCCGGTCTGGATGGTTTGACAGTTGATTCCAGGGTCAATAGGAAGTCGGCCATCCAGAAAGGGGGCAGAGCCACAACACCACCGCCCATTCTACCTTTCTTTGTCCTCTTCAGTTTCATAAGCCTCAAATTATTCTTCCCCTGCTCTCGTCAACACTTTCTTTTAGGAATCACGCGTCTGTAGTTTCTCATATTCATTCTTCTGCTCCGCCTGCTTTTTCAACAAGCAAAGATTCTTATGGAATACCCATCAAATATTCCGGTGGCAGAAAGCTGTGCACTAATTTCAATTCCTCATTCTGCATTTCCAAAGGATGCCATTTTTTACATATGTGCAGTTTCTGTGGCAATGCTCATTCATGTTCCATCTGCCCTCTTTCATCTAAATGTCATTCATCATTACTAATCGCCTCTACCCCATCAACATCTCAGCTCTATCAGATGCTCTTCAATATCAACTTGATCATTTTTTGTTAATTATTTAATTTCTGGCCTTACTAATGGTTTTTCTACTGGTTTAAAATCCATCCAGTTTTCTATTGCTTGTAAAAACCTCCAATCTGCTATAATGGAACCAGAAGTCATCGATTCTCTCATCAATTCCGTGATCTCAAAGTGATTCATGGAGGGCCCATTTTCAGCTCCTCCCTTCCCTCAATTCTGCATTAATCCTATTGGAGTAGCTACAAGGAAAATGTCAGGCAAGAAGAGCCTCATCATTGACCTCTCTGCCCCTCGTGGCTCTTCTATCAATCAGCAGCATTAATTCTCTAATTTCCTCGGATCAGTTTTCGCTTCTATATATCACCATATCTCATGCGATCTATTCCATCAAAATATCTGGACGAGGTTTCTGGTTAACTTAAGCAGACATTTCCGACGCCTTCAAAGTCATGCCAATACTCCCTTCTCTCCGTCACGTTTTTGGTATCTGGCGCAGCAACCCTAAGATCTTTGATTCACTCTCCGAAGCCCTCTGCTGGATTCTACTCAATATTAACCCTTTGCGGTCCATTTATTAATCGCGCGTCAGGCACGTCAGGTCTAATTAATTTTCACACGCGCAGTTAATTTTAGACGCGCTGTTTAAAAGTATTTTTTTCCACAGTCAAACGGGTTTAAATGGCCCTGCATATCAACAAAGCACTCACTAGGCATCTCCAGCCCCGCCCCACCCTTTCGTTTGCTATAGCGTTCACCTATGTAAGAAATAAATAATAATAATAATAATAGTCGTACATACCGATCAGTCATCTCCGGATCACTCGTTTTATCACCAAACTCCTCAATAATGCGATCCAAGTTGTTATTTTATTACTATAACATCTCAAAAAAGCTCTGCAAATGTCCGTGTTTTCTGTGCGCTGATTCAGTCAGCCAACTTGTTTACTTACGACCGCCCCGTTATCTGATACCTGATACCATGTATGACTAATCATGAGATACACCTTTTTTTTTTTTTTCGACTTGTCTCGGCTCTTGTCGCTCCCACTCGGCAATTGAATGGTTTTCTCAGCTTTTTCCGGAGAAAAACGACTAGAAACCCGTTTTTTGCGTTGCTATAATGATGTCGGACCCACCAACAAAGGACCTGTGAGGAATAATTGCAATGTCGGACTCAGTCCGACAATGGACCGGAAAGGGTTAATCACATCCCCTTTCTTATTAGACGACTTTCTCCTAATATCTCCTCCATCAGCCCCTCCAGCTGAATCACTCTTAGAACTCAGGTCTCTCTTCTCAGCAGTCAGCGTCCCCCTCTCAGAGGAGAAAACCATTGGTCCAGTTCACTCTCGAGTTCCTAGGAATAACATTGGATACTATACGATTTGAAGCCCGACTGCCTCCCGATAAACTGGAACATATTCACTTTCTCATTCAATCCTTTGAGATCAACCATTCTATTTCTAAATGGAACCTTCTTTCACTCCTAGGACATATCAATTTTTCAATTTGCATCATTCCTCAAGGTAGGACGTTTATTTCTCATCTTCTTGCTCTCTCTTCAACAGCTAAAAATCTCAACTCTCACATCAATATTGCAGCTGAAGCCTGGAAAGACATTAGGATGTGGTCCTCTCTCCTACAACACTGGAATGGCCTTTCTCTGTTTTAGGATGACTTCATTTCTGCCCACCACGACCTCTCACTACCTATGGATATTCGTCAGTTTTGGTGGAATTTTTCTTAATCAATGGTTCTCAGATGTCTGGCCTCAAGAAATGAAAAAGCTTCCTCCTACCTTAAATCCACAGCCTTACTTGTCATTGCAGCCCATCTTTGGGGCCCATTTTGGCAGAAATCATCTCTTAATATTTTGTGATAATCAGTCTACTGTTCATATTATTAATAAAGGCCATTCCTATTCCCCTCTAATTATGCAACTTCTACGCCAACTAGTCTGGATTTCAGTTATGAATAATTTTATTTTGAAAGCCCAACACCTTCCAGGTATCACTAATAACACTACTGATGTTCTTTCTCATTTACGGATTGCTCAATTCAGACGTCTAGCTCCCTCAGCTCAACCTTTCTCTCTACCCCTGAATTGGTTTTCAACTAAATTCATACATTCACAGTCTTCCTTCTTCAGCTCATTTCTAAAGCTGGTCTACCTCCCGAATTGTATTCTACCATTCATTCCATATATGTGCAGCAACATCAGCAGCCAAGTTAAAATCAACCAGTCCTTCCTCAGAAGTGGATTCTTACATTTACTCTTCTCTACTTTGCTGAGCGGTTAGATTAGTTTGAAAATTGTAATTGCAATTAATCACTAAGTATCATTTCTAACTAACACTTTTCTTTCTTCTTTGCATTGGTGGTGAAGTTGAGGGGAACCAGGGGTCCTCTTTTGGGGGCAAGTGAAGCTCACTTCCCAACCTTAGAGGCTGACAACATCATCTCGCCCTCCTACTGGTCAAACGTTTTTGTTTTCCATTCTCCTGCTTAAATCAATTAATTTGCACCCGTGCCTGTCTCCCCCTTCTGAGAGCAAAGCTTGCTCCCAATGTTCGAGCTAATCATTGACTAAACTTATCGAAGCTGGCTCTTACAGCACTCTTTTCCAGTGCTTTTGTTCTCCTTGCATAGATCGCGAGGCTTTCCATGCGGCATCGGAGCATCAGCATAGTGTGACCTCTCTCAATTACACATCTCAGTAAGCCAGGGAGACCTTAGTTCGTCTTCTATCCTTCCTTAGTTTCCCCTTTTTAAGTAAACTTGCAGACTAATTAGCAGTAATGCAGTGGTCAACATGCCAAAACAAATGAGTTTTGACATTTTGATGGGGAGTCATTAGCAACACCTTTAAACACAATAAAAACTTGAAATGTTAGTCTAACTTGCCACACAGTTGCAGTTTTGCCTTTTTGAGAAACTGAACTTTAAAGCATGTGCAGAGCCACAAGAGGGGCTGCAGTTTTGATGTTTGGAAACTGAAATCATTAACACTTTGTTTCGATTTACAAAAACACTGTGCAAACTTATCATGGTGGTGAAAGTGACTATGGCCTAATTGCTGCCAGTTAGATCTAAAGAGCAAGCAGCAAATATTTATTATTCTGAGTGGTTCTAGGTTCTGTTGCTCCAATACTGAATTAATATAAGGTTTTTGAAGGAGATAGAGAGAGAGAGCTACTGACTTTTAAAATCCCTTTATTTTACAAAATAAGATAATATATACAGACGTGCTCAAATTTGTTGGTACCCCTCCACAAAAAACAAAGAATGCACAATTTTCTCTGAAACAACTTGAAACTGACAAAAGTAATTGGCATCCACCATTGTTTATTCCATATTTAATAGAAATCAGACTTTGCTTTTGATTTTTTATTCAACATAATATTGTAAATAATAAAACAAATGAAAATGGCATGGACACAAATGATGGGACCGCTAATCTAATATTTTGTTGCACAACCTTTAGAGGCAATCACTGCAATCAAACATTTTCTGTAGCTCTCAATGAGACTTCTGCCCCTGTTAACAGGTAGTTTGGCCCACTCTTCCTGAGCAAACTGCTCCAGCTGTCTCAGGTTTGATGGGTGCCTTCTCCAGACTGCAAGTTTCAGCTCTTTCCATAGATGTTCGATAGGATTCAGATCAGGAATCATAGAAGGCCACTTCAGAATAGTCCAATGTTTTGTTCTTATCCATTCTTGGGTGCTTTTAGCTGTGTGTTTTGGGTCATTATCCTGTTGGAGGACCCATGACCTGCGACTGAGACAGAGCTTTCTGACACTGGGCAGTACGTTTCGCTCCAGAATGCCTTGATAGTCTTGAGATTTCATTGTGCCCTGCACAGATTCAAGGCACCCTGTGCCAGGCGCAGCAAAGCAGCCCCAAAACATAACCGAGCCTCCTCCATGTTTCACTGTAGGTATGGTGTTCTTTTCTTTGAAAGCTTCATTTTTTCATCTGTGAACATAGAGCTGATGTGACTTGCCAAAAAGCTCCAGTTTTGACTCATCTGTCTAAAGGACATTCTCCCAGAAGGATTGTGGCTTGTTAATATGCATTTTAGCAAATTCCAGTCTGGCTTTTTTATGTTTTTCTTTCAAAAGTGAGTCCTCCTGGGTATTCTTCCATGGAGCCCACTTTCGCTCAAAAAGCGACGGATGGTGCGATCAGAAACTGACGTACCTTCACCTTGGAGTTCAGCTTGTATCTCTTTGGCAGTTATCCTTGGTTCTTTTTCTACCATTCGCACTATCCTTCTGTTCAATCTGGGGTCGATTTTCCTCTTGCAGCCGCGCCCAGGGAGGTTGGCTACAGTTCCATGGACCTTAAACTTCGTAATAATATTTGCAACTGTTGTCACAGGAACATCAAGCTGCTTGGAGATGGTCTTGTAGCCTTTACCTTTACCATGCTTGTATATTATTTTCTTTCTTTTCTTTCTGATCTCCTCAGACAACTCTCTCCTTTGCTTTGTGTCCAGGCCATTTTAGAATATCTTTGTAGAATAAGCAGTAATTCATCTCTTTTCACAGCTTCTTTGCTTTATTCTATGACATACCAAAGGCATGCAAGTATACATGATAAAATAGCTTTTAATTTCATCACTTTTCAGGAGGAATGAAGCATTATTTCAATGAGCTGTAAGGGTACCAACAAATTTGAGCACGTCGGTATATATATATATTTCACATAAATACAGCAGTAATAAATATTAAATACATGTGGCAAAGTGGTAAAGACGTGCAGGTGAGTGCAGGGTAGAATAATCACACAGACAACGTTGGTACAGGTGCAAGGGTGTTTATTTAATTTAATAAATGTCCAGCGCCTTAAGGCAAACCTGCAAATAATAATAGGGTTGGAAGTGGTACAGCGGCGTGTATCACTTCTGATTATAATCCCACGGGTTTGACCCGTAACCCAAAGTCCAGTTCTTTCCCCCACACAAAACACAAAAACACAGACACAATTCCGACAGTGCGTGATTTTAGTGCTAGTGGTGCAAAAAGACAGTTCCTGTAGTGGAAAGGTGAGTGGTGATGTCTGGGTTTTTAGCTGGCCTGCGGCTGCAACTCCGGATTGTGCTCAGTATTCTTGGTGAGAAACGACACACAAGACAAACAGTGTAAATACACAGACAAGCAAAACACTCACGGTTTTTAGTACACACAAGACGGGCTCCTTCTAGGTTATTTGGTTTAACCATATGCAAAGGAACAGATCACTCAAGCCATGCCCCCTATTTATACCCTCGCCCATGACCCCGAGGTTAACGAGCGCATCCGCTCCTCCAGTCCTTGGATGCCACGCCGCTTACCGTCCGGGTCACTGAGCTCGGGTGCCGTGGCTCCGCCCCCTTCCGAAATGACCGACTTCCATCTACCCTACGGAATAAATTGTCGTGCCATTTCATTAAGGGTACTCTGTTCCTCGTGCACCGTGCCCTCACAGGTCGAGAGGGAGATCTAACACCAAGACTCATTCGCTCTCTGTCACAATACATCTGAACAAAAACAGTGTATTCAATTACACATTTTTAAAAAAAACACATTCTCCCCTTCAGATTCTCAAACATGATAACCCTTTGTATCATTTTCACAAAAACAGCTGCAGCTCCCCCTCTTCCCCCAGTGCACACAGCCACTCACTTACACGCCAGTGCTGATGGAAACTCTGCAGGTCAGTGAATTTTAATCCTTGCCTTTAACAAAAATCTCAATATTAACACAGCATTACACAATGCCCTGCAGCTTGTTTTTCCTTGTTTTCCATAGTGCCAGTTTTCTGTAACCATGTGTAAAATTAACTAAACAATTTTTAAATCTTGTCCTATCACTGTAAAAAATGTTACAAATGAACAAATCTTTAGTAAAAATCACATTAAGATAATCCAATAGCACAGAGATAAAAACAAAGGGGTCCAGCTTTTTACAGTCAGTGAAAAGGTGAAACAAAGTATCTTCCTCCGCAGAAAGAACAGTTTACTGACCACAGGGTCAATACGGTGGACATGGCGTCCTATGGCAATGATGGCATGGAGGATACGCCACTGTATATCTCCTGAGCGCTTGGACAAAGGGGGTTTATATAAAGTCCTCCAGGCCGAAGCAGTGCTGTCCTCACAGTTCATAAGAGCTCTCCAGAGCAGTCTTTTTGACCGATCATGGTTTTTAAATGCATTTTTTTACACTGATTTGGCAGCTAGGCGCCTGTGCAACAGAAATGTTGGGACAGAGACAAACACAACCACAGCTGCATACTTGTTAGATTTTTTTACCACCAGGGAGGCAGCAGTTACTGACCTTAGATAGAGGTC
This sequence comes from Acipenser ruthenus, assembly GCF_902713425.1. Taxonomy (NCBI): domain Eukaryota; kingdom Metazoa; phylum Chordata; class Actinopteri; order Acipenseriformes; family Acipenseridae; genus Acipenser; species Acipenser ruthenus. The sequence goes on along the minus strand of NC_081193.1, from coordinate 53,185,059 downwards.
GATCGACAGGCCGTGTATTATCTTGTGGATGCAGAAGGGGAAGAGGATGTGCCATCCCGCGATCATGTAGGAGCCAAGCACCAGAAAGTAATCCAGGGGTTGCTTGTGATGGGACTGTGTGGGACATTATAACTCCTGGTGTGGAAGCTGCAGAAGAATGGTTCAACAGAACGTGTTAAAGGAAGTTCCAGGACCATCCTCATAGACGCAAAAACGCAACATAAGTGAAAAGAGTGTATTGAGTGCCTTCCGACTCTTGATAGATGAGCCTGTGCTTCGCCACATACACTGATGCACTGAAGCTGAAGCCCACCGACAGCTGCAGGATGACTCCTGGTCAATCACTTTGGAGGAATTGGATGCGTTCATCACACTAGTGTATGCTCGTGGTGCATTTGGAGATAGAAACCTGTTAGTGGAAAGCTTGTATTCCAGTAAGTGGGGGCCAGCAAATTTGTCATAACGACAAATTGTCCTTGGCATCAGAGGTATGGAACCGGTTTTTTGACAACAGCATTCTCTGCTACAAACTGGGAGAGAGCATCACAGTTGATGAGCACCTTGTTTCCACTAAAGCATGGTGTCGATGGACGCAGTATATGGCCAACAAACCAGACAAATTTGGCATCAAGTTTTGGATTGCAGAAGATGTTGAGTCAAAATATATTGTGACAGATTGAAGGTCAGAAGGTGGGGTGAAAACTGGCCTCCTAGACAAGTGGTGGTGCTAGAGTTTGTGAGTCCCCACCAAGGTGGAACCTACCTTAAGTAGAGAGTCGGCTTACGGCAGCCATCTTGGGAAGCATCATTTGGCAAGCACTTTTATGAATAGGGCCCTCTGTGTCTGTCTATACACCTACAACCACACACCACCTAGGGACATGTGGTGTCAGAAGAAGGTTTATTTTTTGATTTTATTTTTCTTTTCGCCTTGGGAATACAAATATAGACCCCTCAAAATTTTTGGAGTTCCTGCAGGAGCACCGGTGGGATGCGCAAGAGGCGCAGCGTCAGATGCAGTGGGCTGGGCTGTTAGGACAATTAGCAGACACGCTATGGTGGCATAGCTAATGGCAGTCCAGCCCAGGATGATGAAAATAACAGCAGAGGATGACCCAGGGGTCTTCATGGTCACATTTGAAAGAATGGCACAGGCAGCAGTGGCCCAAAGAAGCGTGTGCCATTAAACTGGCGCCCTGCCTGACCGGGAAGGCCCAAGCAGCATATCGGGCATTGGGTGCTGATGCTGCGCAGAACTATGAACAGGTCAAAACAGCCATTTTACATCAGCGGGGGATTACCCCGGAGACCTATTATATCCGATTCAGGAAGATGGACATGGTTGTGATGGAACAACTGCTGCAGGTCTTGCCTCGGCCAATCAATGAGTGGGTAAGGAGACATCAGCCCACCACTGTATAAGAAACAATCTGGCTGAGGATTATCAGGATGCAGCAAAGGCTATCCAGGGAGAGGAGGCCGCACCACCGAAGGCTGCACCATCGAGGGCCACACCACCGAAGGAGACTCCGGGGAATCCCACGACCGAGCGTGTCCTAGCCAAACGGTAAACACCTGGGGGGTCAACCGGAGATCTAATCAGTGGTCTCCAAGGTTGGCACCTAGTTGGCTGAGAATAAACCTCCCTAACCCACCCTTGACTGAGGGGCAGGACAATAAAATTATGTTTCCCCAGCGCCGCCACTGCCTATACTCTGTTTTAGATGCAATGAGACGGGCCATAAAATAGCCAATTGCCAAACAGTTTCTGTTAACAGAAAAAAAAGAAAAAAAACATATGACAGTTGCGTGAATGCCGCTTGATGAACCTTCAAAGGTTTAGAACTGCCTTCAAATTCCTGGCTAGCGAGCTAAACTTTGAGCCTTTGAACACAGCCCATCTGTATTATATAATGTTTTTCTGGTGTACTGAGATTAGTCATTCCACTGGCTTTAGTCCCTTATAAACCAGTCTTGGCAGAAATGAAAGGTTATACACAAAGTAAGGGCTATCAAGTTAAAAAGTACTGAAGTCTTCAGAGACAATCTTTCTACCGAGGATGTGGTACTTGAAAAGGACCTAAGATACTGCATGTCTTCAAAGCTGATATACACAAAAAAAATAATTGACAACATTAAAGAACAAATTGTGTCTGAGTTTTCAGGCTATAAACGATTTGTCATACATGGTAAAGACATTACCTCGAGCATATCAGAAGCACATAAGCAGATACTTCGGCTTCTGTAATCCATCTTCTCTTTATGGTCAGTTTTTGGCATTTTTCTACCAGCCAAGAGTTTGGAATACTGGTCCCTATTTAATAATTAATGGGAATTCCAGGAAACGTCATGCATATATAATTAGGGTATAATTCATTGGAACTTTGAGGGGGGCTGGACAGAGTTCCTCTTGTTACTGTACCGCTTCCAACACAATACATCATACTGTATATCTGGAGGAAATTAACCAGTTTTTCTTACAAGAGTGAAGTTGACAAAGTTTTACCAATTGCACAATTGCTATTAAAATAGCTATTCATAAAGTTTTCAGAACTAAATAAGCTTTAATCCAGTTGACACATATTTCAACATGATGTCTCTTTTAAGATTTGTACATGTCCCTGACTGTTAACTAATCAACTACTGTTCCGCTGTAGAGGTGACACATATAATAGTGTTTAGTTATGCTGATTCATGAAATCTAACTCTAACCAAACTTCAAGAGTTTTCCATTATGTCATTTACAGTACGACATTATCTGATTTACAGTACATGACAAAAGGAAGAGTGGTATTTGGTGGTTGTGTCGCAATTTTAATCATCAGGCTTACTTCAGGGTCATTTCTAGTAAGTTAATAAAAAGCTAAAAGGTTGTCCATTGCAACACTCCTGTTTTTACTGGAGTTGCTCCAACCAGACTTTACTTTTTTGTGTAACATGATTATGCAGTTACTGAAAATGCATGATATCCCCATTCGCTGCCAAGTGAAACTTTTCCAAAGCATCTTCAATACCTTTCACATCTATAAATCACTCATGCAATATTTTACTTTCCCATGACTTGGTTTCAAAGTATTCATTATTGAGAAAAAAACATCCACCGTACTGTACCTATGTACCGTAAAAATCGTTTTATAGGTCGCACTGGCGTAGAAGTCGCTCCCCACTTTTTGAGACTTCAATTTTAGGAATAATCCTTGTTTGCAACATTTTATCCCATTAATAATTTTACAGTGTTGTTTTTAGTTAAACAGCTAGAAACTATTCATTTTTATAACATCAAGTACCTAACAAGTTCAAGAACATCTTCTTTGCTTTACTTAGCATTTCTTTCCTAAACCATATATAGACAATAGTTCCCGCTGCATTGGCTTTTACAGATTTGTTGCATTAATTTAATTTTAAAAGAAAAGTATTAAACAGTGCTGCTTCATCAATTAAAAAGCAAAAAAAAAAAACAACAATGAACTAAACAGTGCACCATCTGATAACCAGTAAACAAAACATTTTAGTGTTGCATACGGTGCAGTACAATTGCATTCAATTTCCAGCCATACAAATACATTCATTTTGTTTTGTTAATCAGAACCATAACCATACACATACTTTACAAGTGTACCACTGCATTGCACCGACATGTAGAACAAGTTACAGTGTGTATTAAAGTCATTCAAAGTACTCCATTCAAACAAAATGTTTTCTGCATCGGGCCATAAACACTTTAACCCTCAATCGGCTCATTTTTATTTGTCCATTTTAAGTTTGTCTCTGTTTAGTCTCGTCCCATACTGTTTTTTCAGCATTGCAATTAACAAGTATTTCGGCAAATTCAACAACATAAAATTTCAAACCTGTTGAGTAGCACTTTCTTTTTTTTCTTACTGTCCTACTTTATCCAGTCTCTCAGTCACCTGCATTATTATTGCATTGCAGTTACAATGAATGGAAGACTTGAAAAGTTTACCACTTGGCTTTCTAACCAATAGCTGTTTGGTACGGATCCCAGGGACGGGTTCAGTTTGAATGTTGACAAATTAATGGCTCGGGAGGCTGGGAATAAAGAAATTCATAGAATCTGACAGCTATTGTGTTAACACTAAGTGAAGCAGTTTAGCTGTGACGTTTTCGAGAGGAGGTCAGTCAAGAGTCTGAAAGCTTGCGTTTAACATTCAAAATGACTAAGGGTATTGAGAGTAAGAAATTAAAACTTTAATTAAAGAGTAGTTTTGCGTTTCTATCTAGAAACATGACCTGAATGCCGTAGATCCTGAACAAATAAATTGGGTTGTTGACAGTTGAGTCATAACCGTGGCTGTAGTAATCCCATTGTGGCCCTGGTACAGTAGCTTAATATTAGACACACGGACGCATACATCGCACCGGTGTATTAGTCGCTACCCCTTTTAAGGCCTCCGCAAAAATGCCTAGGAAATCGACTTATTCAATGGTTTTTATGGTAACTTGTAGCTAGTGAAAACACTGTAGAATTTAGCAATTTTGCTAAAGCAGAAAAAGGGAACTTAGATGGCAGATTTTACAGCAATGGGTACCAATATATCCCAACAATTATCTAAAAATGAAATCACTCAATATCTGATGCACATTGCTTTTTCAATTTCCATATGTAAATAAATGTATATTACATTAGTTTCTATGTTATGGCATAAGAATGTACAGAGTGCTTGGATCACCCTCAAATTCGTAACGATTATAACAGTGTATAATGTGTGCCTGTTGTTTTCTCAGTATCTGCTATCTGAAACAAAAACACATTGGAAATGTGAAAAAACGGCAAGTTATCAAAATAGCCCAGCCATTTAAAGTAGAGATATCAAAAACACAATAAAAGCAGATCGAACTTGCATGAAAAACACAAGCCAAGTTAGTAGAAACAATTGGGACAACCTTGGCCACAATTGGCTTTACAGTTGTGCCTATTTGCTTTGTGCTGGACAAGGTTGCCCCAACGGTTTCTTGAAACTTAGCTTGTGTTTTTGATATCTCCACTTTAAATGGCTGGGCACTTTTGATAAATTGCTGTTTTTTTCACATTTCCAATGTGTTTTTGTTTCAGATAACACTTCTTTTTTCACTTAATGTATATGTATATAGTGTGTGTGTGTGTGTGTGGGGGGGGGGGGGGGGGGGCGGTCAGAATAATGGCAAAAGCATTTGAATGCAAAGTTATATTAGACTATTTTGATAGCATTCAAATTTTCTAGATGTGACTTTTTATGGTTTGTTTGTTAGTTTTTGAATAGGTTTCAAACTTACCTATGCAAATGGGTAGTAAAAAGCATTGAAATGTCCAAGTCTTTATTGCTAATTACTGAGTTTTACTTTGGTACAAAATTATAAAAGCATAGCAATGGTAAACAATAATGTACATTTCCAAAAAATGTCAACATTCTACTAATTTGTACTTGGTTACAAACTTGCATATGCATATGAATGCTAAAGTGAATTACATGAACATATTGTAGAAATTATTATATTTTTTGCCTCCCAATCTTGTGATTTCATCAACTTAGTTCAATGTAGTCCAATCTTAAAGCATTACATCTGTTGATAAAAGGCCATGTACATGTGTTTTGCATTTCTTGGCAATGGTTTGATTTCAATAAGTGTGTCATTTGCATGCACCCACTTTGTAGTGCCAGGAACTGAGAGGACACACACACAGTGTCCTGAAGCGACATCTCCTCCTTTGTGTATAATAATGGAAGATGATTTGTAATTGCAGTTGTCCACATTAATTTGACTCCTGTGCACACCAGTAAACTTCACATCTTGTCGCTTTGTAATATTCATGTTTGGTTCGGTTTGTGAAAGCTAAGCTGGACTGCAAGCATGCTTCCTGCTGACTGAAGAACACGTTTAAGTAGTGTAGATTTTTGGCAGTGGTCACATCTGCCACCATCAATGGGTGTCCACTTCTGCTCTATATTAATTAGTTGTTCCAAACACATGAAATCAGGTACATGCAGAGAGTAAACATGCCCCATGAGTTGATGTGCAGAACCAACATAAATAATATTATTGTCAGAGTAAGTTGTTTCAGGCTTGGCCAAGCCCTCTCTGTTTTTTTTTTTTTCCTTTTTTGATATAGGCTTTCTAGGAGCCCAGCAAAGTCAGGTATGTTCTAAATTGCTTAATTAGCTTGATTTCACTACAGGTGTTTGTTCCTAAATGTTTTAGGCACCTGTTTCATTTGATGAGAGCAGGGGGGGAATCTGATTGAATAAAATACCTTTGTTTAAACTATTTGTAAAGCTCAGAAGGGTGAGAAAGAAGGTTCTCTGGGTTTTTGAGACTAGCTTCTCTAAATCTCTAACGAAGAAAGAAAAGGTTAAATATTCTAACTTACTAAAGTAAATTAAATTAATTTAAATATTTGACCATGTTAAATTATCGTTATTTTTCCCCCAATATCTTTTTTTGGGGTGGGATTCTTTTTCCATTGGACTAATTTTGGACTTTTTCGTTTGGAGGATCTTTTCCTTTATATTAGTTTTTTTGGATGGACATGCTTTTTTGCCATTGGTTTATCCTACTGCCTAATTGAATTTTTTTGGGGGGGGGATTCATTTATTTATTTTTTCTTTCTCTTGGAAAACTGAAGTTCTGCTGGCAACACTTTCCAGGGAGTGGTAAGACCAGTCTCTGACTATTCATCTCATTTTGGTTCTACACTTTCCAGGGAGTGGTAAAACCAGTCTATGACTGTTTATCTCATTTTGGTTCTATGCTTTCCAGGGAGTGGTAAAACCAGTCTATGACTGTTAATATCATTTTGGTTTTACATTTTGAGACTTTCTGGTTTTTTTCTCCTGTTTTTCTTTTCACAGTGCAGAGACTGAACTTAATAAGTTATTAACTGTTGTGCTCAAAATAAATTATAATAATAAAGTGGTTGGGGAAACAACAGTGGCAATTACTTTTGGGAGTATATGTGTTTCTCTGGTTATTGTTGGTTGGTTTGCTGCAGTGTCAATATTCGTCTGTGTTTGAGGGTTCTATGTTGTTTGTATGTCTGTGTTACAATACACTTGAATTTGATGAATTTAAACGTTCCCTCAAGTCTGGCAATTCTTTCATAATTTGGGGAGGTTTGTTACAATAGCATGTTGTGCCTTGAGGTAACTGAAACCAGATCACATATTTCTAATTTGGTGAGAAACTCAAAAACATCTTGCTTGAACTCTACTGAAGGGTTCTCCTAAGAAGTGACAAATGTCCACAGTACTGAGATTTAGTGGATGGCAACTTATCACAGTTGGTAACAAAAGTCCTGAGGGCTTGTTGTTCACTCTGTCTTAATGAGTCTTTCAGAAGATAGCAGTGAAGAAGACATTGTAACATGGTGTTTGCATAGCAGGAGGTAAGATGAGTGTTGCTCAAGCCTCTGATTTGAATGTGTGACTGTAACTGTTCCCTCAGAATGTGATAGCTTTTGTTGTTCCTGAACGTTGGTGATGGCTTGTCATACGAAATACACACAATCCTTCACCATGGATCCCTTGTGTGTGTTGGTCTCCTTCAAGTTTATCATCTCAGGGCAGTAAAGACTTCTCAGCCTGCTGTACTCTGCAATTGCAGATGGAAGTGCTTTAATGCAAGTGGGGTCAAAGTTTATAAGGTGGACGCCTCTTAAGGAAGTAACTCTAGAAAGTGCCACAAAACTTTGGCCACAGGAGAAAATGGAGTTACCAAGGTCCATCATCACTGTTTTGAGTGTCATGCCCTGGCATTTATGAATGGTGATTGTGTGAGCACCGATGACTAGAAACTGCTCTCGAACAATGTAGGCCCTGTCCATGACTTCAAACTTTGACTTTGAGCGTTCAAAGGTACGTGTGTCCATTTTAAAATGGATGGTTATGGTTTTGACTATCATGTGGTTTTCTAGATCAGGGGCGGCAACTGGCGGCCCCTGGGCAAATGGCAGTCCATTTGAGGTTTGGTGGTGGCCCCTCTGAGTTTCTTTATCAATGTATTACATTTTAATAAAACATTAATTAGATCCACCGCCTAGTCATAAAACCATAGCACTTGCGCAGCCAGCTTCTGTGTTGCTAGAGTGATTTCTCACAGTAATCACAGTCTGTCAATAGTTGCTAGGCAACAGTTCCAAGGCACGTGAGAGAGCACGCAGCCAACACCACATGGAAGTATTGGAACAAAAACCAGAAGGGACACCGGCCCTCCAGGAACAGGATTGGAAACCCCTGGTCTAGACAAAGGCAGACAAATAGTAATACTACAGTATAAGGCAGAGTGATAGTAAAATTGTTACCCACACAATCCCCCCAAAACACAAATAAATACTGAAATGCCAACACAAAACACCTGTTTTTCTTTGATAAATGAAAACAAACTTTTTTTCATGGTCGTATGCACACGAGCATAATGAATAACCCTATTGGAGCCTGTAGCTTATCCACTATAATGTGCTTTTGGAATGAATATACTTAGGAAATCCCTTTATCAAAGCGGAAATATGTAGGAATTTGCAGAAAGCAGCTCTCCGAAACCAGATTGGTTCTCTATAGACTTGAGATTATTATTTATTTCTTAGCAGACACCCTTATCCAGAGCGACTTACTGTCATAAACAAAAATACATTTCAAGAATCACAGTACAAGTAATAATACAATTTAGAGCAAGATAAAATATTGATTGATAGTCATCGCTGCCCTATTTGAGACGGGAGCTGATTCAATGCATTGTTTTTCTATGAATTATGGCAAAAATACTTGTGTGTTACTCATATTTGGGAAAAATGGCTATACTCATTACGAATGTGCATTTGTACTTGTTGCTCAGCACAATCCTTTCACCCAAGGTACCAACATTTTTTTTCTTCTGTACTTCTAGCTGGTGCCATAAAGTGACAGAACATATGTGAAACTAGTAAATGCAAATGATTGTCATGTACAAGTGACAATTTTTTAGCCATACCTTAAGAGCTTTCACGCTGACTGCATTATCTACCGCTTATCATGCTGACTGTATTATCTATTCATACTAATACCACTTTCACACACAAATACCGCTACTGAGTCATCTGAGATTTTTAAAAAATATATTTAAAATATCCATTCACACAGCATGAAATTGCACAATCTATGTCTGTATAATACCGTCATAACCCTTTCACACAGCCAAAGGGATCATGTGAGAACTTTCAAACCTGTCAGTCAACAGATCATTTTCATGGCAACGGAAACAAAACCATCAAAAAAAAAAAAAAAAAGTTCTACCTATTGCATATACTGTCAACAGCTACAAAAAACGTTGTTTTTTATATTTAACACTAGCACCACCACAGCCGTTTTTTGAACGGCTTTTGCAATCAAATTTAAATATCTCCGCATATGTGAATATCTCGTGCATGTCCGTTCTTAAGTGTTACTAAGTATTTGAATTAAATACCCACACTGTGTTTCAGCTGCAGAATCGTAAAAATGAATAAGTTATAAGCATTGATGAAAGTCATTCTACGCATCATATATTATTATTTACACTACATTACTCAGGCAGAACGACTGTGCCACCCTGAGTGTGACGGTGCAAAAAAATATGCGTATTCTAAGCTCTACGCAGATCAGTGACCATCGGGACTGATGCTAAACGAAAGCCAGAGACTGTTGCATTTTACAACACAATGAAGTACGGTGTGGATATACTGGATCAAATGGCATGGCTGTATTCTGTCAAAGGTGGTACTCGCAGGTGGCCTGTGTCTGTTTTTTATAATGTTTTGGGCCTGGCAGCCATCAACACTTTGGTTTTGTACAAGGAGTGCACCGGCAACACAATCACTCGGAGGGACATCATTTTGCAGCTAGCCCTGGAGCTACGGCAGAAACATTTTGATAAGAGACACGAAAGCCAGCTGGCAAATTCCCCTCAACCTTCAGACTAAAGTTGAAAAGCGTGTTTTCTGCATAGATTGTACTTAGGAAGTTGTAATAGAACTCTGAACACAGACAGAGTTTATTTTATTACATTTTTACATGTTTATGTATATGTGCTCTTTTTAAAAAAAATAAGAAAAAAGTTACATTTTCAATGTAAATACAGTGTTTCTGTGCTGAAAATGTTATGTATGATGTTCATAAATAAAAATATTAATTTAATTCCAAATTGAACCATCTCCATCATCCACAGGTGGCAGTATTTGACCAGAGCTCGTATGGAATTCCCATTCGTAGTCACAATGTCTTGACACTAGAATTTTGTCACAAGTGTGAAACGTTTTGTTTCAAGCTCAGTACTCAATTCTGATAACTATTTTCTTAACAAAGTTAAGTCTGGCTGACCAACACAGCAGGGGATCTTTTGTTCAGCAGTTCTCTCAATTTATAATCCACTTAAGCCTTGCATCTTTCCAAAGGTGTTATCGTCAATGAATGTCTGGAATCTGGGGGTTTAGATCACTTAAAAAAAAAAAAAAAAACAGATGGCATTTTGGACTTTAAAAGTTAGACCCACATATTGATAGGAATTGTATCAATAATTATAAATATCTTCAATGGGAATATATCAAATTACATATACAGCATAAATTAGATAGAAATTTGGGTGTTATGTTACTTAAACCTATAGTTTTTGTTTCATATATGCAAATATAATTTCTAAGACCATTCATAATACATTCCTTGTGCTGCGTAATTCATGTATTTTCAACATGGGGGTACCATTTGTTAGCCTACCTGTCATTTTGAAACATCACACTAACTACGATTCGACTGGAATATAGAAACAGGTGATAACTGATCAAAATAGCAGGTGATAACTGGTCAAAAAATCTATCGTATTTGAACTTACGATCTCGCAATATAGAAACGAGCCCCAAGAAGTGGAATCAAAATTATTTTATATCAAACAGACAATAGAAAAGTGGTTTTAGTTACTTTGGTACTCAGTAATAGTTTAGACAAGCATAAACAAGGGAACACTTTGTTTTGTGTTGTGTAATTGTGACAGAAATACAAGGAGTTTTGGTTGTAAATCTCCCTCCCGACCTGTGAGAGTGCTAAGTAGTGAAAGTAGAGTTCTTTGGACGGGCTGGCCTGACAGTTCTTTCCCCAGGCCGGGAAGTCGGTCAGCCTGGAAGAGACTCCGTTGCAGGAACGTATTGACCTGGAAGTCATGTAGAAGCTGCAGACAGTAAAGACAGCTGCACTTGTTTACCAAGGGGTCATGCGTGATAGCATAGAAAGGGGACAGAGAATTGCAATCTACTCCATCGCTTTAGTTACGGAAACATAACCCGGAAGGACCCGTGCAGCATTTTATAAAATATTGTGAGTGTTTGTTTGTCTTGTCTATAATTGTTACTTGTATTTTATTGACAGATAACACACTCCTGAGCTGTCGCTAAGGGCCAGCATAAAAACCTGAAATAGCACTGCACTATTTGTCACTCATTAAACTGTATCACCCACCACGAGCACGACAGCACGCACCCAGGACTGGTGACCGTGTTTGTATATTGTGGGAGGGACACCTGTGTTTATTGTTTGGGACTGCAACCCGTTATTATTAACCCTGTGCATTACACATTGCTGTGTATTGCCGGGGATCATTGTTTTGGTCACCAGTCCTGGAATATAAAAATAAAATACCCCTTTTCCATACCGGATTACAGTCTCTATTTGTGTTATTCCTGCACTGCATCACCTCTGTACCTGTTCACAATCAACCACTATTGCCACAGTAATTAACATATTTTATTACTTTTAATGAACACCTAACAACTTAATAGGAATTACTCAGATTTTATTAGAGTGGCAATTTTTCTGAATACGAGTAATACACAAATTAAAATGCTATTTCACATCTTTGGAACAATTTTTTTTTCTGTCAAAAATACAACAAATCACTTACTGGTTCCAATAGGGTAGTGATGACTGTCAAGCTCAAATCTAGTGATAGCGTCTAGCGTCTCTGAGCTAAGCAAAGCATCAGACTCGGTGTAGAAGCAGACCTGCAGTCATCAAATTGTTATGTACTTTAACTTTGAAAGGGATTTCCATAGGATATAATGTTAGGTTTGCATATTTGGGAACATTGGCCTTTTTTTAAAGGGTTTCCTGGAGTCATTAAAAGGTGTTCATTAAAAGTAATACCATGTGTTAATTACACAACACAAAGAAAAAAACGAATAGCATGTCATTTTTTTAAAAGGTGTTTTTGTGTTAGTATTTTGTCTTGGTCTCGCCGACTGCTATCTTTTACCATTCATTTTTGTTGAAAACCTTGGACATTTTACCCCAAAAATTCTTTCAATACCACAACAGCAAAAGATCAGGTAAGGAAGAAGCCAAGAGCCTGAGGGACAATATGGGAAATGTAGTGGAGCATGACAAAGCAATAATAAATGTATTGAATGACTACTGCATGACTTTTGCAAATGTGGTACCCATATTTAAAATGGAGATAAGGTGAAACCAGGAAACTACATATCCACCAGCCTTACTTCCATAACATGTAAAATCATGGAATTAGTCATGAGGGAAATTACAAAGGTTTTGCATAACCCTCTAAAATTAACTAATTATGAATAACCTGCTGAATGATGTTATGTTAACATACTGAATTGCATACCTCTTTGTAGTTTTCCATATACTTCATGAAAAACTGAACTAATTGTGGGTATTTGTGACATTTCTAAATCTAACACGAAATACTGTACTACTGTTGTGGTTTTCGGAAGACTTTTGCAATATCATTTTGTAGTTTCTTTGATTACATGATGTTAAATAAAAGACTTGAATTATTCTCATATAGCTTTTTTGTTGTTTAATTGTCTTAATCCTAACATTGTAGGTAATGCAAAACATTTGCCCATAGCTGTTGAGCCGTGCCAAGCAATGAGTACAACTGAATAACTGTAATAAGTGTTTTCCGATTAGGAATAATACACAAATAATTATGATATTACTCGTTATTCAGAGTAAATAAAATAATGTATTGATTAGGTCCTGGCAGTAATGACTCAATGACTCAATCTCAACTCAGGAGATGGAGATCACACCCAGGGGGAAGGGGGACCATCTGCACAGCACTTTGAACTACAGTTTTGGAGCAGAGCTGCTGTCAGTGAATTCCTGCATACATCCACATTCCAAAAATACACATTATTAAATAACTTTTATTTTTAGTTCATATTAGGTTTATTTGGAGATTTTAGACTTTTTTTTCAAGCTACATAAATTACTTTGCACACACTTGCTCAGGTTTGTTGAAAAGTATTAGCTTTTAACACTTTAAGGGCCAAGCGTTTTTCAGTAGGATGCTCCCCCAGGACCAGGCATTTTTTAGATGTACTTGACTTCCTCTAGAAATTCACTAAAAATCAATTTTTTGCAGTAGCATCTTGAAATTGGTGTCCTTTTTTCAGAACTTTGGGGAATATTATGAAGTACTTCAGAAACCATAAAAACGTATTTCTTTTGTTCAACACTATATTTAGTATTTTTTTTTCTTGTTTTTAAAAATGTTAAGTATTATTTTATGTATTCTGCTTTGTGTTTTAAAAGAGATACAGGTTATTCTATGACCTGAGGGACCTTACAATACTGCCTGAAAATCTTGTTGAAAAATGTTGATGTTTGGGTAAATTACAATCACCTGAGTGATTTTGTGAATCTAATTTATTTAATTTTTTTTACACATTTTTAGCTGATTGCCTTTTTTTGTAGTAGAAACCCCCCAAAAATTGGTTCAGGACACTCTAAAATATATTGTACAATACTTCAGGAACTTTTAAAAAAGTAATTGAATTCTATAGATGTTTCATAGAGATAAAGGTACAAAACATTATATTCTGTTACCTGAAGAACTCTAAACACTTCCTGAAAGTTTTGTTGACATTTTTTCAAATATGGGCAAAATACAAGACTTTCACCTGAGTGATTTTATGAATGTAGAGCCTTTTGTTAAAAAAACAAACACAATACACATGAAGCAGTGTTTTTTGTCTCTTGTAAGCATAACATCCATGCATTACAATCCACCTCTTGTTTATGTACTTCATTTAGTACCGTTAAATGTTCACAACGGTGAACTGCAGAAATATGCAATTGTACCTTAACATTTTAATGTCATAATTGGCTTCCAGCTTAACGTATGTTAACTGCCCCCTATTTTACTGCATTATCTGCCCCCTATTTTACTGCATTTAATCCTGTACTTCAGAATACTGTAATCTGCCAAGTGTTTAACCTGTAGTACTTTGTATTTAATCATATCCTGATGTAACTATCATTATTTAATCATATCCTGATGTAACTATCACTATTATCTGCTGTATTATTGAATTGTGGTTTGTCACATTTGTACTTTGCTTGAACAAAAGTTATTGTATTTCTTGCTCTTATTGTATTACTTGTATTGTAACACTTGAAATGTAATTGCTTACGATTGTAAGTCTCCCTGGATAAGGGCGTCTGCTAAGAAATAAATAATAATAATAATAATGTTAGCAAGCATTCCTAGTCAACTGTAGAGTTTGAAAGAAGAATGGTTAATCAGATTCCAGATACAGAAAATATTGTTTGTATGAATATTGCTGATAGCATTTGGAGAAATGACTTGTTTAACATTAGTTCCAGTAATACATGGAAAGTCCCTAATTAATTCTATAGCACTACTGTATTCTGAGTTTATTGGTTCCCTTTCAATTCGAAGATGACCACCAAAACATTATGTATGGGAGATGCCTGCCTATTGGTAGGTATTCACTGAGCTCTCTATTATTATTTATTTCTTAGCAGACGCCCTTGGCCCCTTCCTTGATGACATCCTCGGTCCCGCCTACCGAAGGGTTAAAACTTTCACTCCATGGAAGCCATTTCTCTTTTTGCCTCTCAAGATGGTAAGGTAAGACCTCTGTGTTGAACTGAGCGTTTTGTGAATAACAGCTTTTCAGAGTTGACTGCAGTTCCCCTGCATTTGTGCTAAAAGCTGGCTTGCCGCTTTCCTGGAATCAGTGGCTCCAAAATTTGAAACCTCTTTTTCTTTCCTCCTTCTTTCAGCAGCCAGCTCGCTTGCATTGCAGACTGCCTTTCCTTACTGTCTGTTGTGTGTGAGCGACTGCCTGTGCAGTATTGATTTAAAGGAGTGTGTGTGTACATCTTTTCTAGTCTACACTGGGCGAACACAGTTCCTCCACCGGGGCTAGACCTCGCCGCATCCCCGCTGTCGAGTGATTCCATCAGCCACTGTCTGGGCAGCTGGACTGGGCCTTGTTTGTTTTGGCTGTCACTGCGCGTTCTCCTGTCTGTATACCAGACTGCACAACCTTGCTTGTCTGGGTCGTTCTGTGGATTAGCTGCAGCGCAGTTGTTATACAACAACAGTCAACCAGCCGTGTATTCCTCCACCTGGCCGTGTGTTTACATACACCCCACTGTCGAGTAGACCTCGCCCACTGTGTCGGCCCGCCCACCTCGGTGTGTTGGGCCATCATAACAACAAACAACAACAGTGTGTTCTCCCCCAATTGTTTTTGCTGTGTTTTGCTTTTCAGCTTGCCCACCGCTGCTTCGGCCCTTGCGTCTCCCTGGTGTACACTGCGCGCTGACCAGGTGTGTGACCACACACAGTTAGGGTAGGCACCGCTGCCCTTAGGTGCCTCATTGCACACAGTGCTCGGTGCGTGGTACTTCGGTACCTCAGTCGCACAGCACCTTAGTGCACGTGGTGCTCAGTGCATGCATTGCTCACGGTGCACGTGCATACAGTGCTGCATGATACTCGGTACATGTAGTGCACGTGGTACTCGGCGCACACAGTGCTAGTGCCTCAGTGTGCATAATGCCCTCCACGCTCGGTGCCTTGATGGACTCTGCCTGTAGACGGGGCTCCACTCCGCTGTAGGCTATGTGCTGCCCGGTTGTGTGACTGCACGTAGTCCAGGCTAGACACCCTTGTCCAGTTGCTGGGATCGAGCCTGTGAGAAACAGCTCTCTCTCGAGTTTTCTGGAGTTCCCCTGTAGTTTTATTGCTGGAAGCTGGCTTGCCACTTCCCTGGAATCAGAAACTCTGTTTCTGTAAACTCAACTATAAACGCTGCACAACTGCGCTGCGTTTACTCTTTCTTTTCAACAGCCTACATCGCTTTGCGATTTGTAGTCTGCTTTTCTAACCTTACAGTGCACACTGTTTTGTGTTTTCCTCTGCTATTGCAATTACAGATGCGTGATCCGCGCCCCGCTGTGGAGTTAACTCCACTGGATAGTCTCGGCCAGCCCTCTCGGTGCGCTTAAAAATTCAGTTCATGTTGTCTGTTCTCTTTACCCTCACAGCTTTACTATTGTGTGCATGTATGTGTTGTTTTCTTTTACTGCCTTGAAGATTCTTCCCCCGGGACCCAGTTCTGCTGCGCCCCGCTGTTGAGTTCAATCAGCCGGTTTGTTTCAGCCTGCCTACACAGCGTGCTTGGTAATAACAATAATAATACAAATTTACAGCTCACCCGTCTGGTGTGGTGACTGTGTTTCTCCCATAGCTGAATTGCTGTGTGTGTAAACCTTTTTTTTTCCTATTACTGCCTTTGCAGTTATATAAAAAAAAAGCAGTACACTTTTTTCCTGTCTAACACACCGCAACTCCTTGAGCCTGTGCTCCACTCCGGTATACGCTGCATGCTGCCCCGTTGTGTGACAGCTTCATGCCACTGTGCCAGTGCCCCAGCATGTCAATAACACCTGCACTCAGAGAGCGCAAGGCGTCTCGGCAGGTAGCCTCAATGGCGTCCTCGACATCAAATCAACTTCAGTTAATTAACACAACATTAAACAAACTGTCAGTCACATAAATGGTGTTCATTTCAGTTAAACAGTTGTTTCTTTTCTAAGCACCCTTTGTCTAACTTTATGCTATATTTTCCACCCTCTCTATTTTTTGTGTGTTGGTCTCAAAAACTGGAATTGCCTGCCTAAATGTTAATTTCTTTCTTTCTTTCTTTTTTTTATTTAGTTACATTTTTATAGCGCCTTTAGCCAAGGCAGTACAATCAAGAAAAATGGATGAAAAAGAATGTAAGTTTATTGAGCTAGGGTGGGGAGACAGAATAGTTGCTTGAATGAAAGCAGAGGGCCAGAGGCTAGGTCACGGTCAGGAAAGCAGAGTCATAACAGGAGATCAGGGGCCAGAAGTAGCAGTAGGATGGGCCAGGGAGAAGAGATGCATTTTGAGGGAGGAGCGGAAACTACGCAGTGTGGGTGACTGATAAGTGGCAGTCTATTTCAATGAAGAGGAGCAAGAAGGGAAAAGGAACGGAAACGTGATTGGGCACAGGACGAGGGTGGGACAGAGAGGAACAATAGTGATTGGGAGTGTAAGGGACATGAGGGAATATAGTAGGTAATCAATGCAGCCAGATAAGGTGGAGCAAGACCATGAAGAGATTTATACACAAGGGTAAGGAATTTGAACAGGCAGCGATAATAGACAGGGAGCCAGTGAAGCTGGAGGAGGAGAGGGGAAGTATGAAAGGAGTGGGGGAGGTTAAATATGATACTGGCAGAGGTGCTTTGAATTTGTTGTAATGGTGTAAAAGCATAACAGGGAAGGCCAAGGAGGAGGGAATTACAATAGTCAAGACGGGTGAAGATGAGAGAGTGGACCAGTTTAGTAGCAGAAAGGTAAATGGAGGGGTGTATTTTGCGGATGTTAAATAGATGGAAATGGCAGGTGCGTGTTATGGCCGAGATATGATCAGAGAGGGAGAGGGTGGAGTCGAAGATGACACCGAGGTTACGAGCAGAGGGGGGTGGAATGAGGGACAAGGGAGGGAATGAGATAGTGGGACAGGGTGGGGGTGAGGAGCGGGAAGGGAAGAAAAGGATTTCAGTTTTTAATGGATTGATGAGGAGGTATCGGCGCACTATCCAAAATTGGATAGTAACCAAGCAAGCTGATATACGAGCGGCAAGGTCAGGGGTAAAGGAGGGGAATGAAAAGAAAATCTGGGTGTCGTCAGCAAAGAAATGATGGGGGAAGTTAAAAGAGGAAATAAGAGCTTCAAGGGGTGAAGTGTACAGGGACAATAGCAAGGGTCCCAGGACAGAGCCCTGAGGGACACCGACAATCAGAGGGGGGCGAAGTGAGGCTGTTGAAAGCAACTGCAGAGGTGCATGCAGATAGGGAGGACTGTAGCCAATAAAGGGGTGTGCCAGAGATGCCGAGGTTAGAAAGAGTGGAGAGAAGGATGGGGTGATCGACTGTGTCAAAGGCAGAGGAAAGGTCAAGGAGAATGAGAATTGAGGAGAGGCCAGAATGGGAAGAGTTGGCCAGATGATTCTGGACAGTGAGGAGGGTGGTCTCAGTGGAATGGGAGGGACGGAAACCAGATTGAAATCGGGGGGAAAGTGAATTAGCAGATATGTAGTGTGATAAGCGCGAGTGGACTAAATACTCAAGGAGCTTAGAGAAATATGGGAGGAGAGAGATTGGGCGGTAATTAGCAGGGCAGTCAGGGTCGAGAGAGGGTTTTTTTTAACAGAGGGATGATGGTAGCTGATTTGAAGATGGCAGGACAGATACCAGTGGAGAGAGAGGATTTAAAGAGGGGAACTAGGTAGGGGAGGATAAGAGGGAGGAGTGGGGGTATAAGGGAGGCAGGGACAGGGTCCAGGGGAGAAGACGTAGGGTGAGCCTTGGCAGTAATGGAGGAGAGTTCAGGTAAGGATGTGGGGAGGAAAGCAGTAAAGAGGACATTAGGAGCAGGAGGAGGTGGGATAGGAAGCTGGGGGTGGGGGCTAGTCTGGGGGAGAGTTAGGAGGTGTAGATGAATAGTACTAATTTTGGTAGTGAAGTAATCAGAGAGATCAGTAGCAGTGAGGGTTGGGAGGGATGGAGATTGGGATGAAGAAAGGGGATGGAGTAACTTATTGAGGGTTGAGAAGTACTGATGGGGAGGTGTCTTTGGGGGGTGTCTCTCTTAAGGGATACTTTCTCAGTGGTTCAGGTGGCTGTGAGGGTGTAGCACTCACTGGGGACTGATCTAAATTTGCAGACTGCTGCAGTCTGAACTCAATCTGTCCTCTCTGTGTGGTCAGGTTGGACACAGTTTCCTCAACATCATCTTGAGTGAGTGGGGTGTTCACAGTGGTATCTCCATCAGGCTTCTTAGTCCCTCTTTTCTTTCTGAGGGGACCCCCAGACGTCAGGTGGTACAACGGTGTAGCATCACTCTTGTGTGCATTGGTTTTGCTCTTCAGGAATGGCGGTGGCATTTGTGCTGTAACAGGAGAGCGCACAGTCACGTTGGTTTCCAGTCTTGACAGCCTTGCCATTTGCTCTTCTTGACTTAGTGCCTGTCTTTTCACAAGCTCAGTCAATTCAGACAGTTCCGAGTTGTGCCTAGATTGTGTGATTGGAGTACCCTTGATGTTGCACTGGGATTGGTTTTGTTTTGCAGCTCTCAGAAGCTAAGCAGTCTGGGCTTCATTGGTGCAATTCTCAAAAAGACTTATTCATCGTGCAGTCCTCTCAGGAACTGACGTGTTAATTTACCGTACTGGTCTGGAAAGGGTTTGTTCCTATTCTGTGTTTCTTCCACTAAGCATAACACAGCCTCCAATGCAATGGCATAAGAGCTGGTTGACTCTCCCGGTTTCTGACTTTGTTCATAGAAGTCTGCCAGTGGGTCAAGTGACAGCTGAGTTTTGCTGTACTCTGCTCTGAGCCCTTCAAATGCTCTGCTTGGCATCTGCTCACTCACTGGTATGTTCAGGACAAGCTTTCTGGATTCCCCACTCAGATGCCTCACTACAGTTGCAAAATGAAGATTAGGAGGCATTGCTCCCGCATCAAGAAGATACTGTATATCCCTGATCCAATCTTCAATTAACACTTTACTGTCTGCATTTCCACTAAAGACTGGTACATTTTTCACTTGATGCGATGATGTAAGAGTGTAAAGTGGGGCAGGTGAATGAAAAGGAGCATTCATTACAGGGGTGTTAACCACAGGGGATGCCAGCTGCTGGCTTCCACTAGGGTGGGGCAGGTGAATGAAAAGGAGCATTCATTACAGGAGTGTTAACCACAGGGGATGCCAGCTGCTGGCTTCCACTGGGGTTCATGGGAAACTGAAAGGGGTAAGCTGGAATTCTTGGATCATAATGTAACTCCTGATGCTGTTTGGGTTTGACATCCTCTGCTCTGATCCAGCTGGTGCGGTGTTGATAATGGGCAAATAAATAGTACAGTATGATACAATTGTTGAAGTATATGGATTAGTATATAGTATGCATATATTTAATACTGTACTTAATTGCCCCAACTTCAAACTCAGTTTAGGTAATGTGTGCCACACCCAATATCACACCTCTAAATATTATACAGATACAAGGCTTGCTATATTCTATTAATAAAGTGAGATATTGCTATTGCAATGGTGTGATAATCTTTGCAACAATACAGTAAGCAGATATAGGTTTCTGTGTTTGTAAGGTTGGTTTGACACTCAAACCTGACAATTGCACCATTCAGCTTCTGGGATTCCAGCAACAAGGTGTTGGCGTTGAATTCCAGATTGTGAAGGAATCCCTCAAATGCAAGGCAGTGATGTGGGGAATGCAGGCTTGGTCAGGCTCCCTCTGACACCACGGTCCATCGTTGTAACAACATAAAACTGTGTTGACCTTTTTTTTTCTTATATATATATATATATATATATAATTTATAAATAAAGAAATAAATAAATAGATGTTGACTTCATTGCTGAGTACATTATAATAAGTACCTGTGACAGAGTGAATGAATCTGAGTCAACAATCTCCCTCCCGACCTGTGAGGGCGCTGTATAACAGGAACAGTGTGCCCCGGACTGGATGGTTTGACATTTCATTCCAGGGTCAGTTGGAAGTCGGCTGTCCAAGAAGGGGGCGGAGCCACAATACCAGAAGTCATCGACCTAATACGGTAGGCGATGTCTCAGTCATGGATTGGAGGAGACGTGATTGCACTCAATACCGGGGGGGGGGGGGGGGGGGACTGAAGGTATATTGGGGGATGTGGCCTAGGGATCTGTTCCTGTTATGGTTACGATGACCGGGAGGAGTAAAGCGAAACCGGGAGTGTTTAGTGTTGCCTTGTCTGTCTGATTAACTGTTGTTATTTGTCATTGTAGATGGCTAAAATCGGGGAGCTGTCGCTATTAAGCCAGCATTACACCCGGACTTCACTGCACCATTGTATTCACTGTTTACTTATTTACAACACCACTTGCACCCGGAGAACTCACTGTTGGACTGGTGAACGTATGTACTGATGGCTGAACCCCATGGTTTTACTAACTTTGTTTTATACATTGTTGTGTATAGTCATTATTATTATTTAAATCAATTAATAAAGCTTCCTTTTCACCACTGAACTGTTGTTTCTAATCACTGCATCACCTCTACACCTGTGCACTACAAACCACTTTGCCACAGTACCTAACTCATTACTGTCAGTTTTATTATGTAATGGTCTTTGCCCAATTACAATAATTTTAGACTAAATATGACTATAGACCTGTAAATAACTGTTAATGATTACACAGTAATGCCCTAAATTGTATGACCAGTATTATTGGCTATTCTGTTAGTTTACATTTCAAGTTGGTGACTTTCACATGTTGGAAAGATTAAACATACCATGGTCTTACATGAAAGGGTTACACTTTTCCTATGCATTGTGGAAGGTAGCAGTAAATAAGCTGTAGGACAATTTTTATCTTTCTGCTGTTTCTCCCAGCGGGTGGCAGAACAAGCCGTTTAGTGTTGGCCCCCACTTCTGTCGAGCTCAAGAAGCATTCCAGGCAAATGTTAATGTTTCGTATGTGTTGAGATAAGGAGTCAGTCTTCTATGAACAACTACAGTAGCATACAGAAAAAAATGGAGGATGAAACTAAGGCTTTAGATTAGTATTAGGTTGTGCATAATCTTCCTTCTATTAAAACCAGAAGTAATGTATGTTTTGAATCACTAAATAAAAAATAATTAAAACAGACGCCTACAGTACATTGCCATGCTGTACATTGAAACTAACACAATGAGAGGGGTTTCTAATCAGCATGTTTAATTAATGTTGAATGACACCTGGACTCCAGCTGTAAACTATAATTGCCATAAAGAAAATATGTGGCAAATGCTACTGTATCCCTAAAATACTCAACAAATTTAAAGCTTTCCATCTCACAACAGTGTAAAAGTGCCACGTTTTGTAAATACGTCATGACTGTAATTTAAAAGTAATCTTTTGGAAACAGTTATGTTGAATATAATTAGATTCCTTGATTTAAATAACTATGCAGACAAGGGTTTTCAACAATGTCTTGAGAAATGATGCCTGTGTTGAAATTATTTCTAATCATTTTATTTTCATGGTCTGTCAATGAGCATTTGTTTTTGTTACATTCATCTTAAAAAAAAAAACCTACAAATGCCAGAAAAAAGAGAAGACATATTTCATTTAATGTAGACAGTCAGAGCCGGGTGCAGCCTATGTGACCGCACAGGGCCCCACACATTGCTTCCCTTGGTCTTGAATTTGGATCACACTGCACCACTGTCAAAGTTTTGTATGTACATTAGGCTACTATCATGTAAGAATGATCCCTCCAGGCCCTGCCCCACACAAACGTGGGTAAACACTTCTTGTTGGGCATCGTTGCTGTGTAAGCAAATTCAGTGTGGTTCAGTAGCAGAATTGAGAGTCCGTTAGCAAACAACCCATACTTTAGGTTTTGGGAGACTGCATGTCTGTACCCACTGCTTGCATTTCTCACATATATTTGTGTGTGTGTGTGTGTTTGTGTTATAATTAGAGCTGTATTTTTCCTGATAATGGATCATTTTCTCAAGAGTTATTATACAACAAATGTTCCTAAATATTCAAATGCTTACATGAAAAACAGTAAATACTACATTATGGAATATTGTTTTTTTATGTCCACCTTGTAAATAAAGTAATAAATACAAATGTTTGTTTTTATAAAATCTAAAACAGTAATGTAATTACCATTGATATTGTCTATGATTTGTAAATGTTATCATATTGACATTATTTCTTTATAATTGATATTTAAGTTTCGGTTTAGTGTTCTTGATTATTTGAGCCTGGCGCAGGGAAGCTGTTCAGAGCAGAGCCGTGAACTGCAGTTTAACAGCAACTGTGATGTGATCAGCACTAGTTCATTTTTGCTTGTACTGCTTGGTTTCAATACGCTTTTTTTAGTAAGCAAGCATGAATACATCAATCACAGAGAAAGTATGTAAGCAAGACAATCCATGAAGAATAGCTCACCAATTTCAAAATCAAATGAAATAAATAGAAATAATTAGAAAATGGATCTGAGATTTCCTTTAACCTGATTGGTCAATACGAGGGCTTAAATCCCAGATAAAGGACCTCAAATGTTATATTTCAAACTATGTTTAATCACTGCTCCAAATAAATCTGCCTGAAAATATGTAAATACAGTATTTGTGTATTTTACCTTTTTGCTGCTTATTGAAAGAAAAGCTCCATTCCGGCACGACGCTCTGTTCTCTAAAGCCAGGAAGGAGGCTTTGACTTTATGAACACACACCGTGAACAAGTTACTGAACAAACAGCACGATCAGGATTAACACATACTGTCGACAACTAGATATATTTATTTATTTTGCTAATAAATATTAGAACCTAATAGTAACTTAAATACTAAAACTTACACAAATACACAAATATGCATTCAAATCCAAATTAAAAAATAAGTTAGCTGTACTTTTATTCTTTACATGTTTTACATGCTCCATATAAGTAAAAGCTTTTGTTATTATTTGGCAATTGGAAATACCAAAGAAACATCCATGCTGAGATGAAGACCGAGTGAAGGCTACCAGACCTCTGAGTTGCTGGAATTCTGAGCAAACCACATTACTCATAGAATCATGAGGAAAACATTTGCATTCATTAGCAACAAAAACTAGTGAAGCCTAAAATCATGAATAAAACAAACAGAAAAAATTATTATTATTTTTTTACATATCCATCCATTTTTTCGGCTCGGGACATTTAACAACATGAGGTGGGCCTTACCAGATGATAAAGCCCTCTTCAGGTTCTATTGCTTAAATAGAGAACAGCAGACAAGGACAGAAACCACAGAGGACATACAATTTAACAGGATAGTGGTAAAAGATACAGTGCCTTGCGAAAGTATTCGGCCCCCTTGAACTTTGCGACCTTTTGCCACATTTCAGGCTTCAAACATAAAGATATGAAACTGTAATTTTTTGTGAAGAATCAACAACAAGTGGGACACAATCATGAAGTGGAACGAAATTTATTGGATATTTCAAACTTTTTTAACAAATAAAAAACTGAAAAATTGGGCGTGCAAAATTATTCAGCCCCTTTACTTTCAGTGCAGCAAACTCTCTCCAGAAGTTCAGTGAGGATCTCTGAATGATCCAATGTTGACCTAAATGACTAATGATGATAAATAGAATCCACCTGTGTGTAATCAAGTCTCCGTATAAATGCACCTGCACTGTGATAGTCTCAGAGGTCCGTTTAAAGCGCAGAGAGCATCATGAAGAACAAGGAACACACCAGGCAGGTCCGAGATACTGTTGTGGAGAAGTTTAAAGCCGGATTTGGATACAAAAAGATTTCCCAAGCTTTAAACATCCCAAGGAGCACTGTGCAAGCGATAATATTGAAATGGAAGGAGTATCAGACCACTGCAAATCTACCAAGACCTGGCCGTCCCTCTAAACTTTCAGCTCATACAAGGAGAAGACTGATCAGAGATGCAGCCAAGAGGCCCATGATCACTCTGGAAGAACTGCAGAGATCTACAGCTGAGGTGGGAGACTCTGTCCATAGGACAACAAATAGTCGTATACTGCACAAATCTGGCCTTTATGGAAGAGTGGCAAGAAGAAAGCCATTTCTTAAAGATATCCATAAAAAGTGTCGTTTACAGTTTGCCACAAGCCACCTGGGGGACACACCAAACATGTGGAAGAAGGTGCTCTGGTCAGATGAAACCAAAATCGAACTTTTTGCAACAATGCAAAACGTTATGTTTGGCGTAAAAGCAACACAGCTCATCACCCTGAACACACCATCCCCACTGTCAAACATGGTGGTGGCAGCATCATGGTTTGGGCCTGCTTTTCTTCAGCAGGGACAGGGAAGATGGTTAAAATTGATGGGAAGATGGATGGAGCCAAATACAGGACCATTCTGGAAGAAAACCTGATGGAGTCTGCAAAAGACCTGAGACTGGGACGGAGATTTGTCTTCCAACAAGACAATGATCCAAAACATAAAGCAAAATCTACAATGGAATGGTTCACAAAGAAACATATCCAGGTGTTAGAATGGCCAAGTCAAAGTCCAGACCTGAATCCAATCGAGAATCTGTGGAAAGAACTGAAAACTGCTGTTCACAAATGCTCTCCATCCAACCTCACTGAGCTCGAGCTGTTTTGCAAGGAGGAATGGGCAAAAATTTCAGTCTCTCGATGTGCAAAACTGATAGAGACATACCCCAAGCGACTTACAGCTGTAATCGCAGCAAAAGGTGGCGCTACAAAGTATTAACTTAAGGGGGCTGAATAATTTTGCACGCCCAATTTTTCAGTTTTTTATTTGTTAAAAAAGTTTGAAATATCCAATAAATTTCGTTCCACTTCATGATTGTGTCCCACTTGTTGTTGATTCTTCACAAAAAATTACAGTTTCATATCTTTATGTTTGAAGCCTGAAATGTGGCAAAAGGTCGCAAAGTTCAAGGGGGCCGAATACTTTCGCAAGGCACTGTATCAGCAGAAATAATCTATATCAGAGTTCAGGAGAGAGGGAAAAAGGGTGCAAATTCCTCTCTGGAACTCAGAAGAGAAAAAGGAGAGCAGAAGTTAATGAAATGTTCAAAGGCCAAGAAAACAATTTTGTGGAACAAAAAGCAAGAAAAGTTAATTTCCGATGATGAGGGTTATTGAATTTATAGCAACGTTTTTAGGTGTGACAAAAGCTTATTTTTTATATAGTTTATGCAGTGTCATGTTTAGATTGCTTTCCTACTGATTACTAACCAGAACAGACTATAGTAAACACTGCAAGACTGCCCAGGCTACCTATGGCACAAAGGGGGGGCCGATTTGTCCACCACATAAGGCCCACAGAGGTAAGGCCGGCCCTCAAGACAGTTTTATCAGTTCAGAAAGTAGCAATACAGTTTACTAAGAAAGTTCTCTGGCAGCTCTTTGCATATCTGCGAGTGGTAGCCAGCTGTTCTTTGCCCTCCAGTAACTCTGAACCCTCACAGCATATGATGACCTCCCTGATCTGTCATAGGTCTGACACACCTCCTTGGAAGTTTTTCTGCGTCTACAACATTGTAACTAGACTAGCCCATTACATCAGTTTCAGTGGTTCTTGATGACTACAGGCTGTCTGCTGCAACAGAAACAGCCAGGGGGGTGAGGACAATCTTACTGTTTTAATGAGCTTTACTGTAAGAACACAAAGAGGTTTTAGATTACATCAAAACCTTAACAATTAAATATGGTATGAACTCCTTTTTTTCTTTGTACGTATTATCCCCTTTTATCAAATTGTTTAGATGTTCTGCTGCAGCTTTTCATGTGGCATTTTGTTATCTTATTTTATATACAGATGTCACCTCGCTTAATATCATGCCCTGTTTATCATCATGATTTTTCAAAAACCACTCGCCATGCACCATATTTCTTTGAGAAATTATCTCTCTAATACCATCTCACAAACCCGCTTATTGTCATGTTTTGTGCAGCCTGTCACTAAGTAACCACAGGATCTAATTAATTTCCAACACAACTAACAACTAATAATCATCTCAGTTGATAAACTGACATTTTGTGCAGCCTGTCAAATGTTGTGTGGCCTTTCTTAACTGGATACAATTCAGTTACAAAACACCAATGTTGCCAAATTTCTTTTATAAAATAGTCTTATTCACAAAAAAAAAAAAAACAATTGTGCCTAAAAAACACAAGCCAAGTTAGTAGAAACAATTGAGGCAACCTTGGTCCCCATCGGTTTTACAGTTGTGCCTATTTGCTTTGTGCTGGGTAAGGTTGCCCCAATGGTTTCTTGAAACTTGGCTTGTGTTTTTGATATCTCCACTTTAAATGGCTGGGCATTTTTGATAAGTTGCCATTTTTTTGTTTCAGATAGCACTTCTTTATCACTTATAACACACACACACGTTACGGGAATAGCCTAGTCTGTTGAAAGGGTAAAGATGTGAATCTTAAAACCCCACCTTTTGAGATACAGAGTGGCAAAAAAACAACTGTTTTTTTTTTTTTTAAGACACTGTTTTCTACACCTGTATTTCAAAAAGTGTAGCAAATTAAGGAACCACACTCGGCATACACATAGTCCCGTGGGTGTAGATGTGCAACGGGTTATTAATATGTCCCCACCTCTCCAGCCTTTGGGGCAGAGATTAACATTTTTCATATTTGATTTGGTTTTTTAAAAAAAACTTTACATACTTGGTGGGAGTCACTTTCTTCTGTGCTATTTAGTGTCTCAAATTGTGTTTTCATCACTGCATTATGTGGCAGACGTGGTTGTTTGATTTTCCATCTGCAAAACAATGGAAATTCAATGGCAAAAACTTTGTTGAAGTAATGTTAAGGTTTGGTTGAAAAAGTCCAAAAGGTTAGGAAATTAATGTAGCCACGCAAACTTAACTGTGCACCCTTGTGTATGTTTCCTGTCACACTTGACATCATGCATGACGTCATCAATGACATCACTAAGCATATGACAAATTCTCCCCAAAGACTGGCCATACAGACATAACACTGGAAAATCATAGTCCTTGTGATTGGTAACATGTTCAGTAACTGCATTAGCATTTCCACAATGTTTGCTGTCAAGCTAATTATTTCACCAATGTTCTAAGTAAAACCAATAAACTCAGAATACAGTCGTGCTATATAATTAATTAGGGACCTTCCATGTGTTACTGGAACTAATGTTAAACAAGTCATATTTCTCCAAACGCTATCAGAAATATTCATACAAACAATATTTTCTGTATCTGGAATCTGCAGCATTGGCTTTCTTGTATTAACTGCACTGTTTCACGTGCCAAAAGGAGTCGCTGCATTTTCACCATATATGTATGTTTGCACTTTGATTAACCATTCTTTCAAACTCTATAGTTGACTATGAATGCTTGCTAACATACTGCTATGCTGGAAGCCAATTATCACATTAAAATGTTTAGGTACAATTGCAGATTTCTGCATTTCACCATTGTGAATTTAACGGTACTCAATGAAGTACATAAACAAGAGGTGGGTTGTAATGCATGGATGTTATGCTTACAAGAGACAAAAACACTGCGTGTACCACAGCATACATGTATGAACAGTATACCATGCAGTACTAACTGTAATGGAAAGTGGTAACATACATGTAGGGTTTGACATACTGCATGTACAATGAATTCTGTTGTTTGTTAAAGCACACATTGAGAGCAAACATTGTTGGAATGCTAATGCAGTTACTGAACATGTTACCAATCACAAGGACTATGATTTCCCAGTGTTATCTCCGTATGGCCAGTCTTCAGGGAGAATTTGTCATGTGCTTAGTGATGTCATTACCGATGTCATATGTGATGTCGAGTGTGACGGGAAACATACACATAAGGGTGCAGAGTTAAGGTTGTGTGGCTACCTTAACTTACAATTTCCTAACCTTTTGGACTTTTGCAACCAAATCTTAATGTTGCCATTATATATATATATATATATATATATATATATATATATATGATCTTGAGAAGGCATTGTACTAAAACGATCAAGAGCAGGCTCCACTGATCCGATTTTTTGATCCGATTCTGGCGCTGCATCTGCCGTCACTAGGAAAACTGACCAATTAGAAGCGAATATTCGTGGAGCAGCGTTTAAAGATTCTGAATGTCAGAATATCAAGTACATTTAATTTAAAACAACATAAATCCTGTTTTTGTTTGTTTTTAATCCTGTCCATACTGGAACCTATTAGAAGCAACTACTACATTTGTAATTAAAAAATCCAATGCTTCTATAAACAGATTGAGTATGTTAATATCTGGTTGTTGTTTTTTTAACTTCTAAAAAGTTTATAATAAATGTTACCGTTCACGGTCGTGTGTATTTTCTGATGGATACACTCACAATGCTGTATTCTTACAGCCACCAAACACACAAACAGCTAGCAGCAGCATCGGTTCAGGGCAAATTATCAACACATTTAACATCAACACAAGAAAAATGTCGCGGACAGGGGGAGAACGAGGCTGTCAGAGAAGGTAAGCTCATTAAGGAATTGACCAAAACATTAAAAAAAAAACATTGTTCAATCTGATTAAACCAATGTAATCGATAAAATGATAACGGCAGTATGACTG
Source organism: Acipenser ruthenus (assembly GCF_902713425.1). NCBI lineage: Eukaryota > Metazoa > Chordata > Actinopteri > Acipenseriformes > Acipenseridae > Acipenser > Acipenser ruthenus. The sequence continues at coordinate 53,155,600 of NC_081193.1, read as the reverse complement.
TCAACATACAAAACGTGTGTAATAATATTTCGTCACTCAGTCAGGTCTACTGTATTAGGTCATGATATATTATAGACCTGACTGAGTGTTTTCTATTCAGCGATATTATCTTAATATAGTATTTATGGCTACTTTTAAATGCACCGTTACTTAGATAACGTTAATGTTTTCTACAATGTTAAAGTATCTCTGTTTTCATATAATAATCTGAAGGAAATCCTGCAAATATTTGAAGTTTATTAAGTTACCGTTATGTCGATCAATTATCTAAATACAGCGTGCTTATTTAAAGATTACTTTAGCAATTCTGAAAAGAGTCTCCTTTACGTATTATGATGGTGTACGTCAAACATCTCCATTGTTTAATATATATTACTGTTTCATTTGTTTAATTCACAACCATTAACAGTAGAGCAGGATCAGACTGGGATCAGAGCTGAGTTTTGAATGGAGGAATTACATTATTTTGTTTATTCCTTTGTTCAAAACTAAAACCATTGAATTTCTCCATTTATAAAACATTCAATGAAGATCGAAATAGGATCAGATTTTGAGCTGAAACTGAGCTCAAGATCAGCTCTGCTCCTTTTAGTGCAACCCAATATGTCATAGGATCAAGATTGGAGTCTGGATCCAGGATCTGATCCATTTAGTACAACCAGCCCCAGGATAAAATTGCCTAAATAAGTTGATTTAAGACTCTGTATAAATAGCCATTCGAAAAGACATGATTTTAATTAACTCAAGAACAGCGAGAGATAAAACCATGCCCCAAGCTATCGGCATGATTGAAGGTGGCCTGTCTGTGAGAGAAGTTGGTCACAGAATGAGATGTTCTGCTTCTACAATAAGCAGACTAGTCCAGAGGAACCAGGAAACCGGCTCTGTGAGGGACAGGCCACATCCTGGAAGGCAGAGGGTCACCACTCCACCCCAGGACCGTCACATCTGTCCATTTAATCAGACACAAGGTGCTTAGTCCCAAAAGTTAAATAGGAAACACTTCTTAGATGTTGCCACCACTGAAAAGAAAAGATGGCCACTCCCACTAAATAAGTTTATATCCCAAATGTGTGTCTTAATTATTCATATTTTATTCATTAAAACAAGGTAAAAACAGGCAAAAATATGGTGTCTTCATCAGAGCGTATTGAAAGCAGGACTCATCAGATCAATTAAATGCACCCGGTACTCATTGTCATTTAACACCATTATCCAATTACTAAAAATAGTAATCTAACAATCAATGCATTCAATTAAAATTCCAGTATTTATATACTGCCATTAGATTTTTGTTTAACCACTTACCTTCAAGAGCTTTGTGCCTAAGTATCTCGTTTTCCTTTTTTAATTCCCTTTTCTCTCTCTAGCGCCTAAATCTTCCTTTTAACATATCTGAAAGCACTTCACCCATTTCATTGCTATCAAAACTTTCTCTTTCAATCTGGCCTACGTAACTTGTGCCTGGGCAATTCACACTACCATCAGACTCCTAGCTGCAATGATTGCGTCTGCAGTTTTTTTTTTGCTGCTGCAACATTTGGTTTCGTCACCACTTTCTGCAATAATTTAAAAAACATAATTAGCTAAAATACTGTAACTTTTTATCATTTCAACTTGTAATGATTGTGGGTTTTAAAAACATGTAGTTTCACTCCCATAACATCTGAAGCACCACGGTAGAGCCTTTAAAATACTAAATGTTGTTTTCCAGGTGTAAAAACAAGCTGCCCCCCACTTATTGCAGTCATGCCCTCAACAAATGTTCTTAAGGCTTTGGAATTAGAAGTTTAAATATCCAAATCACAAAATATTGAATTATTAATACGTTACCTTTCTTGCCTTTTTTGCCCCATCCTCTAATTCAGAATCCTCAAAGTTGTTTTGTAGGCTTAGCGATTATTTTTCTTAATTAGGCAATATCAATGTCATGTTTGGCCGTCATGTCCTTCTCAAGAGCCGTTAGGTCCTTCTCTTTATCTAAAATAATACAATAAATAGTTGGTTCACAAAATACAATTAGCCCCCTCACCATTCCTTCGCATTTCAATAAATGCTTTATACTATTAAAATATACGTCTTTATATTTGAATATTAAATATGTACTTTTTTCACCTAAGCGTTTTAAGTTTACATGCATTTTGAGCTTGATAGACCTTTTGTGTGTGGATCTCTGACTTTTGCGGACAAAAGAAAACCGGAAACAGTGATACAGGAAACCAGAAGTTCCAGTAAGTGCCGTTTTATTGTTCACAATTCAATAAGATACATGTTTTCACCTGGCAATGCGGTGAAAACACAAAATAAAAGATTTAAACAAAACACTAACTGTCTTACTTGTTCTGCCCTACCTAGGCTGGAAACTTCAAGGGCTCTTCAAAATAATGTCCTAAACGTAAGTCGCCCAGTTTGTCTTTAATTTCAGTAATGTCCTTTAGACTCCCCACTAACACGTGGTTTCTTTCTCTAGGTGTTCCTCTCCCAGGTAAGTGTAGTTCCTGGGTGCTCCACCCGGTGGCGCCAGGAAGCAAATATAGAGCGTGGTTCATTGGTCCGGGCATTTGGCTCCACCTGCCGGTGACAGGTAAGTATTGCAGGCGTGAGCAGGATCCCAGGGTTCGGTCTCCCACCTGCTGGCAACAGGTAAGTATTGCAGGTCAGAGCAGGGTTCAGGAGTTCAGTCTCCCCCCTACTGGCAACAGGTAAGTATAACCGCTGAGTAACATGGTCCCGGCGGCTGAGTTCCAGCAGTTGCCAAGTGGCACGGAAACCAGCAGCAGCACAATGTTCTGACCAACAGTCCTTGTTTGTTTGTACAAAAAATCCTAAACTTTAAATAAACACAGTTCCCGCCACTTGTCGGTGTGTCTTTTTCCGGAGTGCGAGTGCAGGAGGCAGCAGGCGTTATTTCAAAAAGGGTCTTGTTATTTCAGAATTGAGCAAGTCCAGAACAAAGGCGTAACACAATTGGAAGCTTGTTTTCAAACACTATGGCACACAGCCCAATATCTGCAAGATATGACTAACCCTCAGTATAACATAAAAAAACACTTTTGGGTTCCCTACAACCACTATGGCACACAGTACTGGATTTAACTAAACCCTCAGATTATATTACACACTTTCGGGTACCCTCACTAGCAGTGATTTTACTCACCCACTGCGTACAACTAAACAAACAGTTTTACTCACGAAGGCCACACTTATTTAACAGAGTAGTTTTTAAATAGAGTGAACCAACACATACCCTCTTCACTGATAGTACAACTTGTTTTTTTAAAGCCATCTTTTTGGTTCATTTGTTCCTTTGGTAAACACACCACCACTCTCCTTGGTCTTCCCCATGAACTTCCTTAATCTAGTTCAGTCTTCCTATTTAACCCCAGGCTGCCCTGCCCTTTCCTCTAGCTTTGCGCTGCGCATCCTGGGATTTGTATTTTTATAGCTGTAGCCGCCATTTCTTAAAGCCACAGTGCCCCCTTTCTCACAGCATGTAATATACTTCTTATCTAACCAACTAAAACCGTATTTAACTAATAATTTATAGTGATCCTTATTACTTTACATTATTATTTAAGAATCATATAATGATATTATTTACTCACCAGTTACACTTGAAGAATTGTAACTTCATAGACAGGCCACCCCTCTGGGGTTTTTTTCTTCCCCTGTTCTATGTTTTTTTCAAATCTTGTAGGTCAAATTTTTTCAGTAGTCTTGTGCTAACAGTTGAGAAGAGCCCTCTATCTTCTCCGTCTGTGAACTCAATTAAAGCATATTTCAACATTTGCCAAGTATATTTGAAAAAAACAGCTAAACCTCAACTTGTTTCTCAAAATCGAGCAGTCGTCTTCTTCGTCAGTTTCAGTTGACCACGTGAGGTTTTCGTCTGCATGATGTCTTCTGCTGGTGTATATTGAAAAAGTAATATGTTTTTACAGACATTAAATGTTCTTGTGTGTGATCAATAATACGTTCGGTTTGATCATACATTTTAATCTATCAGCTAAGAGGATCACGCACAGGGAATTAAGGCATATGAACTTAGTAACAGAAAACACCAGTGTTAAAGTATATGGGAAAATGATTGTAGAAGGAAAATCACTCCAAAATCATCAGCAGAGAAAAAAAGCGCAACAATAGCTACACCATTTCTTCAGGATAGAAGAGTAGTTTGTGTCTGTTTCTTTGTTGTGGAAGGTCAAAATAATCCTTATGCCTTAATTAAAGTGTACAGAAAAGCAACTGTTTCATTACTAGCCAAAGATGAACTCACACGTGTGAAAGTTTCACATATAATAGCAATATAAATGCAGCCATATTAAAAAACAGTGCTAGAGGTTTTAAGCAGAAATGTGTTGTTATTGACCTGCTGTGGCAGGGATGGTCGAGTTGTAACGTCAGGCCAGAAGCAGGAAAGGAAACACTGACACCAGCAGGCAGTACTGCAGTTCAAAGACAAAAGACGGGCTGGTGCCGTTTATTTAAATACAAAAATAAATAAAAGGTTTTAACAAAAAGACTTGCTCACAGAGCGAAAATAAAAGTTTAAACAAAAATAATCACAAACATAAAAAACCAAACAATACAGGTCAGGCTGGGCAATAGCCTTCACTGATCCTATACGTTTCATTTTTAAGTTTAGTTTTCTCTCTTGCTGCTTGCTCTCTCGTTCCTCCTCTCAAACACACACCCTGAGTGCAGAGAGATGCAGGCTTTTATGCAGGTGACCATCTCCCGATTAGCAACAAATTAATCACTTAACTAATTCGGGAGATGGCCACCTTCTGCACGAGGTCTTTAAATTACTGTGGATGGGGTTTCCCATCCACGCTATCAAACATTACAAAATATTTTGGCTATGCCGTCAAACATATACATAAATACAAATAAACAATAACAAAACATACGGCGCACGACTCTCGCCGTCATATTTACACAATAAATCATAATAATAATAATAATAATACAAAACAAATACAAAATAACACAGGGGCGGAGGGGGAAACCCTGTTCTAAAAATAAATAAACAGAACACTGTACACTTGCCTATGCAAAAATATATGTAAGTGGGGGTGCCAGCAAACCCCCATGTTGAAGAGTAAAATGTCCTGGTCCTTTGATGAAATAGTTAATGTGAAGAATGCTCCTCATAAGATGTAATTGCTTTTGTTTCCTGTACTGCTGTATACACTATTTGCTGCCACTTGAAAATATATTTAACTAAAGCAATGGTTTTCATACAAAGTACATTTTTGTTGTTTCAGTCCAGATATAAAAAAATGCTGTTAAAGTAACATTTTTTCTTTTTTTTTTTTTTTTTTACATAGGCAAAAAAGGGAATGTAATACAGTGGTTTTATGTTGTTACTGTGGTCCCTGTGAAATACTGATCAATTTCCAGATGTACTGAAAAATGTTTTGCACCAGTGGTTATTAGATGCAATTTAAATGAATAAAATACAGTGAAGCAGAACAATGTCAAAAGAAAACCCCTAATTCAAAAGCCACATACAGTAATGTCCAGATACCATGAACTCGCTTAGGGTTAGGGTAAGGGTTATATGTACAGTAATGTCCAGATACCATGAACTGGCTTAGCTTGAATTGCTTGATAACATGAAGTGATGTCTTTGTCCCGACCACAGATATATTTGCTGACCTTCACTGTAACGTTGTCTTCCATTACTAATTAAAAAATGCTGTTTCTTATATATATATATATATATATACATACATAGGCTATAAAAAGTCTACACCCCTTTGAACTTTTTTCACATTTTGTTGTGTCAGTGCCTCAGTTTCATGCATTTAAATGAGGATTTGTATTCCACTTATCTACACACCATACTCCACACTGTTAAGGGGAAAAAAGGTATTATTGAGGAAAAAATTATATTAAAAATACAAAACTGAATGATCATAATTAGATAAGTCTCCACCCCCCTGAGTAAATACTTGGTGGAAGCACCTTTGGCAGCAATTACAGCTGTGAGTCTGTTGGGATAGGTCTCTACCAACTTTGCACACCTAGATTTGGCAATATTTGACCATTCTTCTTTACAAAACTGTTCAAGCTCTGTCAAGTTCCTTGGGCAGCATTGAAGGACAGCAATCTTCAAGTCATGCCACAAATGTTCGATTGGATTTAGGTCGGGGCTCTGACTGGGCCATTCAAGGACATTTACCTTTTTGTTCCTTAGCCACTCCAGTGTAGCTTTGGCTGTGTGCTTTGGGTCGTTGTCATGCTGAAAGGTGAACTTCCGTCCCAGTTTCAGCTTTCTTGCAGAGGGCAGCAGGTTTTCCTCAAGGACTTCTCTGTACTTTGCTCCATTCATTTTCCCTTCTCTATCCTGACAAGTGCCCCAGTCCCTGCCGATGAGAAACATCCCCATAACATGATGCTGCTACCACCGTGCTTCACAGTAGGGATGGTGTTCTTTGGGTGTTGTGCTGTGTTGGGTTTGCACCAAACATAACACTTTGCATTTAGGCTAAAAAGTTCCATTTTAGTTTCATCAGCCCACAAAACCTTTTGCCACATGGCTTTCTTGAGTAATGGCTTCCTTCTTGCCACCCTACCATACAGGTGGAGTGCTTGGGATATTGTTGTCACATGCACACTTTGACCAGTCTTGGCCATAAAAGCCTTTAGCTCTTGCAAAGTTGCCATTAGCTCTTGGTAGCCTCTCTGATCAGTCTCCTTCTTGCTCGGTCATCCAGTTTGGAGGGATGGCCTGATCTAGGCAGGGTCTTGGTGGTGCCATACACCTTCCACTTCTTAATAATCGTCTTGACCATGCTCCAAGGGATAATCAAGGCCTTTTTTTATACCCATCCCCTGATCTGTGCCTTTCAACAACTTTGTCCCGGAGTTCTTTTGAAAGCACCTTGGTGCTCATGGTTGAGTCTTTGCTTTGAAAGGCACTACCCAGCAGAGGGAACCTACAGCAGCTGCTGAATTTATCCTGAAATCATGTGAATCACTACAATTTAACACAGGTGGAGGCCACTTAATTTGGTGTGTGATTTTGAAGGCGATTGGTTACACCTGAGCTAATTTAGGATTGCTATTACAAGGGAGTGGACACTTATCCAACCAAGCTATTTCAGTTTTTATTTTTAATTAATTTTCTACAAATTTCTAGAATATTTTTTTCACTTGGAGGTTGTGGGGTAGGATGTGTAGATAAATGAAAAAAAAAAATTGTAATGCATTTAATTCCAGGCTATAAGACAACAAAAGGTGAACTTTTTGAAAGGGGGTGTAGACATTCTATAGGCCCTGTATATATACATATACAATATATTCTAATATATTTTAAGAGTGATATTTTAAAATAAGATTTATTTCAGCTAGTTTATATATTTTGTAATGAGTGTTAAATATAGGGTAAGTCTGGTAATATATTTTGCAATATATTTGGAGGCAGAAATATATTTTTAAATATTAAAATATATTTCATTTTCATAAGGGAGGACAGCCAGACAAAAAACAAAAATGCTACACAACAGGTTTGAAATTGCGTGTCGTTGAATTTGCCGAAAATGTTAATTGCAATGCTGAAAAAACAGTATGTGACTGGAGATGAAACAAAGACAAACTTAAAATGGCGAAAGAAAAAATGAGCTGGCCTGATGTAGAAAACATTTTGTTTGAATGGAGTACTTTGAATGACTTTAATACATACTGTAACTTGTTCTACATGTCAGTGCAACACAGTGGTACACTTGTAAAGCATGTGTATGGTTCTGATTAATAAAACAAAATGAATGTATTTGTACAGCTGGAAATTGAATGCAATTGTACTGCACCGTATGCAACACTAAAATGTTTTGTTTACTGGTTATCAGATGGTGCACTGTTTATTTATTTATTTTTTTAAATTTTTAATTGATGCACGCATCACTGTTTAATACTTTTCTTTTAGATTTGAATTAATAAAACAAATTTGTAAATGTCAATGCACCTGGAACTATTGTCTAAGTATGGTTTTGGAAAGAAATGTTAAGTAAAACAAAATATATGTTCTTGGACTTGGAACTTGATAAGCTAAAATAAAATACTGGTAGTTTAATACGGATGTGATGTGCGATGTATAACTTGATTTTACACTCTGTTAGGTATTACTTTTGAAATTTTGAAAAACGAATAGTTTCTAGCAGTTTAACTAAAAATGAAACACTGAAAAATTATTAATGGAATAAAATGTTGCAAACAAGGGTTATTTCGAAACTAAACCTGTATAGCTTTCTTTATTTATTGGTGTTTAGCATGTAGGAAAAAAAATCAAAAGTCTCAAAAAGGGGGGAGCGACTTTTACGCCAATGTGACCTATAAAACGATTTTTACAGTAACACAAGGGGCACGATTCTTGTAAAATACAGCTTATTTAGGATTTATGTATGAGAACTATAATTTGGAGCATGGCTTTAATAACTTTAATGCTGCTCTGAAAAATAGATAAGCCTAGACCTCATACTTAATCATTTCTGGAAGTAATTTAGTCCAAAGTGTTTTCAGTTTTAATATGCAATCATTATTTTGCTGTCTGTCTTTGAAATATGCACGTAATGTAAAACACATTTTCTTTGACATAGCGTGTGTTAGGTCATACAATAGTTGATCAAATGCACAGAGATTACAGGAAATAGATAGTTGAGTAACTGTGTATTGCATTGTCAGGGTAGGCACAGGAGGGTCTTTTCTCCCGGTGGGTTGGGGCATTATATATTCATGCACTGGTCTCGAGTGAAATGAGCTTAAGCAACCCAATGAACCTTTCAAGAGCAACAAAAAAACAGTCACAACAATAATTATAAGAGGATAACAGCCTCCTTCAGAGAGATTTTTATTAAGAGTTGTTATTAAGACTACACAGCCTTTGTTAAGAACACATTCTCAATTTAAAAACATTTTAGTTTAAAACAAAATCCTATCCTTCAAGAGCGTAATCCTATTCTAAAAGCTTAGCACAAGAGAGACTATGTTTATTAAGAGTCCACGCTCTCAATTGAAAAACATTTTTAGTTTAAAACATAATCCTAGCTTTCAGGAGCGCAATCTTTATTTTTAAATCTCGTATTTCAGGCATACAAAACAATCTTATCCACCCATCTAAAACTAATAGTAATAGCATAGTAGACACATATGTAACACATTATTTTTCATCAGAATTTTGCTTATGCTCTTCTTTTGAGGAGCAATTAATTCAGAGCGGGCAGGTGATGTCAAGTAGATGAGAGAGTTTTCAGGCAGAGTTTCTTATTTAGGATTCAAAACTGCAAAGGTTGGGTTCAGCAACACACATGCTCAGGCTGAGATTGAAGATTGAGAACATTTTAGTGGAGTTTGACTCCAGTATTTATTTCTGTCTGAAAGCTGCCAACTTGTCTTAACTGACATCACTGCATCGTCCAATACTATCTGGTTGCAATGTGTTTGAAAGCAGATATAACTACAATGCATTAATAAAGACATGCTAAATACATAAAAATTACATATAATGCATTTAGCAAAAATCCATATACTAAATTAAGTAAAATTGCATATAATGCATGAACTCGGTTTATATGCATAATTTGCTTTTCTTCAATATTTTAACAAGAATAAGAATTTTAGCAAGCTGACATCTTAGTTAAACATCATGACTTGACCCTGCACTAGGTCTTTTAGCAAAAAATACACTTTGTGGTAATTCTTCAGAAGAATATCACCAGACTGCAACGGTCAGATTGTTATACTGCAGTTCCAAGCAACACCATGGTTTTATTTGATGGTAATCTCTAAGCACAATCTAATTTTAATCAGTTCACAAAAAGTTCAATGTGTTGTTATTCTCAGAAAAACGTTTATTTGGAAAGCATTCAGGCCGCTTTTAGTTTATAAAAAGTTATAAAAACGTGTGGTTATTCTCAGAATTTTTTTTTATTATTTTGAAGGTGTGCAGGCTCTTTCTTGTGAGTCAAGCTGGACTCCATCTGCTTTTGTCTTCTCTAAATGGGGTTCATTCAGGTCAGGAATGAAAGCCTAACTTTGGTTTCTGTCTCCTTCAAGGAAGGTGCCAGAATTGGCTCTGCAGTATTTAGCATCACAGGTATGCTGAACCAGTTCTGGCTGACCCCTGTAATGTATTGAAACTTTCCCTGTGTTCTTCTTAGACTTTATACATTCTGGGCCTTCAACTGCTACCCACTCTATATGATTTTTGCAGTTATGACAAGTTACCCTAACTATTTATTTTCTGTCAGGACTATGGATTGGTTCACTTGAGCCAATTCTAGCATAAGCATATTACCATCTAGGAAAACTGGCTGTACAATCTCCCTTCTTAACTGTGCCCTTTCTTTTCTGACATCTGTCACAATTACAATCTTTTTGTCTTGGAGGGGCCCACATCTTGCTAGAATATATTATCCTTAGCTCAAACCTGAATCTCCTGCAGGACAGTTATGAAAAGTCCCATACCTATCCGACCAGGCCTAAGGACTTTAACCCTTTCAAGACCAAGCATTTTTCAGTGGGATACTCCCCCAGGACCAGCCGATTTTTGTCTGTATTTGACTCTTCCTATAAAAATTCATGAAAAACCAATTTTTTACAGTAGCATCTTTTTTCAGAACACCCTGGGAAACATTATAAAGTACTTCAGAAACCATACAAACTTTGCTTTTTTTTCTTTTAAACACAATTATGGACCAGCAAGCTGTGACAAACATATTGAAAGTGCTTTACATAAATTGAAGCTAAAAGCCACTGAATCTGCAGTAAAAAACACAGCTAAAAAAATGGTGAGTGAGCTATTTTCTGTAAAGACAGAAGAACAAATGAATCGGAGAACAGAAGTTTACCAACTTACAGAGGCTTTCTTTACAACATGGTGTTTCAGAATCGTGGAAAACTGTAAGTTTTGTTTATGTAACATTTAAACTTGTGAGTAGTCAAAAGTAATATTCTTTATATCATTGTTTTTGGTGTACTATTTACAAGCTCTAGTGTATGTTGATGTAGGTAAAACTACATTACTTGATGATCTTTCTGTGAATTCTTTTTTTTTTTCCCTGCACCTTGTCTGTGAAATGTACGTACTAAAATTACTGTGCCAAAATCGTAGCCTTACCTATGAGCTTCTCTATAATATTAGTGTACAAAGCAGCATTTTTAAAACAGATGTTTGCCATTATGTTACCAATTTTATTTTTTCCTAATGGCCTGCAAGTATACCATATATTTGTATCACTCACATTGGTTGGAGGATAATAATAATAATAATAATAATAATAATAATAATAATAATAATAATAATAATAATAATAATAATAATAATATAGTCCGGTTCGTGGATAAAGATAGAAAGCTGGCGGATTCTTCTGACATTTCATTATATATTTCTCCAGTCACTTGATGGGTCTGGATCATCGGGGCATCATATTTTGTAAACAAAATATTACCCTTTTAAATGACTCTGTGGCAGAGTGAGACCAAGTCAGTGATTTGCTATTAATTATGTTAAAAGTATTTCACTCCCGAGAGGCGCATCCAGTAAAAGCACTCGCTAGAGTGCAGGATGCGCTCTATAGCCTGGATGTCGCAAGTTTGAATCCAGGCTATTCCACAGCCGACCGTGGACGGGAGCTCCCAGGGGGCGGCGCTCAATTGGCCGAGCGTCGCCCGGGGGAGGGAGGGTTAGGTCGGCCAGGGTGTCCTCAGCTCACTGCGCACCAGCGACCCCTGTAGTCTGGCTGGGCACCTGCGGGCTTGCCTGTAAGCTGCCTACAGCTGCGTTGTCCTCCGACGCTGTAGCTCTGAGGCGGCTGCACGGTGAGTCTGCAGAGTGTAAAGAAGCGGGCAGCTGACGGCACACGCTTCGGAGGACAACGTGTGTTCATCTTCGCCCCTCCCGAGTCAGCGCAGGGGTGGTAGCGGTGAGCTGAGCCTAAAAATAATTGGGCATTTCAAATTGGGGAGAAAATAATAAAAAATAATTGGCAATGACTAAATTTATAAAAAAAAAAAAAAAAAAGAAAAAAGAAAGTGTTTGTGTGTTGCTTATAAATCCAAGGTTTATTTAAAAAAAAAAAAAGTTTGGAAAAGTAAGGCACTGACTGCACTGAAGGCAAACTGTTAAAAAAGAAACTGTTTCACTCAGTTTGATTAAGCTTGAATTTTTCTAAAGTGAAAACACAGTTATTTGAATTTTTATTATTAAAACGCCTTGGCCCATTTTTCTGTGAAGTTTCCAGCTTCTGCATTACAATGACTTTACATAGGCTACATTTAATCTGAACAATTTGAAGTGGGAAAGATCATCTGAACTTGTACGGAAAAGCAGTAGGCTGCTTCAGTTCGTTGTAGTGAACAAGAACAAACAGTCACCAGTTCAACACATAAAGAAGGCTGTTCAACAAAACCTACTGGAGTTGATCCTGTAGCACTCAAAAACAATGCTAATCTCACAGATCATGAACAGCTTACTATCCTCCAGAACAACACTGTGTACCCAACAGGACTTGCATTTCCCCTTAAACAGTACAAAAACCAAGGTGGGCACGTTGTTAAAAGGCTAAAATACAACACAGATTGGGAGATTAAGTACGGTTGACTACGTTATTCCATCTTGGATGATGCAGCATTTTGTGCTCAATGTTTTGTGTTTTTCAAAACACAAAAGTGCTGTATTTGTAGCAGTGGGCTTCTCTGACTGGAAAAACGGAATTGGTGACAAAAAGGGCATTATCTTAGCATATGAGAAGAGTCAGTCTCACCATGATGCTAAAATTGAAGCAGTCAACTTCATATCTGTAGCCTCGGGTCTCTAATTCATAGATTAGCACTGCTTATTTGCAGAAGGTGAAGAAGAATAGAGAAATAATGATTTCAGTCATCAAAATTGTTGCTGCACTGGGACAGAGAAGCATAGCTTTCAGAGGAAACTGAACCAAAGATGGAGAGGGTGGCAGCTTTAATTACTTCCTCAAATGGTGATCAGAAATGAATGTTTCCCTCAGAGAACACTTACAAAGCGCACAATTAAATGCACATTACCTATCCTCAAAATGAGGTCATTGCTTGTTGTGGAAATTAAGTTAGAGAACAGATTATTCTAAAAGTAAAAGTTTTTCTCTCTGATAGCTGATGAGAGCATGGATGTAAGTGGAGTAGAGCAAATGAGCCTTTGTATCTGTTATGTTACTGTCAAAGATGGCCAAGTGGATGTTTGTGAGGATTTCTTAGGTTTTGTACAACTTGAAAAGCTTCATGCCACAAGTATTGCAGATACAATAACATCAAAAACTGCAGACATGGGGATTTGACCTTTCGAAGCTAAGAGGACAAGGCTATGATGGTGCTGCAGTGATGAGTGGCTGCGTGGTGGGGTTAAAAAAAAAAATCAGAGAAGCCTTTCCTAAAGCACTATATAACCATTGCAGAAGCCATGCTCTAAACCTTGTCCTTGTGCATAGTTGTAGTGATGTACCTCTTGTGAGAAACGTTCTTTCATCTGTTGGTAAAACTGCAGTGTTTTTATCAGCATCGAGCAAGGGAAACATTTGTTTAAAAAATAATTCTAAGAGTCAGAGAGGAAGTGATAAGGAACAAGAAGATTTTCTGTCTTGTGATGGAAGCCTTGTCTGCGAACTGCTGGAAGAAGGCAGAAACCACAAATCAATTCCCAATGCAACAGACACAAGATGGGCATATAGTTTCAATGGAGCATTTTGATACAATAATTACAGCAGTTGTGGCTCAACATGTGCTTTCTTTCACCCGGCCATTGTCTGTGGCTCTCCAGAGGAATTCCACTGACATTCTTGAAGCATATTTGATGCATACCTTACAAGAGATTCTATTGCCAAGCAGAGTTCTGCAGATAACTAGATAAGACAGCTGTTTCACTGGCTGCATTGGTCAATGTACAGCCTGAAATAAAATGTATAGTCCGTAAACAAACATATCGTCAAAATGTTACTTCCTCATCAATTGAAGAGCACTATTGCATCAATGTTTTTCATCTATTTATTGATCATGTTGTGGCCCAAATGGATTGTCGATTCTCTCCAACTTGTGAAGCAGCTCTACTTGGAACCCACTTAGTTCCTGCCAATTTGCACAAGTTGAATGTCACGGCTCAGAATGCCTTGTTATCATGGTACAAGGATGACATTGCTTTCCCAGATGGTTTTGAATCTGAAATCGAAAAGTGGAAAGAGAAGTGGAAGGACAGAAAACATATTGCCTCTGTGAAGGAAATTATCCATGAAGCTAAGCCAGTGTACTTCCCAAGTATCTTCACTGTCTTAAATATGGTGTTGACCTTGCCTGTAACATGCTCATGTGAGCGTAGATTCTCCTCCCTTAGAAGACTGAAGACTTGGCTGAGATCTTCAATGGAAGAAGACCGTCTGACTGGTTTGGACTTATTCCATGTCCATCGGCATTTGGAAGTGAATTTATCAAAAATACTTCATCGCTGGGACTCAACAGGCCACAGAAGAATCCACCTTGCATTTGGAAAGCCGTCAGCTTTGTGAAATTAAGGTAAGAAATACTTGTATCTATATATAGAAAAAAAGGTATGCAATATGTTAGACTGAACCTCTGTGCTGCTTGTCGATGTTTGGACCTTGGGTACATTTTCACTCTGGCTACGGCCATGATCAGAGTACAGGGAATATTTCCATCTGTGTCTGGGTTATTGTTTTGTTTCCATTGCTTTTCTATTTTATTGTTTTGGTGGCAAACTGCACTTGTGGTTCTTCAACAACTTACAAACTTCTTGTAAACCCAGTTTAAGAAAGTTGCACGATATCGGTATTATTTAAATGTCAGTTAATGGGCCCTGAGTATGGCTCCGTAGTCAAAGAGACCCTCCCTGACAATTTTATGCTTCCTGCTCTTGTAGATGGCCAGAAGGGCTGCAGTCTGGTGCACAAAAAATAAATGTGGAATACTGACTTGGACTGACCGTGGAAAGGGCATGCGGTGTCCAAGATGGTGAAGTGACACAGGAGCTCCCCTGATGCAACGGCTCTGTGCAGCACACTCCATCCTAGGTCCCCAGTTCCCCTTGGGAGTAAGGGGAAGAAAATGGCTTCCCACTGGGGACTCTTGCCCTCCGGAGGTTGGAGGGGCTCCCACCAAGTGGTGTCCTGGCAAGAGATGAGGGCAAGGAAATGGAGCGTGTGGAGCATTATCGCATACAGGGATCTCCTCGACACAGAGTGAAAAGGGGTCGAGGAGAAGTCCAAGATCCTTCTCGGAGGGGAGTCTAAGGAGGGTTTCACACCTTTTGGTTCTACAAGTACCCCCTCGAGATACCTGACAGTCTGGGTACAAGGCTGCTTTGCATTCCTGGATCACGCAGTGGTCCACCGAGGCGCTCCTGTGACGAGCATATCGGAAGCCAGCCACTCCAATCATTCATGATCCAGGAGATCCCAGACTCTGGTCACCCTGGCTGACCATCTGCTTCCGCACCGCAGAGTATTCCAACACCTGTGCACGATGATGCAGATGGGGCTCCAGAAGGAATGCTTCCCCCTCGGTCAGAACAGAGTCTCGGCTCACTGATAACATGCTCCAGGTTTATTGCAGGTCCTGGTAAAAGACTGGCAGCTCAGAGAGATGGATTCCCTAGTGATTGATCCAGAAGAGCTGCTGGTCATAGCCCATGCCGCGCAGCTGGCACAAGAGGAGTGAGGCCAGCATACACCATTGCGGGGCCGGGTCTGTGTACAGGTATATCTTCAGGGTCTGTAGGCGGAAGGTGGGCACCTTGCTCTTGATGCACATCAATCCTTGCCCTCCCTCATCCAGAGGAAGGCACAGAACGCTGACATAGTCCCAATGCTTTCTGGCCAAGAAGCTGAGAGGACTACCCTCATGCCTGGTCCGCCGAGCACCATCCCTTCGCAGGAGACAGAGGAAGGGATCAATACACAGCATGTATAACTGACCGAATAGAGGGCATCATTGACATACTCCTCTCCTGAAAGTGAGGGGTGCCGTCAGGGACCAGTTGACCTTCAAAAGGCACTCAGCAGAGGTGTACAGCATTCAGAAGAGACAGATGAATCACGGCCCAAATCCGAATGCTTGCAGGGTTCCAACAAGAATGCCTTCTCTTGATCGGGGGACACAAAGGTAACCGACCAACCAGTCCTCCTGCTACAATGCAGCAGTTTCTGAACCAGAAAGATGTTATCGAATATCGTCCGGTTCGGGACTGTGTAGGACTGGTCAGGGTGGACCACGTCTGCCAGCACAAACTTGAGCCAGACTTGAGCCTCAGGGAGGCAGCCTTGGCCATGATTTTGTAGTCTGATCACTGCCCTTCTTATCTCTCCACTCGTAGGCTTCCGCCAGGTCCCAGCAAGTATCCAAAACTTTTTGAAAAGCTCCACATCAGTCCGTCGATTTGTTGTTAGGCATCAGACGGAGGATGTCAGTTTGCCCTCAGACTCATCCCTAATGCCCTGGCTGACCGTGGGAAGTCCATCACAAAGAACCCTGCATGAGTCGGAGTTGACGGGATTCAGAGAGGAGAGCAGAGTACAAAGCCCTCGCCGTCTGTTTTACACTCTCCAGATCCATCAGAAGGGAGACAGGTGATGTTCTTCTGGTCTCCCTTCTTTTTCTCCAACATGTAGAAGAAGTGTGCCAAGGTCCATCTCGAAGGAACTGGAACTGCCTCAGGCCTTAACCCCCTACATGACAACACAAGGTTCAGGACCCCTGTCGCCGCTTGAGGGGGAAAACTGAGGTAGTTGTTGCTCCGGGGGGGCTCATTTGCACCCTCAGTGACCCCAACTACAGCCGGCCCCTCAGTGGTGGGATTGGGGCACTTGTTGCACTTCTGTGCAGCTGAGGAAGGCGTGCTGGCAGCGGATGGCAGGCTAGTTTGCCCACCGTCTTCCTCCTCCTCCTCTGAGAGCTGAGCCTGCGCCTTCCTTTTCCCCCTTATGCCACCGGAGGTAGTTTCCTTTTGTGTCTTGGGAGACATGACAGGAGGGATTTCGACCCCAGTGGCACAGGGCCTCTGTCCCGGAGGGGTGTGGTGCTTTATTTTCAGGGTGACTTTTCCACCCTGCCTAGGCATCCTGTAGAAAAGGTGGCAAGTTTGACAGGATGACGAACATCCCTGCCGATATAAGTCCCCTCTCGATCGCTGTGTTTGTGGCTTTGTCCTCAAGGTCAATAGTAGATTCAGTGGTATGAGCCATTGGTAAAATGGTACTGTGGAAGGGCAAAAGCGCAGCTTGTAAACACTGTCAGCACTCACATATCCGACCCTATAAATTTTTTACTTCAGTGAAGGTTAAACGAGATATCTGATTATTTCACTTTGGCCCATTACAACCCTTGCCCTTTTTTCAGGGAACACAAAAAGATACAGTGTCAAAAATAAATAGCTGAAAGGACTGTGTTGTTGATTTTGTTGGTACAGTACTATATTGGTAAAGTTGGTACAGTATCAGGGGCGGACTGGCAACAAAAAGCAGCCTGGGAATTTGCTGTCAAGCGGCCCCAATTTGATCCACCAAATTCGAACTGACACAACATGTTTCTCGATCAACAAATCATTAATAAAAATAAAAAAAACCACAATCTGTTCATTTGTATTGTTTGTGTTAAGCTAATATGTAAAACAATGAAACTAATTTTTTCTAAAGGTTTTCCTCCCCATGTTTGTGTGTACAGAAAGCAAAAATTCAAAGTTGAATTAATGTAATGATCACCTGACAGCTACTTTGACTTAATAGCCTGCTTTTATTATCAGAATTATTTAAAATATTGCAAAACAGTCAACAGTGTTTAAACACAGAACTAAATTAGAACCAGCAGACTCTATCCACAGGAGCACACTATATTCACACTACATATTCACACAAAGCACACTATATTTACAGCAAACTAAATTCACATAAAGAACACTACATTTACACAATATCACACAAAGCATATTATATTCACACTATATCACACAAAGCACACTATTCACATTGGTTTTTGTTTGTGATTTCCTTTCTGAAGAGTAGAGTGTAAAATGTTGGGGTTTCATACATATGTATGAGATCCTACCATGAATGGTGAGAACATAACAGGCCAGAAAAGATACTTGAAAGGTCCACGCAGATCTCTCTGGCATGTGGCTCAGGTAGCTGGTTGGTTACTCATCATGGATGATGGACTCTTGCTGTACATTTGGTTGCCCTGGTTTTGGTCACAAACAAACACACCCACACACAAACAATGTTTTCATACTTGTCAGACCTATACATACCCATCTTCTGAAGACAGAAAAAAATCAATTGTTAAACAGTAAAACATAATCTGCTTGTTTACCTACACTGTTTTTTTTTTTTTTTACATAAAATGGGAGTTCCTGATTTTATATTCACAAAATTCAGAAATGACAAATATTAGGATTTGGAGTGCTACTGTTTTATGCTACAAACATATGCATACAGATACTGACTTTCTAATGTAAAGGAGGACTGAGGAAAATTGTCAGGAGGTGGCACACCAATGCACTCCTTTCTGCTATCTGGTCTGTCACAACATCACTGTCCAGGCCCATCAAGATTTTCCTCTCAGTTGTCATCAGCATAAAGGCCTCCAGATGGTCCTGAGACATGGTGCTTCACAGTCTATTCTTGATGAACTTCATTGTCGAAAAGCTCCTCTCACAGGCCACTTGAGTGACTGACAGAGTGAGGAGAAATTTGTATGCCAGACCAAGGACAATGTATGCATCTGTCAACAAGTTGTATCGGTTTAGAATACGAAAACAACAGATTGCACAGTATTTGCAGGAAGCACATGTTTTGATCCCTGGTTCCTCATCATGTGGTTCTCCATCTTCATCAGGTTCCTCATCTCTGAGATCATAGCCTTGTAAAGGTGGCATCTTCAGTGTTTCCCAGTGTTCTGCCAGGCTTCTTAATTCAGCTTCAAGTGTCTCAGTTGTGGCTCTGTCATCAAACTTGATTAAATACCTGCTGAGACTTTCCAAGGCTGTTTTCTGGATGCCCTTCTCCCTTATGTCAGCAAAGTACCTTGGATCCAGGTATGCAAAATCTGTGCAGACTGTTTCATTTGATTCAAACCGAGACCTGATGCCTTCTGCCACTCTGTCCAGAATTACGTTGTGGACTTTTACCTCGTGCTCAGAGACAGGGTCTGATGGGCTCTCATCCAATGCCAATTCACCTGCCATAGCTTTCTTCTTTCTCACCCTTTTTTCTGGCAGGCCACCCTGGACCTCAACCTCACAGTGTGGCTCTGCAGCTTCTCATTTGCCCACACTACAAACTGGTCTGCTGCCTTCTGAACACCTTTGAAGTCCCTGGTACACTTCCTTAGGCTTTCTTGAGTCCCCTTAACCAGCCGTTGAACTGTGAGAATGTCCATGCCCTTTGTTTGCATGTATTTGGAAAGGGGTGACATGTGCTCAAATATCCTGAGAAACACCTGGGCAGTGAGGATGGTCTCATATTTGAGGAGTGACTCTCTGAAGGCTTCAGCTTTGACTCGAGCTGTGGGCTTGAGAGTGGCATTTTCTCCCATGCCTGATAATGTGACAATCAGGTCAACAAATAGCCCACTCTGTGGATTGCCAAATGCACAGAACACCTTCCTGAGGGCATCGTCTTTGGCCCACCAAAGATAGTCGCCGATGGTGTGGGTCTTTACTAAATTTCTCCCAGGTGCTCATCCGCTTGTATGATTCCCGTATGAACACTGCAATATCATTCAACACAGAAAAAAGTGTTGCACTTTGCATGACGACCTGTGTAGAGTCTGCCAACACCAAATTAAGGATGTGTGCATAACACCAGATGTGCACCTGATTTGACTTCTCTGATAACAATGAGGAGAAGCCCTGGTATTTTATTATTTGTTTATTTAGCAGACGCCTTTATCCAAGGCGTCTGCTAAATGCATCAGCTGCATCAGCTGCAGAGTCACTTACAATTATGTCTCACCCGAAAGACGGAGCACAAGGAGGTTAAGTGACTTTCTCAGGGTCACATAGTGAGTCAGTGGCTGAGGTGGGATTTGAACCGGGGACCTCCTGGTTACAAGCCCTTTAACCACTGGACCACACAGCCTCCTACTTGCCCTGCATGTTTGCGGCTCCGTCAGTGGCATTGGCAATACATTTAGTCATGTCTATTTTGACATCTTCCAGAACCTGTGCCAGTAACTTCACAAATGCCTCCCCTGTTGTTTTATCACAATCAACGACAGCAATGAGCCTCTCATGGACAACATCAGTGACATACCTGAGGATTACTGAGCATTGCTCCTTGGAAGTGAGGTCTTGTGTTGTGTCAAGCTGTACCGAAAACATCCCAGCTTCCCTGACTTCCTTTGCAATACTCTCCTTGATCATTCGACTGATGGTTTCAACAACTGCATGGACTGTAGTTTTTGACAGCAAGGTAACAAGAGACCCTCTTCCTCCTCTACCCCCAGAGTCATGTAGCCTCTGGCTTTTTTTAATGCAGTCACTCACGTGTTCTTGCAGACACACATCATACTTGCTAAGAAGTAATATAAGTTCCAAGAAGTTACCATGATCTGTGGTCTCATTATCCAACTCAAATGCTGTCTCAAACCGGTGAGCCCGATAGCTAAGACCCCGCTTACCAATGACTTTAATAACATTGATCACATGCTCTAGCACCTGACGCCTTTTTCGGACTTGCTCTTGGTGTGCTGACATTTGCTTAGAGCTCAGTAAACTTTCAATATCTGCTTTACTGGCTGCTAAGAAATATGCATTAGCACTTTCTCTGTGTGTGGCACTTCGTTCATGTTCCTCAATTCTCAGATACATGTGAGACCAGGTATTCATGCCATCCTTAACAAACGCACTGGTGTATGAGGATTTAGAAAAAGCCAAACATACAGAACAGTACAATGAGTGGGACTCTTTACAGTAGGTCAACCACTTGCGTTTTGACCCGTCCTTGCGGTGAAATGTTTTTGTGAGCATTGATCGATTTTGGCACATCTTGTTTTGGATGGAAATTTAAAAAAAAGTCCAGCTCTTTTGAATGAGGTCGTGTGAAAAAATTATAATCTGTCTTCTCCTCATCATTGCCTTCTGAGGCCTTGTCTCCCTCTCTTCTCTCTCCCACAACTGTTTTCTTGGCCTCTGTATCAAACCTCTCCCTTTCTGACTCTGCATCTGAATTTTCCAGATGACCAGTAATTAGTTGTATTCAATCAGTCAGACCACATAAGAGCGCAAAACATATCTATGCTTCAATTACTTTTAAACTCTATTATTCAGTGGCACTGGCTGGTCGTCACACACACCTGTCTCCATAGAGGTCCCTGCAAAGACTTCCTCAAAACTTTCCCTCTCTGACTCAGGTTCACCTGTTTGTTAAAAATGCATAAAACAGACATCATTTGGACTGTCTGACATGAGCATCAAATATTGTTGTATTCATTAAATTCATGAAGAATAGTCCAACCTTGACATAGGCAAATACATATGTGGTGTATTATGTAACATACTTGCCATTCATTCTATTTCTTGTAATGCAACAATAAATAACTTGAATGAAGTAGTCCAACCTGATCATATGAATGATCACAGTCACACAATAACATTCAATAGTGCACCTCTAATTGGATCTGTGCTGGTTCCTGCTCCCTCCTCCTCCTCCTCCTCCATCCTTTCCCTTTCTTGTTCAGAGCCATGTTCACCTGTTTGTTTAGATTGTAGAGTAAGTATTTAACAAATCATTTTTAATTGCTGGGCTGGCTATCAAATATTATATGCTTTATAGGCTATAATGCAAAAAAGAATTGACGAGTAGTCTAGAAGAAAATGATCAAATATACATGTTTATTTTACCCATTTACAGTCGAAGTTGATGACCATTTTTTTTAACACAGATTTAGCATAAACTTCTCTAAACGTTTGTGCACTGAGTCTGACTAGTTAAAGCTTGGAAATGGTCAAACCTGCAGCGCTGCGGGACTCTAGCATAAGCATTGAAACCCCAAGGTTAACAAAAACATTTTGGTCTTTAGTTAGTTCATTTAGCTAGTTCACAGCAAATAGCATGTAAGCATGACAAAGCATCTGCTCCCTGCTCACTCCACTTTGATGTTTCTGCCTCTTCGCCACTGTCCTCATCACCACCTGCAGACTGCTTAAATAAATCCGTTATTTTAGCACACTTTGCGGCGTCATCCAGCAAAGCCTTTTTCTTTTTTTGGCGCACCTTCTCTGCACCGCCGGCCATGGGTTTTCTCTTTCTATCCATGTTTCGGCAACGAGTGCTAGATACTAACTGCCCGAGTGCTAGATACTTTCAACGAGTGCTAGATACTAACTGCCCGAGTGCTAGATACTTTCAACGAGTGCTAGATACTAACTGCCCGAGTGCTAGATACTTTCAACGAGTGCTAGATACTAATTGCCCGAGTGCTAGATACTTTCAACGAGTGCTAGATACTAACTGCCCGAGTGCTAGATACTTTCAGTTGTGAAGGCAACTGCTACCTGCTATTACGGATTGCACCAGCCGTGTCGCTGCAGCTAAGGTGACCTATTGAATATCTGTATATAGGCTATATAATGCCGGGGTTGGGAAAAAAAGACCGGCCCTCACAAGACCGGCCCACTGGGAAAATTCCCGAACTTCCCAATGGCCAGTCCGCGCCTGTACAGTACTATATTTTCAACAGAAGTATTTTAATTCAGAACGATATGATATCACTTGCCAAAAGAGACTTGTGGACTGTAATACAGTACATACTTTTAAATCCTATAAGTATTGTAGCAACAGGTAAAATTCCCCATTACGACCCAACAGCAAAATGAAATCAAAATGTTACCCATGTACAGAACTGCATACAACGTAAATGCAATGCAATTTAGTAAACAATTAAACAACAACAGTTTCCAGAATTAAAACAGTATCCAAAGTCAGTATTCAAAATTGCATAATATTGCTAATTTCACAGTTCACTTGCAAGTGAAAATGTACAAACGCAACTAAAGATCACAGATTTAAAAAAAAATCACAATAGCTAAAACTGTTTAGTGATTGACTTTTACATTACCGTAGCTTGTCATGGTGGCTTTCTTTTTGCTGCATTTGTGTCTTGTGAAATTGGAGGAAGCGCTAATGGGGTTTGATTGTATTCTTAATACAAGGGCGGTAAAACGCAACTGACATGTACACTCGGTAAGGAATATCCGAGTGCAGACTGAAGTGTTTATATGTGTAAATAAAGATTGGATATTTTGAATGTAAGTTTGGCAGAGATTCCACAGCCCATGGGTAGAATGTGGCCATTCCCTAATTAAATAATTGAGTGTTAATTTAGGAATGGCCACATGTTTATAAAGGAAGCTAAATCCTTTGTTGGAGGAGTTTGGAAGAGTCAGGTGCAAATGTCCAGTGAAGGCACATCGCAGCCTGGACAAGCAGAAGCATTCTTTTGACGTATAAGTATTGTTTTGTTTTGTTTGACCCTTTTATTTTGGCCCATGTGCCTTTTTTTTGTTCCTGTTTATTCTTTGTGTAAATAAATGTGTGCACCAGCGCTTTCACTGCAGCTTTCCAGCTTCTGAGTCGCATTCCTGACGCTATCCTGCTACAGGTACCAATGGTAAGATTTTCAAACTTTGATATGTTATCACAATCATAACTCATACACACCAGAAATCCTTTCCAGGGCCTTACTGGTGTGTTACTGTATCATAACCAGTGTGCAATATTTGTTCCAAATTCATTGTTAGCTTTGCTGGTACAGCTGTAGTCTGCTTATGGTTCTGCAAGAGTTTCTTCATTACCGGTAATACACAGGTATTATAATGGCACCCCAATGGTATCTTTAAGGGCTGGCAAGTATATTATTGGAGCATAGTAAAGAATAGAAGGGAAAACTGCAAAATGACTATGCAAGTTAAACTATTACAAGAGCTCTCAGAAATCTGGTAATACACAAGAGCACAGTAACTGCCCAGTCTTCCCTGTGCCAACAAGACACTATCACAAGGTTAGTCAAGAAGCATATGTTCTCAAGTAACATGTAATCATTCCTGTTTTTTCACAGAAGTTGTGATTGATTATTATTTTTTTATGTATGCTCAGGTTCCCATACAAAAGCTGTTACTTCATTCCTATAGAGATTTTGCACAAAGGCCTGTTTTGTACCACAGCCAAATCCTTTACGATCTTATATCAGATTTTTTTTTAAAAAGAAAAAGAGCAACAGATAGCTCGGTGCGCTAGTTTCAAGTATGAGAACAAGTGTACCTGGCAAGTATAATGTGGCTCAAGTTCAGCCACTTCATAGTTTATATAGACTTGTGTAACTATTCAACTGTCAACCTTTATTTTTATGGTGATGGTTGTGGTTTAAGTGACTGAAAATTAAATTAATAATTGTGTGTACAATTGTTAAGGTTTTTAATTGTTAAACTTTTTGTAAGGGAACATTAAAAGTTTTCCAGATAAACAAACAACACAATTGGCAGATCACAGAAGGATTTTGCTTATAAAAGGTGGGTCTGTGCGTGTCTGACATCCAAGGTTATAATGCAATACAGCCACTT
Organism: Acipenser ruthenus; assembly: GCF_902713425.1. NCBI lineage: Eukaryota > Metazoa > Chordata > Actinopteri > Acipenseriformes > Acipenseridae > Acipenser > Acipenser ruthenus. The sequence goes on along the minus strand of NC_081193.1, from coordinate 53,131,005 downwards.
GTACGGTTAAAGAAAATGGGTTGGACATTTAGGGCCTCATTCACTAAACCTTCTTAAAAGGTGCGCGTCAACACCATCCCTTAATGCGCACCTTATTTCTACAAGTAAGGTGGTATTCACTCAGGTAACTGCCCATTATTAAGGTGTGCATTATGAAATTCTTTAGCATACCATAGCACACCTTATCTGTTAAGGAAATGACGCCATGCAGAGGAGAAGGTAGCCTCTATCCTGCGCACAAAACAAGTGGAGGGACTGCCAGAAGTCATAGACAGAGATCCTTAGGAAACACAGCAAAGTTCAGGTACATAAACATTTGTATTAAATAAAATAGTATAACCCCAGTAATATGTATACATGTTCCATTAAATTAACATATGTGATCAATACATGAAATACATGTGTGTTATTCCTTATAGTCAAGAAATACATTATAATATAGCTTATAAAACGAAAATATATATACACAGTGCTCCCTCGCTATAACGCGGGTCTTGGGGGACACACAATATAAGCGTTATAAGGTAGGGGGTGGAGGGTGCCGCGGGACACATAACGCACATCTGACAAATACAAAATAAAATAACTCCCTCTCTATAATGCACATCTAGTGAAGCAAAAATGTAACTTTCCATGAATTAACCATGCATAAAGCACCATGTAATTAATGCTATATTTTTTACAAAATAAATAGCCTGGCTAAACGGTTATCGGGAGTTCAGTTCGAAGCGACAGACAAGCAAACCAAGTGCAAGAAGGAGAGTGGGTCGGGCGAGGGGAAGAGGGAATGGGCTCGCCCCAGGTTCGGCTGCCGGAGTGGGGCTGAAGCGAAGCTGAAGCGTCTCTTGTCCCAGAGAAAGCAGAAGCTCCTCTCGCAGCAAAAAAGTAAATACATTAGGAAAGATAACCACGTATAGGCCTAATATTTATTTTGTTATAAAACGAATGCTAAATAAGATGTCTGTGTTAAAGTGCCAGTGCAGCTTTTCTTCAGTTCAGATACTGTATCAAAAGAGTGACACAGAAACAGAAGTTAGACTGAGAAGAACAACACCGGTACTGTATTTACTGTAGAAATATTGCATGAATCACTAGTATAGGGAATTGGGGGACATGCTGTCGGAGCATTATATCCGAGACGTGTTATAATCGAATCAAGATACTTATAGTGAGGGAGAACTGTATGTGTGTGTGTGTACTTGGGTAAATCGTCATCTTTGCTATGGATACTATTTCCTTCCTCTGCACTTCCCTAGTTGTTACAGAATGCTACTTTTACATTTATTTTTTTTACACCAACTTTAGAAGATAACAAGTAACTGTGTGATTCAGTGTGCTGTTGAAAAGTTTGTTAAATTTCCATTCAATTTTGAAATTAATTTAATAAATAGTCACAAAAATCACCTTTTACCAGTATAGAAAGTTAAACCTAAAAGAAATGGTAGAGATCGGGAGCTATTTGCATGAAGCTGACAAAACACATTAAATGACAACCAACTCATAAAAGTGACAGGAATTAATGTTCAAAAATGACTAATGTAAAGAAAACAAAATGCAGAAGAGAATGTATGAAAGATTTAATTATTTTTAATATTGTTGGTTCCGGTCAAATGAAAAAAACAGAACAATTGAATTATTTAAAAGCAATTAATGAAAAAAGGTGTTGTTTTTCTTTGTGTTGGGCTTGTTTGGTTCAGTCATCTGGCTTCCACACTGTAGTACTGTTGAATTGATTTCCATTTGGCCTGTTCATTCATGCTTGAGACTCATTTTCTAGAATGCACTTGTTGGCTCCATGTCCTGCCTGGCACAAATATCTGAAACGTCTCTATATTTATCAAGATTTTATTTTTGACAGCTATTTCCTTAAATTCAACAAAGGTCCAAGACTATTGTTTTTTAAATCCCTTTTAGCAGTTCTGGGTCTTTGCCTAGACAAACCACTTTTGTCTTGGCTTCAGTGGAACTGCCATTGCACAAACCAGTTTTAACTTGAAATTGAAATACTAGTATTTAGCTAAATGTAATTATACCACTAAAGTTAAATTCTTGGCAACCCAGTCTGTGATCCAGCAAAATAAATGCTTTTTAAACCATTTTTGTCTTGATTTCTGGTTTTAAATGTACTCTCCTGGGGCAATTGGAAGCATGCTATATGCTCTATATTTGTGGGAAAGTAGAACATGTATATCTACTGGTGCCAATTAGTGGATTGTAAAAGAAACAACCAATCATGGGGTGTCTTTCTAATACTATTTTTAAAAAAAATAAACAATCTTTAAGCACTTCATAGCAGCTGTGCAGAAAGCAAGCCCTGTCTTGGGCACATTAGGGAGTTTCGTTTGGAGAAGTTAATTTCTGAAAGTACATCTGTTAGACTGAATTCACCACTTTGGTCTATTTAGACATATCACATTTAAAAAGTGGAAGAAAAAAGGTAAATGAGGAGGGATGTTTTGAGTGGGGTTGTGAGGTGCAAGATCCCACAGAATGTTTTTGCACCCTACATTTCATTTGGAAATAATTCACCCCACAAATTCAGCACCAGAGCACCAAAAGCTGCACAAGCTGCATAAGCTGCATGAACCCATGCTATAGGGATCACCAGATAGGCAAGATGGCAAATCACTGAGCAGACCTGAACACAGATACAAGATTGGGGAAAAGGTTGCAACTAAAGCTTCCAGAGGGATTTAAGCTATTTTCCATCTACAATTGAGATTGTCTTGAAAGTGATTTGATATAAAACTTGTTCATGCAGACCAAGATCCTGTCAGCCAGTTAGGATTGAGTGGCTGGCAGAAGGTGATTGCAGATGGAACCAGGTAGAAGCCCCAGTTTGATATTGGAATGAGATGAGCTTGACTGGTTTCATAGTGCAGATGGAAATATGGCCTTAGAACAAAGCAGGGATGATTCTAATAGGACTATTTCATTTGGGAAGGGGCATAGAATGTTGCCATTTTGTCCTTTAAGTTAAATAACTATATTGTCTGAGTATCCCTGCTTTGCTCTACCGCACCTTCCTCTTTGCAACACCCATTAACATCAAGCGATTCACTAAGATTGCAGGTTATTTGGTTATTTATTTTAGCATGAAAGGAGCTTTTAAATCTTTTTTTATGCTTCTAAGTCCACAGCTCACAAGCTTCAAGTCCATGCCAGAGCATGGCCATTAACAACCTGCTTCTCTTACTCTTCAAGCTTACACAGCTAGCTCACTCTTGTGTGACTGGGGAAATCCAGGCTTAAATTACATGACTAATCAATTTACAACAACTACATATATAGAGAATGAAAATTAGAATACAAATCACAAATGTATTTCTGTACTTCATAAAACATTTACAGTTGTGTTCATATAAGAGTTGTAGTTTATGTATTTGCTAACCCTTAATTATTTTAATACAATAAAACAGAACTTTACAAGACAGGCTTTCATGTTTATTACTGAAGTGTTTTTAGAAGATCGGTACTTGATATTGATATACAAAGCTAGTGAATTCCTCAAAAATGACATGCAGTGCAGGTACAGTAATTACTTTAATGTGCAACAGCATTCCTAAAATAAACAATGCATTCTAAAATCCAGGTAAATGTTCAATAGGATAAAACAAATAAGTCTACTTCAAACACAGTGTGACTTCCACAGTCAATTGATCTTTCAATGTAAAAACCTAAGAGGCATGACATTCACCCTACCTCACTAGAAATGTTTTAGAAACCTGGAATGAAATCATAACTCCAGTTACATAGAAATCCTTATCACAAAGTAAAGCATATTGTGGTGAACCTCGGTTCCTATAGGCAGGGGCTTCTCACAGGCAGAGGTTGAATTATGAACCTGGTACCTCCCGCTTTGTAGCATAGCACCAATACCACTGTACAAAAGAGCCAGGCTCCTTTGCAGGAGCATATATCGGGCTTATGTCTTAGATTACGTCACCTACCAGCCCTGATCCCTAGCCCTCTGCACACTACAATATTTTAACTTTTTTGTTCATGTTAATATGAGGCAAGACAATCCAATTAAAGCTCAGTACTATATACTGTAATTATTTTGAAATGTAATAAGAAGCTATTGTTTACTTCTTTCTCTGGTCTGCTGAACTTTTCAAAGCAAATTTTAGTATCTGTCACATTTTTTAAATGTATTTTTTCAGCTTAAACACTTTCACATTCTATAATTGTCTCACTTTTTTATATTTACTGAAAGTCTGTATACATAGTATAGATAACTGGCTATCCTTTAATATATACAATAGATGCTACTATGTGTGACAGGGTGAGATGTCATTTGGCACAATATTAATGTATGTTTTTTGTGGTGGGTCTGCAGGAATAGTTAAAATGATCATGCATGAAAAATGTCTCTGGTTCCCTCCATTCCATGCATGTGAGAATGTGGCTGGAATGTGGCAGGCAGTGGTATACCCAGCATCATTTTTTTTGGGGGGGGGGGGGAGGGGGTCTAGGCAAGTCCGTCTAAAATGTAACTAATCGGGATTGGCTTTTTGCCGGTGTATGGGTTGCAGGGCGCCATCATCTTGGGGAGTGCATGGGCGTGCGTTCACAGGGACGCTAATGTAGTCGGGAGTGGGCTCAATACAAGTATTTGGGGGAGTGTTAGATTAGGTTTTGTATTGTTCTGTATTATGTATATATGTTGGGCTCTGATTTTTGATATCATTGCATGTATGAATTCAATATTTTGCAGTGTATTACCTGAAAGAAGGGGACAAAGTATATTTTTATTTTTAATATATTTGGATCTTGGGCTAGTCCAGGGGAGTGGCTAGGTGGAGGATAATATATTATATATATATATATATATATATATATAGAGAGAGAGAGAGAGAGAGAGAGAGAGAGAGAGAGAGAGAGAGAGAGAGAGAGAAAGAGAGAGAGAGAGAGCTGAGATGATTGGGGGAGAGAGAGAGGTAGCAGGCTCTAGTTTTTGGGGGTCTGGAGAGTAGCTGTGTGCTCTGAAAAATTGATTCAATACTAAAAAGAATATTTATAAATAGTTGGGTTGAGTTTAATATATTGTTTTGTTTGCATTGTTTATTTCTTGCTTAAGTTTTTTTTTACTTTCTGATTGAAGTTCAACAATAAATATTTGCATTTTATTATTTCTCCTGTCTGCGTCCTGCATAACATCAGCCGCTTGACCTCACTGTCTTACATTTTTGCCCCATAAAGTGGTTACCGTTTAAGCTGATGTTGAATATAGTCCTGGGAAACTGGGTTAGGACAGGTATTTTAGTTGCCCCTAAGTGAAAGTAATAGTAACATGTTTTGAGTGGAAAGCCTTTGTTAAATTGATATTATTTTTAGCGCAAAGCAAATTTACAGTAGTCTATTGCGAAAAAGAGTCCTGAATAAATCGATACATTAATTAGTAACAAGCTTAATTGTGTCTGAATGATTAAGGTCACCATAAAATTGCTATGGAATGGGTGTCTTATTTCCATCCTTGAATTGTTAATTTTTGTATAGATATGAAAATAATTAGAAAATAAATGGCGCCGCAAGTGTCTTTTGCACTCCAGTTACTTTGTTTGTTTTTGTTCCTGCTTCTGGCCTGATGTCACCACTCTGCCATCCCTAAAACCACTCTAAAAAGGTCACAAAAATCAAGTGTGCGTGAAAACATTTTTAGCTTTCCATGGGGGGTGGGTGGTATAAAATGCATTATTGTTGGCAGGTGGAATATATAAAATGCTGTAGACTGACCCAGGAGAAGCTTGAGAGGGGCAAGCAGTAATTCAAGTGTTTGTAGTCATGAGACCTCAAAATAATTAAAACAAATAAACAAATAAATAAATATGCTATGTTCTGCAACTAGAGAGCTTTTGTCAATTCTCTGATTACCTTCCTCCCTGGCTATCATGTCTGTCACGTGGCTTTTTTGGTATTTTAAAACTGTGAACCTTTGTATGGTATGATGAGCACACTTGAGGGAATTTTAACAAATATTTACTGATTTTGTAGCTAATAACCATCAACAAGTATATGAAAAATGGTTAGCGGCAACCAGACGTATTAGGGAGTTCAGATAAGAATCATTGCTATAAACTGACTTTTGTTGAATCAGTTTAAACAGCTCTTCAAGCAAATCTGAACAAGCACGACCAACAGGTATTTAAGGGACATTGATAAATGAATGTGAACATAACCACGGTTCACCAGTTTGAGTTGTTTATCGTGCTAAAAAAGTTAACCCTTTGGATAGTGAGTTCTAAAATGCACTGCCGGTCGCACGGGAGAGAGTCTTCTGCATGCGCTTGATTATTATGAGTACAGCGTACAAACAAGCTGAAAGCTATATGTTTGTATGTATGTAATGAATACTGACGAAATACAGACTCATTTTTAAAAAAATCATTTTTACCATAAATAAATAAAACAAATAAATATATATTTTTATTTAGTCATAGGGAAAGGTTTTGACTAAAAAATAACATGTAGGCAATAAACAATAAACAACGGGAACAACCACAACAACATGTCCTAATAAAAAAAAGGGAGAGAGAGAGAGCGACATGAATAAATCATATCCAGGTAAACAGGTTGTGGGGGCGGAGGGAGTGAGAGTGTCTAATGCTTCAGTGTATGATACTCCTTGAAGCATGGAGCAACACACAGAGCTTGGCGCTGCCTCTTCGCTGTCACTTGATGTTGATGGTAAATATTCTTTGCTTATGTCTTCATTGACATACTCACTGACATCCGATTCAGTGGAAGAATTATATATTGTGAAAAGAATCGCCCTCACCGCGGTTCGTTGCCCCTTTAAAAACACTGACCCAACACAGAAATGGATTTTTGAAGCGCGGTTGCGCAATTTTTAATAAACACAAAAACAAAATAAACAAAACAAACACCTAGCTCTCTTTGAGCACTAACTAAAACAAAACAGGAACCTAAACTGAAAACAGGACAGCTAAGCTGTTTACCTGTACAAAAAAACAAACAAAACAGCACACATAAAACAAAAAAGGCTTCACTCTACCTTTTTCTTTTTAAATTACGGCTGTACCCACACACCAGCACAGTCGGGCTTCTGCCCTCTTCAGCAGCCGCCCAGAGCAGACTGACTGCTCTCCTTTTAAACCCTGCACCTGGCTCCAATTTTCAATAGTAGCCAGGTGCAGGTAATGATTAATAAAACAATTAACAAAAACAATTAAACAATTAAACAAACCAAAAGTGTGCCTTCCGCACATGTTTTTTCAGCAGAGAGGTTTTAACCCCCTCCCTGCCATCTCACAATATATTTGAATTTATTACTAATACTTCTTTCTCACTGAGCGATTTTCGCCGGTTTGCAAACACTTTTGTGACTGGGTTTATTATATGTAAATCAGCCAATATCTGGCAGAGCGCAAATGACACCAATAAAAAGTGTTACAGAAACTTAGTGTTACAATGTTATGCGATCAGGAGTTTTGTAGGCTCAGTAATTCAAGTTTAAAGTTGCAGAACGTACCGGTACGTTCGTACTCCTTGGGGACCAGAGAGCAGCGAACATACCGGTACGTTCATATTGCTCAAGGGGTTAATTGAAGTGCTGTTCATTCAAAATTCCATTGTTAACTGCATTTTATATTCCACCTTTCATAAATAAAGCAGGTTTCTGTAGTATTTAAACAACTCCTTGAGGTGTACATTAGGTGCGATTTAAGGACTATGAAAAGGATTGTGGGACGAGACAGCAGTGTTATTTACTGCTATTCTGTCATTTGAACCTCAGCTACACAGAAATACCTATCAAAAAACACACACCTCATCTTTTTACCATAGAAGTTTGAGTTTATCGAAAGAGCAGTTAAATTTAATCCCACAAGGCACCGATTCTAAATAAAAATCAATGCCTGTCTACTGTTGATTTTTATTATGAATATAGTACTACACAGTTTAAACTTCGGAGGTAAATTAGGCTATATTTTATTTAAGTTACTTCAAAATAAAAAACGTGTACTGTAATTTCAATAGTCAAATAGCTCAGCTTGAATTGTGGGATGCTGTTCCGTGTCATCTCTCCTGGTAGTTGTAAAGCAACAAGGTTTACAAATCATGGCTTACCAAGAAAACACTGCACACTCTGCAAAGCCAAAGAAGTGTACTGCTTTAACATCTTAAATTACATTTTGGTGCAGATCTAAATATTTTCAGAAATTATTCATGTCTTTTGAATATAAAAAGTACATCTGCAGTATACATTCAGAGAGACTGATGACATTAGTGTGATGTAAATAAGGAGGTAGGAAAAGATATACCCAGGACTGATTGTGGTACTGTGTCAACCTCTGTAAATATTATGAAACCCCCACCCGAGCTATCCAATTGAATATATGCCTACCTTCTTCAGCACAACCACTGAATATACCAGGGGTTCTAGAAGGTGTGTTCCTGAGTTCAGTGGTAGCAGGTCTTGTGGTCCACCAGGTTATTTCTCCTATTTGGTTTAATCTTCAATAATAGTGCGGTGTTTGGACAAAAACAAATGTATTTCAATGTATAATAACACAGTAATATATATTATATAGCGATTAAACCAAAAATTGTTTGCTAAATAAAAATGCAATCACTCACGCATTCACACAGTATCTAATACTATAACAGCAAGAAAATTAAATCATTAATATAGTAGTGCAAAATTGTAAAAGTAGGGATTCCCAAGGAGATCTTGACTGATCATGGAACTAACTTCTTGTTTAATACGTTACAGTAAGTATACAAAATATTAAAAATACGTCCCATCAGGACGTCTGTTTATCATCCACAGACAGACGGTTTGGTGGAATGTTTTAATCAGACCTTGAAGGCAATGCTGAGACGATTTGTGAATCAGGAGCAAAAACATTGGGCATCGCTTCACCCCTACCTCCTTTTTGCAGTGAGAGAGGTGCCGCAGAGTTCGACAGGGTTCTCCCCCTTCGAGCTCTTGTACGGCCGACAGCCTTGTGGCATTCTCAATCTGTTGAGAGAGGGGTGGGGAAGAGCACAAAGGCTCGTCCAAAAATGTAGTGCAACATGTGCTCCTACTTAGAGATCGCCTAGATTTGGTCGGTCGTTTGGCCCAGGACAATCTCAAATTGTCGTCTCAGCACCGACAACAGCAGCATTACAATCAAAATGCATTAATTCGAACCTTTCGACCAGGAGACAAGGTAATGCTGCTGCTTCCCTCCTCAGAATCAAAACTATGTGCTAAATGGCAGAGGCCATATGAAGTGATTCGGGCTATAGGAAAGGTGAATTATTAAATTAAACAGCCTGATCGCCGTAATGAAAAAGAAATTTATCATATAAATTTATTAAAGCCCTGGCAGGCAAGGGAGGCCTTATTTATAGCCCCAGGCAATGTAGAGGATGATCTGGGCCCCGAGCTAGAGACCTCTTGCACAAAGGACATTTCGATGAGGGAACAGTTACTTTCTGATCAGCAACATGAGCTGTGTATGTTGAGGAATTCAACGTTTTTTTCTGACATGCCCGGTAGAACTAACCTTGTTGAATATGCCATTGTCTCTCCCCCAGGTGTCACAGTGCTAGAGAGACCATATCGGATCCCAGAAAGTCGACAAAGTGGCGTTCGCAAAGAGGTATGGGACATGCTCGAACTTGGGGTGATTGAGCCTTCCAGGAGCGAGTGGTGCAGTCCAATTGTGACAGTGGCCAAAAAGGACGGCACCAACCGCTTTTGCGTTGATTTCCACAAGGTAAACGCTATTGCCAAGTTTGATGCCTATCCCATGCCTCGGGTCGACGAGCTTCTAGAAAGACTGGGGACGGCAAAGTTTATTTCCACTCTGGATCTGACGAAGGGATATTGCCAGATCCCGTTAACTCGTAATTCTAGAGATAAAACCGCATTTTCAACACCAGAAGGGCTGTTTCATTTCACAACCATGCCGTTTGGGCTACATGGTGCGCCTGCTGCCTTCCAGAGACTGATGGACCAGGTTTTACATCCACATCGTGAATATGCGGCAGCGTATATTGATGATGTGGTGATTTACAGCTCCACCTGGCAAGAGCATTTGGCTAGGATCACAGCCGTCCTTCAGTCTCTAAGGGCAGCCCGGCTGACAGCTAAATTGCGAAAATGTGCATTTGCCAAAAAAGAGACACAATACTTGGTATTTATAATGGGGAATGACAGCGTGAAACCCGTTGTCACCAAGGTCCAGGCCTTGGTGGACGCGGCGATCCCCAAAACCAAGGCTCAGATGAGGTCTCTACTGAGGTAAGCCGGTTATTACCGCCGCTTTATCCCAGAGTATGCCACAGTGGTTAATCCCTTAGTTGACCTCACCAGGAAGAGCGCACCAAATTCAATTAAGTGGTAAGAAGAATGTCAGGGGGTGTTTGATATTGTTAAGCAGAGACTTTGCCAGGCCAGGCCATCACTCCAGACTTCACCAAGAGATTCATCCTCCACACCGATGCATCGGATGTCGGTTTGGGTGCAGTCCTGTCCCAAATGGTAGACGGAGTAAAACATCCCATTCTGTATATAAGTAAAAAGATGCTCCCTCGGGAGCGCAACTACTCCGTTGTCGAAAAAGAGTGTTTGGCCATCAAATGGGCTACTCACTCTTTGAGATACTACCTGCTGGGGCACTCATTTGATCTTGTCACTGATCACGCCCCACTCAAGTGGTTAAGCACAATGAAGGACAGCAATGCCCAGATAACTTGGTGGTATCTGGCATTGCAGCTCTTCACGTACCACATGATACACCGTGCGGGGAAAGACCACCAAAATGAGGATTATTTTTCCCGGGAGGGGGGAGTAATGGGAAAGGTAGATTTAGCCGAGTGTTCCTTCGGCTCTACTCTGAACGGTGGGATATGTGACAGAGATCGAATGGTGCTTTGTGTTAGATCTCCCTCTCGACCTGTGAGGGCACTGTGTAACAGGAACAGAGTACCCTTAACTAAATGGCATGACAATTTATTCCGTAGGGTAGGTGGAAGTTGGTCATTTAGGAAAGGGGCGCAGCTATGGTATCCAAACTCAATGACCCAGACGGTAAACGGTGTGGCATCCGAGGATTGGAGGAGCGGATGCGTTCGTTAACCTAGGGGTCATGAGCGAGGGTATAAATAGGGGTCGTAGTGTAAGTGATCTGTTCCTTGGTAAATGGTTAGTTTTTCAAACCTACAAGGAGTCTGTGTTGCAGTATCGTGAACCGTGAGTTTTGTCTTGTGTTTGTTAGTGTTTTGTTAACTGTCGTCTGTTTTTTAATAGACTACCAGTTGCACGATCCGGAGCTGTAGCGAAAGCCAGCATAAACCCGGACATCACTTTCACCCCTGCATTTCACGGAGAACTGTATTACACCACTTGCATGTATTCACTATCACTAAGAACTGTGTTTGTGTTTTGTGTTTAGTGTTGGTGTGTAAAACTGGACTTTTGGTTACGGGTCAATCCCGGGGAATTACAAATACCGAGTGATACACACCGCTGTAGCATTCCAACATTATCATTTACAGGTGTTTGCCATAAGGCTCTGGATATTGTTAATTAAATAAATAAACACCCTTGCTCCTGGAAATCATTGTCTGTCTGTTTTGTATCCGCTCTGCACTGCACTCACCTATATTCACTTACCACTTTGCCACACCCATGCATTAGTGGATACATTCAATAGGGATCTCCCTCCTGACCTGTGACAGTGCTAAGTAACAGGAATAGAGTACCCTGGACTGTTTGGCCTGACACTTCATTCCTAGGGTTAAAAGGAAGTCTGTCATCTAGAAAGGGGGCAGAGCTTCGGTGCACTAACTCATCGACCCAGAAGGGAAATGATGTGGCAGCCACGGATTGGAGGAGCGGCTGCAATCGTTTACCAAGGGGTCGTGTGTCGGTACAAATAGGAGACGAAGTGGCGTAATCTGTTCCTTCATTTTGGTTAAGGCATTGAACCCAAAAGGACCCGTATTATTGTATCGTGAGTGTTTTGTTTGTTTGTCTAATTTGTTGTTGTTATTAGACGGCTAACACGTTCCGGAGCTGCCGCCAGAGGCCAGCATGTACCCGGAATATCACTGCACCAGAGCACGATAAATTGTATATTCACTATGAGCACTACTGCCCTCACTGAGGACTGGTGACCCTGTATATGTATTGTGTGTGTGTCTTTGTGATTATTGTGTACTTTATTTGGGACTGCCCCGTGCATTAACCCTTTGCGGTCCGATGTCGGACCTGGTCTGACATTGCAATTATTCCTATCAGGTCCAATGTCAAACCCTGTCCGACGTCAAAAAGACGCAAAAAACTGGTTTTTAGTCGTTTTTTCTACGGAAAAAGCCGAGAAAACCATTCAATGGCCGAGTGGGAGCGACAGAAGCCGAGACAAGCTGAAAAAAAAAGGGGCGTATCTCATGAATAGTCATACTTGCCCCTGGCATCAGATAGGGGTGGTCATAAGAAAACAAGCTGGATGGTACTGCATCACCGCTCAGAGAATATCACAGACATTTGCAGAGCTTTTTTGAGATGTTACAGTAATAAAATAATAACTTGGATCGCATTATTGAGGCGTTTGGTGATAAAACGATCAGGAGATGATTGATCGGTATGTACGACTATTATTATTATTTATTTCTTAGAATATGTGAAAGCTATAGCAAACGAAAGTGTGGGGCGGGGCTGGAGATGCCTAGTGAGTGCTTTGTTGATATGCAGGGCCTTTTAAACCTGTTTGACTGTGGAAAAAAAATACTTTTAAACAGCGCGTCTAAAATGAACTGCGTGTGTGAAAATAAATTGGACCTGACGCGCCTGACGCGCACTTAATAAATTGACTGCAAAGGGTTAATTATACAGAGCAGTACACATTGTAGTGTACTGCCTTGTGGCAATGTGCCCCGCCCCTGTGTTTATTTGTGTGTTGTGTGTGGTGTGTTAATGTTGGTGTATTGTAGTTGGTACACGGGATATAATGTGGGTAATAAGCACGAGTGTTTAAAATGTATAATTGTATTTAGACACGAGGGTGGCACAAACCACTTCACGTGCAAATTAAAAAGTGTATTGATATGTGAGCACGGGAGTGCACAGATTAGTTCAAGTGAATACTTAATTGGTAAGTGAATAATTAATTGGTAATTGAATCCCAGCAAAACTGTATATATAGATGCACGAAGCACTCTGGGTTGTGTGTTCGGTGAGTGGAGAATGGGTGTGGAGAAGGAGAAAATAAAAAGTAAAGTAAATATAACTTTTGACTCACCGTGTTTGTTTGTTTGTTTGTTTGTTCGTCCACTGTCTGTTTACTGTTTTGTCGTTTTGTTAGTTTATTTAATTTGGCCAAAAGTGTCATGTTCTATTTTGTTCAACCTTTTATTTTTATTTACAATAAACCGGTGCAAGCAAGTGCCTTCATCATTTCACTGCAGTACTGTGTGTGTTTCTTTCTGGCCTGATGTCACCACTCAGCCAGCTGTGTCACATGTCTGTACTTCATTTATAATTTCTGTTGGTCAGATTCAACCCTTGGATTACAATTAAAAACCCATCACTTCATCAGAACTGTGTTGTTTGTTGTTGTTTGGAGCACTGCATCACCTTTACACCTGCACACTACAACCCACTTTGCCACAAGAGGGTAAAATGTCTAAGAGATACAAATGGCAAAATCATAGACAGAGAAAAAATAGCAAATATATTAAATGATTACTTTTCACAAGTTTTTACAAAGGAGGATACAGACAACATGCCCCACATATAGACCTGTTCCTATCCAGTTTTAAATAACTTTAGGATAACAGAGGCAGAAGTGTTAAAGGGACTAGGAGCTCTTAAAATAAACAAATCCCCTGGGCCAGATGAGATCCTCCCAATAGTACTCAAAGAAATGAAAGAAGTTATTTACAAACCGCTAACCAAGATCATGCAACAGTCTCTTGACACAGGGGTTGTACCGACAGACTGGAGAATTGCAAACGTAATGCCGATCCACGAAAAAAAACAGAAAGTACTGATTAGAGGAGAAACCTCAAAATGGAGCGAGGTAACCAGTGGTGTACCACAGGGATCAGTATTAGGTCCTCTGCTATTCCTAATCTACATTAATGATTGAGATTCTGGTATAGTAAGCAAACTTGTTAAATTTGCAGATGACACAAAAATAGGAGGAGTAGCAAACACCGTTGCAGCAGCAAAGGTCATTCAAAATGATCTAGACAGCATTCAGAACTGGGCAGACACATGGCAAATGACATTTAATAAAGAAAATGTGTAAAGTACTGCACGCAGGCAATACAAATATGCATTATAAATATCATATGGGAGATACTGAAATTGAAGAAGGAATCTATGAAAAAGACCTAGGAGTTTATGTTGACTCAGAAATGTCTGCATTTAGACAATGTGGGGAAACTATAAAAGGCCAACAAGATGCTCGGATATATAGTGAAAAGTGTTGAATTTAAATCAAGGGAAGTAATGCTAAAACTTTATAATGCATTAGTAAGACCTCATCTAGAATACTGTGTTCAGTTCTGGTCACCTCGCTACAGAAAGGATATTGCTGCTCTAGAAAGAGTGCAAAGAAGAGCGACCGGAATTATTCTGTGTTTAAAAGACATGTCATATGTAGACAGGCTTAAAGAATTGAATCTATTCAGTCTTGAACAAACAAGACTACGTGGTGATCTGATTCAAGCATTCAAAATTCTAAAAGGTATTGACAATGGACCAAGGCACTTTTTCAACCTGAAAAAAGAAACAAGGACCAGGGGTCACTAATGGAGATTAGATAAACAGGCATTCAGAACAGAAAATAGAAGGCACCTTTTTTATATAGAAAATTGTGGGAATCTGGAACCAACTCCCCAGTAATGTTGTTGAAGCTGACACCCTGGGATCCTTCAAGAAGCTGCTTGATGAGATTCTGGGATCAATAAGCTACTTACAACCAAACGAGCAAGATGGGCCGAATGGCCTCCTCTCGTTTTTAAACTTTGTTATGTTCTTATAACATTGTATAAATATGTGCATAATCACATTGAAAACTGACATAACGTGCATATAAGTATTCATAACATGTTGTTCCAGTACTTTTGCTTGTGTGTTACAAATACTTAAATGCATTTACCTTCAAAGAAGAAAACTATCAATTGACTACTGGGGGTTAAGTGAGATTTATTTTACCAATACACAGTTTTCAGTTGAATTGGAAAATTAATCAATTAAAATATCAAATATATATGTCATAAAAAACATTTTAAGACCAGACTAGGCCAGGGCTGGTCACAGCTGCAATTTCAAACATGAAGAACACAAAAATACCAACAAATCTTCATGTGCAGGTGGGCCAGGGTCAATCCACCACAAAGTATCGTTTTAAAAATATTTAACGAGGCAATAACCTTTTTATGAACTCCCAGGGAAGGACATTTCTAAACCAGTAATAAAGGTTCTGTCATAAAAAGACCATTTAGAAATATCACACCACTGGCCACGCTTTATATGCTATATTTTAAAACCATATGGCTTAGAATACTGGATGTTAGGTTCATAAAGGCAATTATTTCAAAAGGTCAAAATACCATTTGTCCCAAAGCAATGATTGAATATTATGAGACCATATTTCTGGCAATAAAGTATACATTTTTATTAAATTTGATGGGAGGCATTTGTCATAACGATTTATGACCAAAACCATTTCAACCTTGTACCTTCCATTTTGCACAGTGGTGGATACAGCAAACAAGCAGCTTGATGAATTCTCTAGTTGAAATTTGAAGAGAATGGGAATATTTCATGAACTACGATTATTTTGGGAAAATACTGGGGTCTATTCAATTGATCTAAACAGTGATTGATCTAATTAACGGCGCAGTTGCATGCATTAAACAAAGGGGACTTTGACAAAACCAACATCTCTAACAATGTGTACTAGTCTCCTAAAGTTTATTTTTTTGTCTGTATAAGTAAGTAAAATGGTTTGGTCCAAAATGAATATTTTTAAAAGTGACAGTATTTAGATCTGCCACTGTTGAGATCAATTGAAGCAGCCTCACTGTGTTATGTGTCTTAGGTATTAATTGATTACCTGAATATCTAATAAACTTTGCACCATGTGGGCCTATTGTTCCAGATACTAACCCTCTGTGTAAATATGTATTAGCAAGGGTAGTGCTCTTCAAAAATTAAAGTCACATGCAGAATATTTAGCATTATTTAAAATAAGTTATTGTGGAGGATATTAGGGCTGTGCAAAGAGCCTATTATTTGTACTCATATTCGTGCTCAGAAACCAATACTTGCACGAATATTCATACTCAAATGACATCAAAGTGGGTGGGGCCAAAACAGGAAGTGCCATAAAAATGCATCTTGCCCTGATTTTCACTCAGAAAGTGACCATACAGTGTTTTAATGCTTTTTTGTAGTCTAATTTGCCATTTTAATTCTTGTTGTGCAAGACTTATGATCTGTGATGAGGTGGTGATTAATGTATACAGTTGAAGTGGAGACCATTTAGAATTTTTTTATGTATTAGTCTTGGGATTATTGTGGTTGCCGGGGGTGCTTGTGTACAGTACATAGTAAAGTACGATGAGATCAGCTAAGTATGATGCAACTGTAGTCAGGTATTAGGAAAGCAATGCTGTAGACAGCAGCTGCTTACTTGACTTCTCTACAGTTACAGACATGGCCATAACTAGCTATGAGGACACTGAGGTCGTGTCCTCGGTTGTTTTTTTGCATCATCAATGCAGATGCCCATGTAAAAATTCTGGTAAAGTGCAAAAGACTCCTTAATTTTCTCTGTTGGTTTACCGTTAACATAGATTTGGAGGTTGAATAGTAAATACAAAGCAGTCATATAAATACTGCCAGCTACAGCTTGAAACCTAAGTTTGACCTCGATAGAATGTCAGCTCTGGTTACAGACTCAGTTACAGAACACTCCTGGGGTGGACAGGGTATCCTGGGTAGGATGGCAGGGATTTTGATGGAGTTTATAATCGTGGAGCTGCCATGGTTTCTGTTCTGCCAGAGAATGATGTTCAAAACTCTCCCTTTTTTATCATCCCCAGCTTCGGATTAAGTTAGTTCTAATTGCAATGAACAAACAAGCTGGGGATCAGCTGATCCTCAGGTTTAGTAAGCAGGAGTGGATCAAGACTCCAAACCTATCTGTAAAACATAAAGATATCACATTTTAATTAGCCTAATAGTTGTGTGTGTTATATACAAAATGTATTTATCTGCATAATTTAATTAACAAAGACTATTAATCAGAACAAGAATATTTCATATATAAGTATATTAAGGTGTAATAGCATATAAAGTATATAAAGGTGTATTAACATTGGGGTTGATATACAAGAATCTGTCCCAGGAATGTCAGGCAAGATTCACTGCAATTTAGTCAGCATATTGGCTATTATTAAATGCAAATAGTGTTACATTAACAGGTCATTCTTCACAGGTGTGAAGAGGAAATACCCTTTGATAATTCCAATGTAATCATTCCAAATATGTTTCATAATTATCTCATATCTACTATGTATTGTAATTGTACATTTATTCTATACAAAACAGTCCAATAGTGGAAGATTGAGCGTGCTCAAAAGCAGGTTATCAAAATATTAATTAAGAGCTCAACCCAAATATTATACAAATGACCCTGCATGTACCCTTTAATCAGATTAAAACAACATGCGATGGTAATTTCAAATGTTTATTAGGTGCACTAATCATCAGGAAAGAATACATATTGGCATATTTTTTGTACAATATTCGGGTTGAGCTTTCTATAGATTTTTTTACACTTTATTGTAGGCAATTCAGGAGTGTGGAGGAGCTCTGACAATTAACATTCAGTCTTACATTAACTTAGTTTTGAGACAGAAAAAAAAAACATTTCCTTTCCCTTAATGTACAATTATTTAGTTTTAGTTTGAGTTGTTGCATGAGATAACATAACAGTGTCAAAATTATCAGGGTCTGGTTGGTATCTCCCTCGGTAAGGTATGAAGTACCACACATGCAACGATTATTTGGCTTGCCATGCTGGGCGTGGTATGCAAACCAATACACACTCTTGCCTTCTGATGACTCCTACTGTATTTCAGTTCTGCAGGCGATGTGGGATTTGGTATTGGTGTGAGAAGATACCTCCTTGAAGGATAGCCTTTGTCACCCAAGAGGGTACCATGATAAAAGCCTTCTTGGAATTGTAGTTTTAATCAGCTGTTCTTGAAAATCCGTGCATCATGTGTACTGCCTGCCCATCGTGCTACCAAGTCGCGTATTCGGAGATGTTGGTCACACACCATCTGGCAATGCCTGCTGATGAAGCTCAGATCCTTATATTGCCTGTGAACACAAATGCAGATGTGCATGCAATCTATGGCCCCAAATACTCCAGGTATTCCAGATATAGAATAAAATGTCTTCAAATATCTCATTGCTCCTCTTCATTGGGCATGACAACGTAGCGATTATAACGTGCCGCTATGAGCTTCGAGATCCTGTGAAGAACACGGCAAACGGTGCATTCGTGGATGTTAATCAGATCCCCACCCCCCACCCCCAACACGCAAGAAGGATCATGTGGCATAAAACCGCAGAGTTATTAAAACCCAGTGACACAGGAACAAATTCAAACCAGGGGTGCTGAAAATGAAAGGGGGGGGGGGGGGGGGAGCAATATTTAACCCTTTGCGGTCCATTTATTCAGCGCATCTCAGGCGCGTCAGGTCCAATTTATTTTCACACGTGTAGTTTATTTTAGACGTGCTATTTAAAAGTATTTTTTTTAAAAGCCACTGCATATCAACAGGACACTCAGTACTGCATCTCCAGCCCCGCCCCACCCCTCGTTCGCTGTTTTTTCACATTCCTCTTGATAGTAGTGCATACTGATAAATCATCTCCTGGTCACTCGTTTTATCACCAAACTCCTCAATAACATCTAAAAAAAGCTCTGCAAATGTCTGTGATATTCTTTGAGCGCTGGATGCAGAAGCAGCTATCTTGTTTGTTTATGTCCGTGTTATCTATGTGGTGTCGGGTCTATCAGTATTCATGAGATATGCCCCTTTTTTTCGGCTTCTCTCGGCTCCTATCGATCTCACTCGACCATTGAATGGTCCGACATAGGACCGCAAAGGGTTAAATATATACAAAATTGTAATTTTTCATTCGCTTTCATTCTATTCGACACATTTAATAGGTCTATTCACACACTATAAATTGTGCTTGTCTCTAACGTAACACAGATCAGATTTGAAAACATGTTACAGACACCCATGCTAATCGGGAAAGTTCGGCCTTTTGTACATTTGTTGTGTAGACACATTGGGAAACAAAGTTACAATTTTATAGGCAGTGCACTACTAGGCATTTGTAGCAACTGATACTTATTAATATAGGGTTGGTAGTTTTTACATTTATTTATGTTCTACCTGTCTTTAAAGCTGTAATTAGCAGGGTTTAACCATGGGCTGGATTAAATCGAGCTCAAATATTTTGTAGTTCTACATTCCTTAATGAAAACTGGTGGCTTTCCTCTCACTGTGAGGAGGATGTAGTCACTACACTACACACCGCAGGTTTCGTAAAATACAGATATCCTGTCTGGATACACATGGCTTGTCAAACTTAACAAATAGCAAAATGTAAAATTAACAAAGAAACAACTTGAAGTATTAATTATCTTATGTGTTTGCATTAAAAAGGGCGCTATTTAAATTGCAATCCGGGGATACAGAGAAATAAATCTGTCAATATCGTCATAAATTGATTTGTTTAGATTTTATTTGAATTGTTTTATCTCTTAGTAGTTTCACCCACTCCCTCCTTTATAAACGTCTTGCATCCCTCCCTGCCTCCTTTTATATACGTCTTGTACTTCTTTTTTACATTTTGGAACTCCCCATTACATTGCGGTCAATTACAAAATATTCAACTCAAAATGTAACAAATCAACAATGGTCAATGGAAAAACTATTTTCTACTGGAAGCTAAAAATGAAAATGGCAGTTTGTCATCCCTTGGGCAAGAAACACAGTTATACATCCATTAAAACAGACGTAAGCTTACCTTGTTAATCTACCTTCTTTAACTATTGAACGTTTCTTCTGAGTTCTTACCAAAAACATAAAATGTCACTTTCTACTTGAATCCATACTAAAAAAATCTCAAATTTCAAATATAGTACTAGTATGAGCCTACTAATGGAAATCGTGACTCACTGGCCTGGGCTGTTGCAGTAACAGTTATAAAAGGGCATAGTGAAAAAAACACGACTGTAGCAGGGCGGTAGAGCCCTGCTGTGTAAATGTGTGTATTTATTTTTAGAACGGGGTCTTACCCTCTGCCCCTGTGCAGATTATTGTTTTGTGTTTGCTTTGTATTGTGATTTATTTATGACGGCGTAGCCGTGTGTTTTTAGTTTGTTTAGTTGTGTGGATGGGAATCCCCATCCACAGCAGTTTAATTAATAAACTCGTGCAGATTGTGGCCGAGGAGCAATAGAATAATTACTAGCCAGTTAAACTCCTCGGCCATGATATAAAAGCTTGCAGCTCGCTCCACTCGGTGTGGGTGTTTGAGCGGAGCGAGGGATCGAGGGAAAACGAAACTAAAAGAAAAAACGTACAGGAACAGTGAAGGCTACTGCCCAGCCTGACCTGTGTTATTTTTGTGTTTGTGACTTGTTTTTGTTTGAACTTTTATTTTCACGCTGTGAGCACAGTGTGTTTTTGTTTAAACCTTTTATTTTATTTTTGTATTATTTAAATAAACGGCACCGCCGCGTCTCTTTATTTTGATCTGCAGTTACCTGTGTGTGTTCTTCCTGCATCTGGCCTGGCGTAACGTCTCAGCCACCCTGTCACAACGACAGAGAAGACAGCACCACTAAAAACACAGTTTAGAGTATGATTTCTTTGGTTTAATTAAATTAAAATAAGTGGCATACAGAACGTGGACTGGTTCTTACTAGTAAAAAGAAACACAGGAAGGTTATGATTTGTTTATTGAGAAATATATTGACATATGTTAACAGTTAAATATCCTTTATTCTCGACTGTTTAAATGTGGTTCTGGAAGTTACAGAGATTCATTTTTAATGTTTTGCCATCCCACATTGTTAAACACACAGTTATCATAGCGAAACCAGCTGGTAGGTCAGGACAGATAGGTTGGAACAATGAACATCACCCTTGCATAGCAATGCTTAGTGCTAATTAATTGGTTGAAACACTAAATGACAGCGCACACACACGGCAATACTAATTGGTTGAAATGTTGATTCATGACTTTCTTGCAGGCAGTGCAAATGCTCATTCATAAACTAAAGTTAACGAGAAAAGTTGCTGATGCGGTCGCACCGCCACCACACCCCTCCCTCGGTATGTGTGCGGCTGCACCCCCACTTCTCGCGTCCCTGTTAAAACCTGAAGTGCTGGGTCAATAGGATGCCCTCCTCTTCCTCTAGTTTGTGCACATGGTTCTAGCAACTCTATCAGTCTTCTGACTGCTGCCTTGGATAAACGATATCGCCTTTAAACTCCTATTCATTGAATGTAACAAATGGATCTTGTAAACAGCGGTAATATCCGGATATTATTCGGCCAGACCGTACTCTTTGAGCATACAAGACAACTTACTAAAAATTGAAAGCTTTGTTAAATGTTAGAAAAATATTCATAGTCTATATATTTGATATTGGTTTTATTAATGGTTTAATTTAAGAAAAGGTGGCTTTAATGAGGTTTCTCATTTTAACTTGAGTTATATGGTAACTCTTCTACTTAGTCTAAAGAGTTTCATAGTTTAATTTAGTACCGTATATCAGGAACCTCTAGGGGGCAGCAGTCATCATCTGGAGTTTGTTGCAATTGTGAATATTTTTAATACACACCTGGTGACTATCTGGAAGTTCTTGATTCGTTGCAATTGGTGCTGACTAGCTTAATAGTTTAGTATAGTCCTGAAGTCCTAACCACGGGATCATCTGCAGCTTTCTGCTCGTTGAAATTGACCCACATTTTCATAAATAGCATTACTAAGGTTTACTTATGGTGCCTTTTTTGGGCTGTACACACAAGTGAAATCTGTCATTTAACTTCTTCAAAAAGTAAATGTGGAAAAGGGGGAGTTGTACAAAGAAGAAAAAAAAACACTTTTAATTTTTTGTTTATTACTCTCCTCATAACAGAAAATAGAATCAAACAAAACAAAACGTTGATCAATATAGAACATTTACCTTGTAAGTTCGGCCAGCATTTGGAAACCGTGAAGCAACCTGCATCTGTATCCTCGATTCTGACTCGCTTGTCATATCTGAAGCAGCACTTTGTTGATCCTGTTTTTTTATGTTAATCTAAAACATCCCTTGCTATTTAAGAAAGTGTTGCGCAAATTCTGGCAAGGTGGTAAATCGATGCAAGGCTAAACATGTTGCATACGTATGTCTAATATCTATCAACTATGTCATTTAGGATGGACACAGACGTGGATTTTTGCCTTTGAATTCATATGCAGCTTTCTCCGCACTAAATAAAGTAATATTACTCCATACGGCTATATTCATGTTGCACTAATAGTCTTCTCCCGTTGACCAACCAATGAACAATGACACAAAGCGAAATGGACAGAGATTTGTGGCGCATGCCAAAATCATATCTGATCAGAATGAAAGCTTGGCCCATCAACTTGCAGTGATTATACTGATGTTAATGCTGGCCAATAGCAGCTAACAGAAACAGAAGCAGGATGAGGAATCAGAATGCAAGCAGCATGAACTGAGCTGAATGAAAGCTGGATAGCAGCATCAATTAAGATCAAGTTTGATTAACAGATTCCAATTCCAATTCCCTTTTAATCAATTCCAACACATTAATCAAAATTGCAATTAGCAGTATTCTGTTAAAATTAGCTTCTCACAGTGGCAACACATTACTTAATCTGAAGTCACTGTTAGTCAATTAAAATTGGCTTCAGATTAAAGCAATTGACCAATCACAACAATTAGTATGTCTCTACAATATCAATTCCAATTCCTTCAAAGGAACTAGAATTGGAATTGGAATTGATTTTAAAAAGGAATTGGAATTGAAAAACAGGAATTGTTCCCAACCTTCATTGGAAGGGCTGTATGGGGAGTTGAGGAAGTAGAGCTATGGCCAAAAGTTTTGCATCACCTAGAATTTTAAGATCGAGACAATTAAAAAGAAAAACTGTATGAACATACTTTAGATATTTTATTTAACATAATGTAATCAAAGAAACTACAAAATGATATTGCAAAAGCCTACCAGATGCCATAATAGTAGGACAGTATTTTGAAATGTCACATTTATCATTTAGTATGTGGACAACTACAAAGACGTATTTAATTCAATATGTTAACTAAAACATTTGTTTTTATAGTTTTGTATGTACATATACCTGATTACACACTAGTTTATTTTGAAATGTTTATTTTATTATTATTTAAAGTAGTGCTTTATCATGGTAAGTTAGAAAATAAACCCTTTTATGTTTAATTGTTTATAAATATGGTGTTTCGGCTGTGCAGATGTTTAATATGACGTGCTTGAATAAAACCTTTAAGTTGTATCTGATAGTTTGTCTTTCATTTTAATACTGATGTTTAAAATGTAACCGTCATAATGACTGCTGGCAGCGGTTTTAGGTAGGAGTATAACCGTGGCGATTTTAGTGTTAATATTGTAATAATAATAAAAAATACTATATTTTAATAGAAGTAATTTCTATCTGAACTATCGTTGTTTGTATATCCAAAAGCAAAGCATTTGAATTAATCTCACAAATCCTGACTAATTTAACTATCATACTAAATTTAGCTTATTTTTATATTATATTGCCATATAATCCAAACACAACATGCTTTGAAACAAAAGCTAAAAAAAAAAAACCCGGTAGATTTAATAGAAAAAAAAAACAAAAAACATTTTGCCTTAATTTTTAAATCAAGAAAACGTGAATACAACATGCCTACTTCTGATTTGGCTTGTCCAACAGGAATGTAGAGGCCTAAAATGTGTATCCTAGCAACACACTAATCTACCGTACTAGCACTAAAAGAAGTGAACTCTCACACACTCAAGGTTTTAATGCAATCTGGCAACAGGAGATTTCAAACTGGATTCTAATTTGATGCATCGATTCACCAATATGTAGGTCGGAAAAAAAAGGCCAGATGATCAACAATCAATGCATTGATGAATTGTTGCACCCCTAGTTTGTGGCCCCTGTTCCCTAAAATTAACTGGGCCTTCAACTTCATCTTCGATGTTTTCAGCGGCAGTACCCATGTGTGTTTACCTGTTTTATACGTAACTTCCGGTTTTATTCCGGCCAGCATGATTTTTGAGTGGGTGTGGCCATACACCACACAAAAGCCATCATATCTTTGTTTATTAATATTTTTTAACCACATAAACTAATTTATATTGATGAAATCTATACAGAAATATATTAGTGTGTTTGACCTGCAAGATACACTTTAACACAAATGTCCTGTTTGAATTATTTTGGAGCTCTGCCAGGAAATAACATTTTGAATTAAATGAATTGCCCTAGTTCAAACAGATGAGTAAAGGATATTAGTAAATGTGTATTAGTGCTGCTTAGGCTTCAGTGCACAAATGATCACCAGGGATCCTAGGGATCCTAGGAATCCGTTTGCTGCGGAATAGCGGAAAACATGGATTTTCTATGCTGTCGGAGAATATTTAGTTTTACACTGGGGGCGGGGTAAAAAACATGCAAGGCCTTTTTTTGTTTGTTTGATAACCAAATCAGTACACTTATCTTATATAATCATCAACACAGGCAATTTTGTTTTAAATTTATATAAACATACGTGTTCAATAAAACTGCTTTGGTGTACAGAGGTCAAGGTTGAAGGTGCACTGTCACATTTATGTTGAAACGTATCTGCAGTTTACTTCAGTATCCAGTGCATTGTTACTACTGAACGAGCCCCTTAAAGATGCAGAAAACGATAAAAATCACCCCTAAAGATCGGGTTAATGAGTTTGGCAATAGCCTTCCAGATGACAAAGACTAACTCGGAGATAAAGTATATTTTTTGTTTTTTATCATTACTACACAGAAGTATTTGTAATGTTTAAAGTAAAATGGTAAGCTTGTTTATATTATTGATTGATTGGCGTTGGTTAGCTTGTTACTTCCTTAGAATTTAAAAGTGGACAAATAAATACCCGTGTTAACTGTTATTCAATAGTACTGTTTGTGTATATTAAAATGTGACGGGGGACTACATTTTATCCTTTTATTTTAATTGTGAAAATGCAGGGGGTTTTTTTGGGAGAATGTTTTTTTTATTGCAGAAAACTAGGATCCCTGATGATCACTCACAAGTTTCAGTTTAGAGAACGGTGTTATGCTTCTCCCATAATACTGGATGCTGGTTAACCGTACAATAGTCAGAAAGGTGCAGTGCTATTTTTTTTGCATGGTCTACAGTGTAAATTATATATAAAATCGAAGGCTCCCACAGCTGCCTACATGACCAGGATACAGAATTTGTCAAATGATTCACTCAGATCTTTTACAGCGGTTGAATTCTGATCTCCACATTGTAATTCCTAAAGTTAAACACTTTGTCCAGCGGCTCAGACAAGCCATCACTGTTTTCACATTTGATCTCAATACCATTAAATGCTGTGTGTTTCATCTTAAACAGGCTACAACAGACAATAAATATAGATTTATAATATACTAACTGACTTATCAGAACAGGGATATACTGACAGAATGAGCTTAGGGAGTCACCTATCTGCTGTTCAGTCATTTTTTTCCTCAAATAATGCAACTTGTCAGTACATTTAAATGAAAAAAAAGGTAGGTTAGGGCCAATGCATACCCGAGCGAAAAAAACAAAACAAAAAATAAAACGTAATGATTTAATTGACCTCATGCACGATTTAATCTCTTTTTTCTTTATGAAAACATGACGGAATGGCCCGTGAGAAACACTGCATTTTTCCCAGTCTGTGAAGCTAAATGGTTCTATAATGGTCCGTGTACAATTCCATCCAATCTTTTTTGTATTCTGAATCGGAAATCGGAAAACCAGAAAACGACTTGTTTCTCTATTTCGTTTTTTTTCACAACAAACAAAAACCGAGCTGTTTCCATTTTCCAATTTTAGAGTTTCAGACTTGTTTTCTCATTTTTCATATTGCTTGTTGAAACTAAATATTAGAAATCGAATAGCAGCCCAGATTTTCAAATGTCTATGTTGTAACTTATCGAAACAGTTATGAATTCCCGCGTGCTAGCTTTGCCCTGGAAATACAAAGCCTGCTTAATACTGTTGTCCCAATAAGCCTGCTTAATACTGGTGTGATTAATTGTGGAAAATGGACACCTTTGTTCTTTTTACAGGTAATAAAAAAGTAACGCTAAGAGAAGAGGATATGACATCAGAGAAAATTGGTCGTATTTTCCAGGTGCAGTATAGGGTTTCAATTGGGATTTGGTTAAACAACATATAAAGATTTTAATACTATATATAATTAAATTATTATTAATAATGGGCAAATATATACATTGAATGAAATGGTGGGAAGGCAAACCAAATTGTAAGCTGTTTTGGATAGAGATGGAGAGATATCCACACCATCAAAATGATTAAAAATTAAAAAAAAAAAAAAAAAAGTGCTCTTTTTAATTCATTCAATTTATTTGTAGAATCATTCTATAATACCACTGGCAATAGACTAAATGTTTTTGTTTGTTTGTTTGTTTGTTTTTTTTTGGGGGGGGGGGGGGTTGCATTTATTGAGGTATGTATATTATGTTAAATACATTCTCTTGTTGTATAATACATTGTTATATCCGATTATTTCAATAAAAGCATTAAAAAAATAGGATTAGGGTGAAGGTTAGAATTGGGGATATATATTGATACACCAGCAGGAGCTGTTGATTCCTATGAATGTGATACTTTTACTTCATAATTAAATACCACATGCATATGAAATATATGATTGATAACTAGTGAAAATACAATTATAATTTTATATTAAAGTGCATTTTAATAAAATAAAACGTATGCAATTTTTAGCTGATTTACTGCCGCATTACTGACACGTTTTGCTTTTATGTTAATTTCCTACAGTAGGCCTATTTGTAAATCAATGCATTATAATTAATGTCTGCTCCCTGATAAGAATAGTGATGACAAAACCACGGTTTTATCTTTTCTAGGTCAACCCTCACAATTTATATCTCACGGATGATGTGAATATTGCAGTATTCCCGGGTGCAAATGGATGCTTTAACTTCATAGACCTCAGGCATCAGAGTCACTATGAGGTTAATGGAGACAGCACAATGGAAACCGCCCCCCTTAGCTCGTCAAGCCCCTGTTTTGCGTTTATACGTGCTGCACCTACTGCTGCTGCTGGCTCCACTGCTCAGATTGTACCCCCACGTGCAAGCATGTCAACCACCATCAGATCTTTTAAAGGTTTGTCATGAAAGATGTCTGTTATTTCCTTTCACTACATATTAGGGGTGTATTCCTTAGTACATAAATTGAGGAGAAATAACAATTAGCTAATTAATTATCAAATAATACAAAATAATTTAATTAAGCCAATCTAGTCAAATTTTACATTTACAATGCTGTGTCAGTTTTCAATATTGTTAGTAATAATAACACATTTTACACACACTATATATATTTGAAAAGTTAAGATGTCAAGTACCTTATTAAAGATTTATTGAAGAGTACAGTTTACTTAATTTTCTTTCTTTTTAATTACTATTTGTAGATCAATTCAAATTGCTGAGCCAGTGGGTGGAAAGCCGAAGCCCAGCAGCATAGTGGTGCTTTGCTTCATGGAGTTTGAGGCTACAGTAATGGGAGTAGCAGAGAAGGTGAAAGAAGCCCTTGCCAGTGAAGAGCCACTTGTTCTTACAGATGTACAAGGCAATGAAATTCTGAGGGGACAAGAGGTACTCTTCAGAATATTGTTTACTTAATTATTAACATGTGATCATGTTAATGATGCTACATGTATTGTAGTTATTAAATTATAAATTGTATGGTTCACCTCCATTTTTAATGCTCTGTAATTCCGCAGTGAATTAAGATTAATTTCATACTTATTTTTTTAATTACCCAGTTTTCCATCACCATTCCTAAGCATACAAGAGCAGAACAAGAACATTTGAACTCATATTATCTATCTACTGTAGTATTGGCACCCTCCATCTCCAACAATATTATTCACAAATGTATTTAGCTTAATAATTATTTTTTGTTAAAGTATACTTATTTGGCAATTCTGCTATGTTCTTTGAAGACTCAATCATCCTAGCAAATGGCAGTCACGAATTCTAGTGAATTAACTCATTTAAGACACAGGATGTGAATACTTGTTTCTGAAACTCTATAACAGTCTATAGTCTAAAGTTACACAGGCTTAAGATGTTGCTATGAGCAATGTAACTTGTCAGTCTAGATAAATGCAAAAACCTTTACCTACCCATGACACCCAAGAATTGAATAGGCTCCAAAAAACTTTGTATGTTCACTTTTTAGTGATATAAACTTTCTATTGTCCCTAAAGGTTCAATATTCCAGAAAAGTTTTTGCTATTCTGGAATCTGACTTCCATGAGTTTACACATTCCAACAAGAGGAGGAGAATTAGGTATGTTTGTATGGCAGCCTATCTTGATAGGCTTCTTAATATTTTGTTTTAAATGGGTAAATTAACCCTGTAATGCCCAAGCATTTTTTTTAATGAGGGAAGCTACTTCCATTATGCAACTAGATTCTGTTTCTTGTATAAAACTCTTTGTTTCATGTCCTGCCACAAGCACAATGTACTGCATATGAAAAACTTTGAAATGGGAGGCTGGTTTTTAAAAAATAATAGAAAGGTGGCCACACAAATGAGCATTATAGGATTAAGTTCACATTTATCAGCATGTACTGTTTATTTTATTAATTAATTAATTAATTAATTAATTAATTAGTGTTTTCAACACTGATTTGTAAATAAAATAGGGCTAAAACCATTTCAAATTTGACTTGTGATTTTTTTTTTTTTTTACAAAAGTGACTTGTTAGTAATATTTGCATTAGTAAAAGAAACAAATTAGCTTGTGAAAATAATGTATGTTTAACATCTATGTCTAAAAGTTAAAGTCATTCTGGATTACGTATGTCACTTGATCTAGTCACAAAGAAGATGCTGATATTCAAGGCCTACAGGATGCGATTGAAAGTACTGATGAGGTGGTACTGGCAGCTCAAGATCTGAAAGGTGTTGCATCTTCTATCAAGGGGCTCGCTCACTCGCTCCGTTTGGAGCGCTAACTACACGGCAGGTTCCTGACTAGCTCGCAGGACGGCTAAGCCGTTTACCTGCCAAACAAACACAAATCACAGCACTTACTTTTCTTTTGACTGCTCGGAAACAGAGCACACCTTCTGTCTCCTTCTACTCAGCAGTCCAGAGCAGTTTAGCTGCCTCTCTTAAATACCCTGCACCTGGTTTTAATTTAACAATAGTTACCATGTGCGGGTGATAATTACTAATAAAACAATTGAATTAAACCAAAAGTGCATACGCACATGTTTTATGCAGGGAGGATATTAACCCCCTCCCTGCTGTGTTACAATATATACAGTACTGTGCAAAAGTTTTAGGCAGGTGAGAAAAAATGCTGTAAAGTAAGAATGCTTTCAAAAATAGACATGTTAATAGTTTATATTTATCAATTAACAAAATGCAAAGTGAGTGAACAGAAGAAAAATCTACATCAAATCAATATTTGGTGTGACCACCCTTTGCCTTCAAAACAGCAACAATTCTTCTAGGTACACTTGCACACAGTTTTTGAAGGAACTCGGCAGGTAGGTTGGCCCAAACATCTTGGAGAACTAACCACAGTTCTTCTGTGAATTTAGGCAGCCTCAGTTGCTTCTGTCTCTTCATGTAATCCCAGACAGACTTGATGATGTTGAGATCAGGGCTCTGTGGGGGCCATACCATCACTTCCAGGACTCCTTGTTCTTCTTTACGCTGAAGATAGTTCTTAATGACTTTCGCTGTATGTTTGGAGTCGTTGTCATGCTGCAGAATAAATTTGGGGCCAATCAGATGCCTCCCTGATGGTATTGCATGATGGATAAGTATCTGCCTGTACTTCTCAGCATTGAGGAGACCATTAATTCTGACCAAATCCCCAACTCCATTTGCAGAAATGCAGCCCCAAACTTGCAAGGGACCTCCACCATGCTTCACTGTTGCCTGCAGACACTCATTTGTGTACCGCTCTCCAGCCCTTCGGCGAACAAACTGCCTTCTGCTACAGCCAAATATTTCAAATTTTGACTCATCAGTCCAGAGCACCTGCTGCCATTTTTCTGCACCCCAGTTCCTGTGTTTTCGTGCATAGTTGAGTCGCTTGGCCTTGTTTCCACGTCGGAGGTATGGCTTTTTGGCTGCAAGTCTTCCATGAAGGCCACTTCTGACCAGACTTCTCCGGACAGTAGATGGGTGTACCAGGGTCCCACTGTTTTCTGCCAATTCTGAGCTGATGGCACTGCTGGACATCTTCTGATTGCGAAGGGAAGTAAGCATGCATGATGTGTCTTTCATCTGCTGCATTAAGTTTCCTTGGCCGACCACTGCGTCTACGGTCCTCAACGTTGCCCGTTTCTTTGTGCTTCTTCAAAAGAGCTTGGACAGCACATCTGGAAACCCCTGTCTGCCTTGAAATTTCTGCCTGGGAGAGACCTTGCTGATGCAGTATAAATACCTTGTGTCTTGTTGCTGTGCTCAGCCTTGCCATGGTGTATGACTTTTGACAGTAAACTGCAACCTCAGCAACCTCACCTTGTTAGCTGAGTTTGGCTGTTCCTCACCCAGTTTTATTCCTCCTACACAGCTGTTTCTGTTTCAGTTAATTGTGTTTCAACCTACATATTGAATTGATGATCATTAGCACCTGTTTGGTATAATTGTTTAATCATACACCTGACTATATGCCTACGAAATCCCTGACTTTGTGCAAGTGTACCTAGAAGAATTGATGCTGTTTTGAAGGCAAAGGGTGGTCACACCAAATATGGATTTGATTTAGATTTTTCTTCTGTTCACTCACTTTGCATTTAGTTAATTGATAAATATAATCTATTAACATGTCTATTTTTGAAAGCATTCTTACTTTACAGCATTTTTTCACACCTGCCTATAACTTTTGCACAGTACTGTATATAATGTAATTTTATAAAAGTTGTTGCGTATAATTCTGCTAGTTGATTGACTGCTTATTTCTATAAAATGCTAATTGTTGATTGTTTCAGTGTTACCCATTATGTTTCAATAAAGACATCTGGTAAATATACTGTAGTCAATGCCTATTTTTATTTCAGTGTTGATAATTCAGTTACAGTAAGCAGGAGTGGAGGTTGATGTGTCTGGATACTGGTCAGCAAATCTTATGAAGGGAAAGGGTCAGTAGCAAAAATAGATGCCCTGGTCAGCGAGGATCCCACTTCATGTTGGTAAAGGTCTGCATCTGCAGGTGCAAGTGGCAGCAAGTCCTGCACAATTTTCCTACACACCCACTTTGTGCTAATGCATTTGGTATTCCTTTACCTGGATCAAGTTTGAAAGTAGGTAGAGAAAATTATTCAATGTATCTTGCAGTGTAAGGCCTTTTCAAAGGGAAGTTAAGGACTTTTTCTGGGAAGTGCTTAAAGCTGTTCCCATAGAAATATAAATAAGGTCCTACCAAAATATTGAACTTCCATTTTGGAACCCTGGGAGCATACCTGGGATCCTGTGCATTCCATGCTTGTACGACTCTGTTTATACCAAGGTGTCATATGTGGCAGGTAAGATTAGATATGCAGTGTCTAACAATGTTGTCTTCCATGTCCACTTGTTCTTGATCCACCAACTGAATAAGAGCCCCCTTTATCGGATAGTACACCCTATTGTTCAGTTCTGGCCACATTCTTTAAACCATATGGTTCTTCAAGAGAAAAAGGTTAAAATTAATATTTAAAAATGTTATATACCATATTAAATTGAACACTAAGCACACAACTATATACCAGTGAAAGGTTAGAATATCTTATTGCTACCTTTCTTATGGATCAGTTTGTTGGTTAGTTTTCAAATGCTGTTTATTTTGTTTATTTTTTCAATTTTTTTTTTAATGATTTATAACTATGCAAATGATTGTGCCTAAGATATCAGGGTCATGTGATGTCACCAACATCATCACTGCCAATGAATTACCGTAGCTAAATATTATGCAAATTATGTGATTAGGTGTTAAGGTTTAACATAAAAATAAATATACAATACATTAAAAACTTACGATTTAACAAGTTTGTGTTTTAATAAACACCAGTTGTCATAATTTACATAGGATAAATTTAGAAAGCTGAGCTAGGCAACAGTATAGCAACTGACCCTTGATTTTGATTTTGTTTGGATGTATATGCTTCTTGAAATGTGTATATATATATATATATATATATATATATATATATATATATATATATATACACACACACATACAGTATATATATTTATATACTGTATATATATTTATAAACGTTGGGCAACACACATGCAAACTTCACTTATACTGTGCATATTATTATTTATTTCTTAGCAGACACCCTTATCCAGGGCGACTTACAATTGTTACAAGATATCACATTATTTTTTTACATACATCATGTAAGAATAAATCATGAATTTGAATGTAAACAATAACAAGTAGTTGTCATGCCGTCAAAAACCTATAAATACCTCCAATGTTTGGATTCAAACACAGGCTCCCTTGAGAAAGATATGTACAACATATCGAAACATTGGGCAGCTGGCTCTTTGAGCTAAAATATATAAATATAAATAATTGTATATGCCGTTTTTTGCTTGCACCTCTTAATCATACTGTCAGTTTGAAAGTTGTTGTATTTAATGTACTTATTATTATTACTGTTATTATTAAGTACATACATTACGCCATGCTTCATGATACGGTTGCTGTTCTCAGCACTCTCCCCACTCGAACTTCTGCTGCTTTAACTCCTTGTGCGGCTAGATAACCGGTCATTAACTTACGCCCATAGGTTGGCCCTGTCTATTACAATAAACAAACTAACAAATAAATAAATAAATATAGTTATGATTATATATTGTAAAACCTACCTCGCCAATTGCTTTAACCACGGCAATTTCGAGCTGTGAATCAGACACACATCCTTTCTTCAAAAAAACTTACTTTGCACATAATTTTCTGACACGCCTTTCGGAATAACTGGAAGTGGGCAGGGGCAAATCCGGAAGTTGTTTAAAACTTCTTTTTTTTTTTTACACTGTAAAAATATCCTGAGCGACAAAACAATGCAACAATGTGCAGTTTTCTATGCAACACACATGCAAACTTCACTTATACTGTGCATATTATTATTTATTTCTTAGCAGACGCCCTTATCCAGGGCGACTTACAATTGTTACAAGATATCACATTATTTTTTTATATACAATTACCCATTTATACAGTTGGGTTTTTACTGGAGCAATCTAGGTAAAGCACCTTGCTCAAGGGTACAGCAGCAGTGTCCCCCACCTGGGATTGAACCCACGACCCTCCGGTCAAGAGTCCAGGGCCCTAACCACTACAGTCGAGTCATGTGCTGTATTTTGTAACAACTCTACTACTTTAAGATCCTTTTATCATATCTTCTTGGTGATATTAAAAATGTCTGTGGAGGAGGTGAAACAAAAGATCACACCGGGTTTATATCATGTGGTGGATAATAGTTTGAGAGGTAAATCAGAAGTGTTAGTGGAATTATTTTGGAATCATAGCGAGTGAAAATAATGAACATGTGACTGGATTCGTTGCTTGTTAAATGTGTGTGACAGGATGGCGCAAAGGATGAGGCCCAGAGACAGACTGCAGTTCAAACAAAATACTTTTATTAAATAAAAAACACAAAATAAACAGGCACGAAGGCCAAACAAAAGGTTTTTAAAACACAAACAATAAAGACAAAGTAAAACTTACAAAAATAAGGCTTCCAGGCTGATCTTTGCCTTCACTGGATTTCACATTCAAAAAAACCAGCACACAAAGAAAAACCAGCAAGCAACACAAAATACCTGCTTGCTTCCTCAGCTACCTCTCTCTACTGAGGCGCTGAGGCCTCCTTTTATGTCAGGTGGCTGGGTGCCAATTGATTACTCATGATTCCCACCTGACACAATAAACCTGGGCAGGGAGGAGAATTTAACCCCATCCCTGCCAATATTTACAAGGGCAGAGCCCTGCTCAGCCACAATGTGTCATTATGTTTTTGTGAACAGCCACAAAACTGGTACATCTCTGTGAAAGCATAGGCATAGCTCCTTTTCAACTGGTTGCACAAAAGGAATAGACAGGTATTTCACAGTAGCGATAGTTAATGTTACAATGTTAAGATATATGCAGACCACTAGAGAAAGCTACCATGCTGTATAGCCTCTCAATCTGTGGAAAATGGTTGCGCTATCTGTGTGTGAATGTGAGAGTATGAGAGTCAGTCGACGCAGGCAGTAGGTAAAGGACAAACACTTGCAGGTTTGGGTCGGGTTGCAGGTCTTATTATAGGGGGGTCGGGTCGCGGGTAAGAAGACGGTGTTGCAGCCGGTTGAGGGTCTGTAACAGGGCGAGGTGCCCTGTACATTGTTTTGTTTGTTTACTTTTAGATCGGGGTCCCCCTCCACCCCTGTGTTATTTTGTATTATTATTATGATTTATTATTGTATACATGTCGGCGAGCGCCGTATATTTAGTTATTGTTTTATGTATAGATGTGACGGCGTAGCCGTTTGTGTTATTATTTAGTAGCGTGGATGGGAAGCCCCATCCACACAGGATTTTAGTAAACTCGTGCAGAAGGTGGCCATCTCCCGAATTAGTTAAGTGATTTAATTTGTTGCTAATCGGGAGATGGTCACCTGTTATAAAAGCCTGCAGCTCTCGGCACTCGGGGTGGGGTGTTTTAGGAGCGGAGAGAGCGAGAGGAACGAGAGCGGAAAAAGAAACTAAACTTAGACATAGGAACAGTGAAGGCAACCTGCCCAGCCTGACCTGTGTTTTATTTTGTATTTGGTGTTCGAGATTTGTTTTATGTTTAAACCTTTTATTTTGCTCTGTGAGCACAGTTTGTTTTGTTATTAATAAAAACGGCAGCCAGCCTTTACCTGCAGTACTTCCCCGGTGTCAGTATTTTTGTTCCTGCTTCTGCCTGACGTCAGACCACTCGTCATCCCTGTCACACGTGGTGTCAGAAGTGGGATCACCAGCGCCTCCTAGACTCAGGCAGAAGTGGGGTACTGCAGGTTTTCTTTTTCATTTTTTCGTTTTTCCAGTGAGTGTGGAGAAAGGAAGGTGAGGAAGAAGAGGAAGGATGGGAGGAATAAGGAGGAGCTGCAGACAGCAGCAGCTGCAACAACAGCAACAGCAGCCCGGGTGTTACTGCTGCGCTGAGCCTGGGCATTCCAGGACCAACTGCCCCTGGTACCCCCTCGGACAGCGACCCCAACTATGCCCCATCTGCGGAGGTGAGCACTACATGGCCCGCTGCCCTGTCCATCAGGAGAGGGAGGAGCAGGGGTCGCCTCAGTCTCCACCACCAGCAGGGGGAGGTAGACTGCTGCTCCCACCGCCCCATCAACAGTGGCAACAACAGCAACCACAGCAGCTGAACAAGAGGTGGTGGTCCCGGGTGCCAACTAAGTTTGGACCCCTGACTGGGCAGCTGAACAGGAGCAGTGGAGGAAGGAGGGGGCTCCCATGTGCGGCGCCTGTGGCGAGTTTGGGCACGTCAGGGAGGACTGCCCTTACGGGGACCCACAGTTTGAAGAGGCGTGGAACAAGGGTCTGGTGGGGGACGCTGCAGAGTGGTTCTGGGCAGTGGACCAGACCCGGCCATCTCCAGCACCCAAGAGGGAGGAGCCCGAACGTCCTGCGCCTGAAAGGGAGGAGCCCGAACGTCCTGCGCCTGAAAGGGAGGAGCCCGAACGTCCACAGCCCAAGAGGGGGGAGTCGGTGCGTCCACAGCCCAAGAGGGGGGAGTCGGTGCGTCCACAACCCAAGAGGGGGAAGGCCGAACATCCACAGCCCAGGTACCTGCCAGCAGAGGGAGAGTTCCTGCTGGTTCCACCTCCACCGCCCTGGGAGGACTGTGTGTCGCTCCCACCTCCGCCAGCAGAGGGTGAGTTCCTGCTGGTGCCACCTCCACCTCCATGGGAGGACGACTTGTCGCTCCCACCGCCACCAGCAGAGGGAGCATGCCTGCTGGTTCCGCCTCCATCGCCGCCACCAGCAGAGGGAGCATGCCTGCTGGTTCCGCCTCCGTCGCCGCCACCAGCAGAGGGAGCATGCCTGCTGGTTTCACCGCTGCAGCCAGAAGGGGAGGAGGCCCTGCCGCCTTCGCAGCCAGAAGGGGAGGAGGCCCTGCCGCCTTCGCAGCCAGAAGGGGAGGAGCCCCTGCCGCCTTCGCAGCCAGAAGGGGAGGAGGCCCTGCCGCCTTCACAGCCAGAAGGGGAGGAGCCCCTGCCGCCTTCGCAGCCAGAAGGGGAGGAGCCCCTGCCGCCTTCGCAGCCAGAAGGGGAGGAGCCCCTGCCGCCTTCGCCGCCAGAAGGGGAGGAGCCCCTGCCGCCTTCGCAGCCTGAGGGAGAGGAGCAGGAGCTGCCTCTTCCTTCACCACCACCACCACCACCACTTGAGTCAGAGGAGCAGGAGCTGCCTCTCCCTTCATGACAGGACGGACCGGAACAGAAGGCTGGCGGTCCGCAGCTGCCCTTGCACAGGCTGCTAAAAAGAGCAAGGGGGAAAACCGCTGGGTCGCAGCGGCTGAGAAGAGGGCCAAACCTAGCCCCAATGCTGGTCCTGGCTCCCCTCCTGCAATCGCCTCCCAAGGGTCCGCTGCCGCCGTCGCCTCCTGAGGGTCCGCTGCCGCCGTCGCCTCCTGAGGGACCGCTGCTGCCCTGTCGTGCATCGCCCAGGGATGCCACGCCTGCTCCACTCAGGGATGCCATGCCTGGATCGCCTGGGGCTGCCTGTTGCTCCGCATCGCCTGGGGCTGCCTGCTGCTCCGCATCGCCTGGGGCTGCCTGCTGCTCCACATCGCCTGGGGCTGCCTTGTGCTCCGCACAGGGTACAGGGTACGAGGGAGAAGTGGAGCTCCCGCTGCCGCCTCCATGGCCAGGGGCTCCCCTCCCGCCGTCGGCATCGCCTGGGGTCGCCTGTGTCTCCCTTGCGTCTACTAGGGTTGCTGCCGGTCCTGTGTCGCCTCCCGAGGGTCCGCCGCTGCCGTCGCCTCCGAGGGTCCGCTGCTGCTGCCGTCACCTCCCGAGGGTCCGCTGCCGTCGCCTGGGGTCGCCAGGGATCCTGCTTCGCCTGGGGTCACTACACTATGGCCGGAGCCCCACGAAGGGGAACGGACGGCCATGAAGAAAGGGGGAGAGGTCCAGAGACCAGCTCCCCCAGCCGCACTTTCGCGGCCGGAGATCATGTGGTCGGAGCCCCACGGAGGGGAGCTGCCGGCCATGAAGAAAGGGGGGGAGGTCAGGAGACCTGCTCCCCCAGCCGCACTTTCGCAGTCGGAGATCATGTGGTCGGAGCCCCACAGAGGGGAGCTGCCGGCCACGAAGAAGGGGGGGGGAGGTCAGGAGACCAGCTCCCCTCGCAGCAGTTTCGCTGCCGGAGATCGTGTGGCGGGAGCCCCTGAAGAGGGAGCTGCCGGCCACAGAAAATTGGGGGGTGCCGGACCTCCCACCATGGCCACCCCCATGGACACTGTGCTTCCCCCTCTTCCGGGACTTTGAGACTGAGGGGGGAGGTGGCCGTTGGGGCCATGTGTGCATTGCACAAGGGGGGGATATGTAACAGGGCGAGGTGCCCTGTACATTGTTTTGTTTGTTTACTTTTAGATCGGGGTCCCCCTCCGCCCCTGTGTTATTTTGTATTATTATTATGATTTATTATTGTATATATGTCGGCGAGCGCCGTATATTTAGTTATTGTTTTATGTATAGATGTGACGGCGTAGCCGTTTGTGTTATTATTTAGTAGCGTGGATGGGAAGCCCCATCCACACAGGATTTTAGTAAACTCGTGCAGAAGGTGGCCATCTCCCGAATTAGTTAAGTGATTTAATTTGTTGCTAATCGGGAGATGGTCACCTGTTATAAAAGCCTGCAGCTCTCGGCACTCGGGTGGGGTGTTTTAGGAGCGGAGAGAGCGAGAGGAACGAGAGCGGAAAAAGAAACTAAACTTAGACATAGGAACAGTGAAGGCAACCTGCCCAGCCTGACCTGTGTTTTATTTTGTATTTGGTGTTCGAGATTTGTTTTATGTTTAAACCTTTTATTTTGCTCTGTGAGCACAGTTTGTTTTGTTATTAATAAAAACGGCAGCCAGCCTTTACCTGCAGTACTTCCCCGGTGTCAGTATTTTTGTTCCTGCTTCTGCCTGACGTCAGACCACTCATCATCCTTGTCACAGGGTCATAAAAATCGGACCTGTGCAGGACTCTAAATCAGAGATTCACAAAACACAATTAAGGAGAACTTGCATAACAGGTGAACATTTTTGCAACAAGTCACTATGATTTCAAAATGGGGATTAGAATTTAACTTAACATGCTTTTTGGTTTCAGTTTAATTAAAAAAAAAAAAAAAAAAAAAACCACATTGTTAGCAGTGAAACAGAATGAGAGTTTTAGTCAAGTTACAGGGGGGAAAAACACAACAAAAGCGATCTTGTTTTACAATCAACACTTCTACCAGAGTTTAATTAAGAAATTACCTTGGCTCAAAACACACTTAAAAAGGGACATTACATCATCAAAAATAAAAAATGAAAACGAAAAGCCCTAACCACAATAACCACAAACAACAGAGTGTAATGAAAGAAAGATAATTCAGAAAGGCGATTTTGTGCAATTTTAAATTTAACAATAACGAAAATAGAAACACAATATTTTTAAGGCTTGTGGCCTTGTCTTTATGTGCAGTAATTTCCACAATTGTTTTGCTCCTACATGCAAACCAATATCTCTGCATGCGTGCAAGCAAAATTCACAATTATATATATATATATATATATATATATATATATATATATATATATACATATATACACAGTGGTTGCTGTAGTCCTGCAGCCCATGTTAACGGTTTCACCTCTGAGAAAGAATAACGTTTTTCATTTTATATTTTAACTTAGTTTAATTGTAAAAAAATGTACACTTAGAAATACCTTTTTAGTCAATATTTTATTCATATTAATATGTTAAATTGCGCTTACCTTAAATCATCCCAGCAGGTCCCAGACAGATTTCTTGCCTGCCGTGACAGTTGATTTGTTTTTCTCAGTCTGCTTTGAGCGACAAGCGGTGAAGTCTGCATGTCGCCGGCCCTTTCCCAGCCAAGATCGAACACAGCTTTCCGGTTTGAAACGTTCAAGTGGGGGACCAACAGTTTTTAAAAAAATCAGCTTGGATGTATTTACCAATGACAACGAGTTTCTGATATTGGTTAGAATGTCGTTCATTGCGCTGAACGACCGCTCACATTCTGCAGTGGATATTATTAGCGTCTTTAACACATCCAGTAACTGTTTGAGTCTCTCAGGTACTTTGTCTTCCTCATCTGACATGTCACAGACATATTCTCGAAATCCACTTACTGCTCCCTGGGCTTGAGAAATCCTAAAGAAAGCACAAAGGTGCTTGATTGACTCGTCTCCAAAACAAATATCTGGATCGAGTGGCCACTTAGATTTATCAAACACTTCCATGTGTTTCAAGAGGTCTTGATATTTATCTTCATCTTCATCTTGTTTGGATTGACCCAATGCGCGATGTGAGGAGCGAGTTGTGAGCATTCGCTGTTCCATTTTGATTGAAAGACAGTTGAAAAATCGAGTGTGGTCAATGGCTGTCATTCTCCCTTTTTGTAAAGCTACTCCTTTGAACTCTCCACTCCGAACTGCTTGCTGAGAAATTAAAAAGTGTTCTCCAGGACGTTTCGACATTGATTCAGAAACCAGACACTTTTCTTCAATTAACTTGTGAACGCGCATCAGTGTAGTAGATCGCTTCTGTAGCTCCAAAGAAAGCTCCTCTAATTCCACTAATGCATCAAAAAGTAAACCCATGTTCAAGACAAATGACGTGTCATTGAGACGATCTTTGAGCCCCTTGTATGTCGCCCGTTGTTTGGAATCTCGGCTAGTGTCTTTCGACGCATTTTCAAAATGCTGTACTAAAGCTGCATAATTTTGCCATACAGCACGTACTGATCTAGCGCTAGAGGATACCCAGCATGTTCCTAGTATGCGTCCAACAGCATTTAATTGTATACTCAGTGCTCTGGCACATTCTTGAAGTTCTGCTTGGTTTTTTGGTGAAGATGAGTACAAACTGTACAGTTTGTCAAAGAATGATTTCATCTCATTTGTTGCACTTACTTCTTCCACGACATCTGCCACTGCTAATTCGAGCCGGTGGTTACTGCAGTGCCACACTATGATTTCAGGAAACATTTCTTGCAATAAGGTGGCTACACCTGATTTTCGTCCCAACAAATTAGAGGCTTCATCCGTTGCAAAATAAATAAAATTCCGTGAAAGGAACTCTCGAGTAAATCCATTGTCATACAAAGCTTGTAGAAATGTATCTAGGATTGTACTGGCAGTAGTATCAGCCAATTGGACTAAGACAAAAAACATGCTACTAGCCTCGTCGGATTTTGGAAAAACAACTTTCATGCAAATGACTAAGGACGCTTTTTTGCTTACTGTAGTTGATTCGTCAATCATGAAGCAAATTTTCAGATCCTCGCTGATAATTGATTCAACTAACTTTCTTCTCATATATTTTGCGATGTGATCTGTGATGTCGGCGCAAGAATGATCAGACTGCAGTACTCGTCCAACATCTAACCCGTTTTCTGATTGTAAATTTAAAAGCACTGGCAAATCAGTAAACGGTCTGTTTAGTTTCGCTAGTGTGTATACTGTGCGAAATACACGGCATGTATTTTCCTGATATGCAGACTCTTGACGGGCAGTTGCTATTTCAATTTGTTCCTTTTTAGCTACCTCACATATCTCTAAGCTTCTTTTGTG
Organism: Acipenser ruthenus; assembly: GCF_902713425.1. NCBI lineage: Eukaryota > Metazoa > Chordata > Actinopteri > Acipenseriformes > Acipenseridae > Acipenser > Acipenser ruthenus. The sequence goes on along the minus strand of NC_081193.1, from coordinate 53,089,788 downwards.
CGCTATGCTGGTTTTGTGGTCAAATATCTTTTTCCTTATAGACTGACGTTTCTTTTCGTCTGTGTCACCGAAGCAAGACACTCTGCACTCTATCCACTCTCTAGACAGTTTTAGGCCTTGTGATTTTAAAGGGCCCAATGTACCCGCAGATTTGCATGCTCGGCAGCCAATGTCACCTTTTCCCACTACTAACCACTCATGTTCTTTTATTTTCTCCAACCACTGTTCCTTCTTCCAGTAACTAGGAAAATAGCCACTGCAAGAATCACTTACATGAATGAGTGTCGCTATGTCATCGCTTGTTGTTCCCTCCCTCGAAGATGGTTCACATTTCCCAAGTTCATTTGTTTTTAATTCTGTTCCTGTTTTTACACAATCTTCGTCATCCACAGAAGCAGGAACCTTGCATGTATCTATCATTAATTTTGGACGTTTAATAAGAAATCGATCCATTACTTTATTTCTTTTACTGATCTATCACACTTGCAAACTCAATCTGTATCGTTTTTTTCCAACGCATGTACGTGTATGCGCAGGAAGAAAGGGTGGGTTATGGATGAGGCGGCGTTGCCATGGAAACACAGCACTGCAATAGGAAGTGCCACACCATAACTACTAGAACCTTTCTCATTTGTTTTACAGCGAATTTTTATTTTTTAATTTTTTATTTTTATTATTATTATACAATTTGTCAACGTGCGTTTGGTATTTTTTGAGAAGTGCCGGTATGGTATACCGTTGTATACCGGCCCATTTCGACCACTGTATATATATATATATATATATATATATATATATATATATATATATATATATATATATATATATATAACTCTGCAGTTCTTTCCACATTTTACTACACTTTTCTACAAAGATCTGCTAAAAACAATGGAACCATTTACAGTAACCATTAACAACAACAAAGTGGAATGAACGATAATGCATTTTTTTGTCAAACGATTACAATGCAATGCAGAAAAAGCAGCACCAATATCAAACAAAAGATGCTATCAAGGCTTATTATACACCACTAAAAGAACTACAGTATTAGAACATCGTACATTATTAGATGAACTTATTATTTACAATAGTCTTATCTCCCAATCAGACAGCAAGTGAAACCTAGCGATCAAAATGATTTAATAAAAAAAGAGCAATGAATTTACTGAGGCAAGTGTAGGCAAAGAAGAGAAACGCTGCCTTTTTTAATAAATATAAATTGTGATTTTGGGGTGGAAAAAACAGCACTGTGAGCTACACGAGAGAGAGCGAGTCTAAAATACTGTAACTTACCTTGCCATGCAGGTGCAGTAACCACTGCACACCTCACCACTACTTTTACCACAACCCAGGCACAGCACTATTTTTGAACAAGCTGACTTGCTCCGACTTCTCCGTACACCACACACATCACTGTCCTCCTGATTGATACATACACATTTTGTGTACTTTCCCACTAAAAATGTAGTTGTAAGCATTTAAGCTTCTATACGCCTTTACTGCTTCTCTGATGTAACAGCACTCTGTCTCAACCAAGTAATGATAGACGTCTGGGTATGTTATCTCTGGAAGCCTGTTAAAATCATTACAAAATAATCTTGTCCTGACATCGTTGTCAAATGGTTCAGGTAGTGTGGTTGTATTAATCACTAATTTTTCAAGGCAGCGATTTCTTTCTGTTGTTTGTAAATTTAAGAAATAGCTGCTTGTCATTTTAAAACTTTGTGCTGGTTTACACAGTCAACCAGAAGTGTCTGTGGACCCACAACACTGACGCATGCGCAGTGCCTTTTGTTTATGTTGTCATGCAGAAAATGGTCTATACAGCCCTCTCAAATTGAATGAACTGAAGCACTGATTCTGTACCCTTCTCCCCCACACCAATTGGGTGCCAGTGTTACAGACCATAGAGGGAGACATGGTTGAAATGAGAGACCAATTCTCAATGATTTCAAACACTTTGTTTGCATCGAATATTGCCTAATATTCGTAAAAATGAAAGACACTATTCGGCCATTACTGATATTGGGAATAACATTATTCGTGCATATCCTAATACGAATTCGTATTTGGGAACACCCCTAATCTGAAGATATGTTTTTCTAAGTGGAGTGTAGAGAAAACTCCAGTACAGGTCTTCTGACATCAGTTAGTTTAAATTGTGAAATGACAGGGAGTCTTGTTAAAGATACCAAAAGGAATTACAACCAAGGTGGTAATTTGAAAACAAGTGTCGTTGTATTACCAACCTGGCAAATATTCTTTAAGGACTTTAAATCAAAGCTGTTGTGTTTACCACGTCCTGTATGTTTCCCATAGAATCCATTTTTAAAGCCAGCTGTGGCGCCCCCTCTCACTAGGGCTATTGTTTTTGACTATGCCACCCCTCAATTATACCAGGAGCAAGGAGAGCTCCAAATTGAAATATTTCCCATATATTGTAACACCCGCTTGAGTCCCTTTCAACCAAAAGATAGAATAAAGGAAAGAATGTGCATATGGTTTAAACCTTACCTAACAAACAAGGTGTAATTTATTTAAATACAACAATTCGGACAAACGAATGAAAAATAAATGTTTGCTTTTTAATACAGGTATCTTCTTTGCTAACTAACTGCAGTTAGTATATGCTACAGTAGGTTCAAATCTAAAAGAAAACAAGAGTGGATTGATGAAGCAGAATGAAGTCAGGACAGCCTCTCCCGTATGCCATCGGCACCTGGAGAAGAAAGTGCTTAAAAGAAGGAAATACAAAATAAGTGTCCCAATACAAATAAACACAAATACAACCAAACAGTAATAATAAACCAAGTGCCAACAAATCTTAAATGTTCTCAAAACCAATTTATAAATAACTTCAACATCACACACACACCAGGGGGCAGTGTGATCTGTGAGAGGCTGAAAACAAAACTCCACAAATGTCCACAAACACTATATACTCATCATTACAATTCTCTTTAACCCAAAGGATTGCACTCAGATTTGTTAGCTTACAATGATCTTTTAAATCTATATAAAATGCCACGTATATTTGGTTCTAATAACCAGAACAGAACAGGGGGGAAACACACACAAGACAACCAGCAAACAATATTGACAATAATGAAAACCAGACACAAATCAACAGAAGCAAAACTCAACAGAAACAGAAGTGGCCAACATGTCTCCTATAAAAAGAAAAACACATATGTTCTTTTTGTGGTCACGCACAGTTCACTTCAAACAAAACACTAACTACGTTAATTTTATTATTTATTAAAACCAAGTAAAAACTGTCTAAAGTAATTAAACAAAACACACGTTATCTCAGGTGAACCGGACTGATCAAATCGTCTCTCATGTTACTATTCACCCTACAATACCAATAAAACAAAATAAAAGCATTTAGAAACAGAGAGATCGGCACACAAACAAAAGGGAGAGAGAGCGATTCTCTTGTTTTAAATCTTGAATATCAATAGTAGTGGGAGACCCAAACAAAGCAGCCACAGCACAACTGTCTTGATTTACCAAGTGACACTGCAGCTGTTAATATACAGGTGCGCAAATTGGCTGGATCTTATTCCTGCCACACACACTGATCTTTCAAATAGACCAATTGCCCTACCTGCAAGGTAGAATCCCTCACATTCTGGTTGTGCATAACTCTCCCTCGCTGTGCCGCAGCATCCTCCAAGCGCCGTTTAGTTCCTTTATAGATGGTCCATAGTCTTTCTTGGTGCTCTCTGACCCAATCCTTGACATCTCCTCCAATTGGCTCGTCCTTGTCTGCTCCCAGCATGAAGTCTATAGGAAGTTGTGGTTCTCTTCCAAACATCATGTAGTATGGGGACCAGCCTGTTGTCTGTGGTGTTTATACACAAATAGCACCTGGGGGAGAAAATCTGACCAGTGGCGCTTCTTCTCCGGAGGGATGGTGCGCAACAAGTCATGCAGAGTTCGATTGAACTGTTTGCACTGTCCATTTCATTGTGGGTGGTAAGGAGTTGTACGGCTCTTCTGGACCCCAAACAACTGGCAAAGCTGCTGAATTAGTGCGCTCAAAATTCCTCCCCTGGTCTGAATAGATCCGCAGTGGCAGCTCGAACCGGTAGAACCACTCCTTCACCAGTACCTGTGCAACTGTGTTGGCTCTCTGGTCCTTGGTTGGAATGGCCTGCATGTACTTAGAAAAGTCATCAGTTAGTACAAGAATGTTCTTTCCCATCCAGAGAAGGTTCCAACACAGTCAAATCAATTGCCAAAATCTCCAATGGCTGTGAAGCTAACAAGTTCCCCATAAAAGTTTGTACCTTTGGCTGGACTGCTTTAGATAAAATACAGCGCTCACACTCCTTACACCATTGCTCCCCTCTTTCCTATACCCGACCAATAGCAGCATCTTCGCACTAACTGCAGTGTTCCCTCTGTTCCCCGATGACTGTGCTCATCATGCTGACTTGTAAGGACCCAAGCCTGTAGGGTTTTAGGCAATACTAGCTGTTCAATTTCCTTACCACCATCCACCTTGGTTCTACGATACAATACGCCATCATCCATGGTGAGGCCATCCCATTGTCACAGGAACTCCAAGGCCTTTCAAGAAGTGTGCACGCTCCTTGTGATCTGGTCTCTGCTCCCTCCTCCAGAATGGCAACAGAGATGCAATCACTGGATCCAATCCTACAAAGTACTTAGGTCTGCCTTAGGCCGGGTAGGTAAAGCAACAGCACATTGACTTGCCTCCCTCTGCCCCAAACACTGTACTTGATGTTCCAATGTTGGCCGTAGCAGGTCATCAAGCACCCTTGATCTATGAGTGATGCTCTCACCATCTCCCTGTGCCTGGATATACTGTCTGGACAGCACATCAGCATTGCCATTAACTCGACCTGGCTTATACGTAATCGGAAAATTGAATGAAGCAAGCTGAGCTGCCCAACGCTGCTCTACTGTCCCAAGCTTGGCTGTATGCAAGTGGCTAAGGGGACACTAGTGCTGCCCTATCAGAGCCCAGCCTAACCCCATCTGTTGTGTGACTCTGCACACCAGAGGACTCTAGTTTTCTGTCTGTTGTTCCTATACCCTGGCCTCTACTCCTACACTAGCTCCCCTGTGTACCTGATTTGCCCTGGCAGTCTGTCCTGTCCCACAGCGCCGTGCAATATGGCCAATTTGGTCACAATGAGAAAAAAAGACTGACCATCAGCACTAAACTGGTACCGGTTACTCCTAGGTTGTGTCCCTCTCCAAGCCCATGAATTTCCTCTAGTACTCAACAAGGGATCTAACTGCTCCTGATGTCGCTTTAATAATTCTCAAAACTCAGAAGTTCTGTTTAATCACTACAGCAGAACAGTTTCCCTCTACCTCTACTTGAGTTTCACAGGAGTAAGGGGTTGAGTGGACAACTTTACACTCTGCTCTCCCTCCTCCACCCACCGAATTGCTTCCTTCTGTAGGTCGAGGAGAGAGAGTGCAGGGTTCTGGCGAGCAAGACATTTTAACTCGCAGCACAGCATCTCGTACATGCTCTGCAAACTGATCCCTAAGCACTATTTCAGGGTTGGCTATGTCTGCTAAAATTACTGCGCTTAACCGTGTCCATCAATGCCACACTCCTAACAATGTTTATAAAAACATAAAATCCAAAAACTACCAAAGACTGTCAAAACACAACCCTCCCCATCAGGTTGCTTTCTCTTTCTTGTGGCAGCCTGCCTCCAGATCCTCGCCAGTCTCCTGCTGATGGTAGATGCAACAGATGACCACCATTTTGTTTCTGCTGGACCCTATATTTTTTTCAAGAAAAAAAAACAAAATAAAAACACAAAGCCATATGCACGTTTCATTTTTTTTTTTATTTATTAATCCTGCTGAGTTATGCCAGATTGTGGTGCCCCCTCTCACTAGGGCTATTGTTTTTGACTGCCACCCTTTAATTACACAAGGAGTAAGGAGAGCTCCAAATTGAAATATCTCCTATATATTGTGACCCTTGAGTCCCTTTCAACCAAATGTACTCAGATTTTTTTAGCTTACTGTCATCTATTAAACCTATATAAAATGCCACATATATTCTGTTCTGGTTATTAGAACCAAACAGGGGGGAAAAAAACACACAAGACAACCAGAAAACAATATTGACAATAATGAAAAGCAGACACAAATCAATAGAAGCAAAACTCAACAGAAACAAAAGTGGCCAGCATGTCTCCTCTAAAAAGAAAACAAACAAATATGCGTGACAAAACAAATAAACACAGTTCAGACAGTTCACTTCAAACAAAACACTAACTACGTTCATTTTATTATTTATAAAACCAAGTAAACTGTCTAAAATAATTAAAAACAAAACACATGTTACCTCGGGTGAACCGGACTGATCAAATTGTCTCTCGTTTCACTTTTCACCCTTCAATACCAATAAAACAAAATAAAAACATTTAGAAACAAGGGAGATCGGCACACAAACAAAGGGGGAGAGAGCGATTCTCTTGTTTTAAATCTTACCGTCAATAGTAGCAGGGAGACCCAAACAAAGCCGCCACAGGAAACAGTCTTGATTTATCAAGTGACACTGCAGCTCTTTATATACAGGTGTGCAAATTGTTGGAAAACGGGACAGCGTTAATTCAATCATTAAAAGTAATTAGCAAAAATGTCTTACCTACTACACAGCTTTTTAGACAGTGTAATAGAAAGGAGCTGTCAGTTCACTGCAGGAGCTGACACCTTAAAATAAGCATTTCAAATAAGCAGTCCACATATTTTAAGTTTGTCAAATAAATTTGACAAGCATGTAGTCACATTGACAGTTTAAGAGATTGTCATTTTATATTACATTGTCAGCTTAGGTAATCAAACCCTGCAGTTTGAAAACACTTGAATAGTTAAATAACTATGTTTGGTTGTGTAAGCAGTTTTCCTGTTACATATGTGTCGTATGCTTTCAAGTACTGAAAATTCTCCAACAAATCAAATGACTAAAACAAGAATGATTTTTAAATCTCTAGGATTATCCTGTTATAACATCCCCACTGTATGCCCAGGGCTGTCTTTTAGCACTGTTTATTTTGCTTTTTTTACACTATTTTGTGTAAACCACAGTCTTTCTGAAGAAGCAACGTCACTCCAAGTGATACGATTGTTGGTAGCTAGGTGGTGGCTTCTGGTATTGCAACCAACCCCTACAATTGTTTTTTTTATTTTCCATAAAATAATAAAACCTGGGTGCCTATCATCTCGCTCAACATTCTTAAAAGTGGATCATAGTCCTCTTTTATAGACACCGATGGCGTCCGTTTTAAGCCGCTGGTAATTGAATATGTGCAACAGTGCAAACATTATCCTAGTAGGAACATCATCACCTGCACAATTATTAAAGGAGGCCAGAAGTCCTGGTAGACATGTAACCCAGATAATGGACATTTATCAACCACGCTAGTAAAAACAGGAGAAATCATTGGGATGCACACACCAATACAAGTATTATATTTGATAATATGCCTAGTATTTGTCCCCCCCATACACACACCCTTCAGCTATTGGGTTGCCAAATTTGCATGTTTTGGAGTTTTTTTTATTTTCTCATTGCAGATCCAACTCATTTCTTTGTCCCTCTGAATGCCTGCTCTTGTGACACACTTTTGCAGTGGAACTCTTTGCAAACATTACATGTAGTGGCCCACGGTTAATCGGATGTGCAGCATCATTGTGATGATGCCATCGATCATTTGATGTAATTTGTCAAGTTGATGTAAGGATTAAAGTAAATAATTCAGCTTTTTAACAGCACTGTGAATCAAATCCAACACTTATTGCACACCATCCTTTAGCGGTGGACACATAGAAATAGGATATGGAGTAGCAGAATATAAATGAGAGCCAAGGGAAGCACATTTATTTGAACTTTGAAGTCTATTTTCCTGCCACTACACTGTAGATTCACTTTTGCAGCAAGTATTAGGATTACACCTGACATTTACACACAGAAAAATGACATGGGACTTTTCAGTGTTTTATTAATTCATACCTACATTAAGATTATATCAATAGGGATTACAATGTTACAAAGATAGTAGTTCTGAGTTCTGCATGAAGTATGTATTTGCAAGGAATATCCATGGAAAGATGATACAAAAATGCCCAGCCTCTGTTGGACACCTCTTAAATTACACAAATTGGTAGATCTGTGACATTGGTAAGTGCTGGTACTGTATGGAGGAGAAAATAATTAAGGGGGATCTTTTACACATTTTCTGGCAATGTGCAGGACTGGAAAACTACTGGGATGAGGCTCAGTTACATTGCAGCAGTACCAGAAGCACCACAAACAGGAGAGGCACAAAAAACAGTATTACTTTCATAACAAACACCAACTGCTGAGTTGTACCAAATTGTAGCAAATTGTGTGGTGATTATTGGCTATTATTCACTGTATTCAAGCTGAGACCAAATCCATTTCAGGGGCATGGATATACAAAAAAGAAAAACGCAACTATTACCCTTGTCCAAAATAAAAAAATGATATTTATATGCAGTAATCCCTTGGTAGAGCATTAACCATGGTCTCGGCTATAAACTGCACATGTTTTTAAAGCTTTACAAGGCTGCACAGTTACTTTCTTTGTATTGCATTCTACTGTAATGTATTTGTTAGTCACCATTTATCTTGCTTTTGAGTATTTAGGTAGGTGCACACAAACCGGTTCTTGTATTTGATTTGCTGCACTATGCTCTTCCCGGTGTCTGGCGCAGTAAGCAAACAGCAAACCAGAGTGCTTATGTATCTAACAGTGTGGTGCAGCTGTTCAACTGGCATGCAAACTACTTTGCTTACTTAAAAAGAACAGTAGGAACACAGCTTCAGTAACATTTGTGCCATCTACAGCTCTGAGGCTTACAGTTTCAATTAAAAAAGTCTAATTTGCTGCAGTGTTCAATAAATTTAACCAGGAAACATATTATAGGAATAGTAAAGTGCACTGTGATTTATTTATACCTGAAAAGCATATGCTTTTCGTAAAACACTCCTCCCAGTAAACGCTTATTTTCCCTTTCCCCCTTTAAGCGTGTTCTACCGAGGGATTACAGAATATTATTATTATTATTATCATTATTATTATTATTTATTTCTTAGCAGACGCCCTTATCCAGGGCGACTTACAATCGTAAGCAAATACATTTCAAGTGTTACAATACAAGTAATACAATAAGAGCAAGAAATACAATAACTTTTGTTCAAGTGTGACAAACCACAATTCAATAATACAGCAGATAATAGTGATAGTTACATCAGGATATGATTAAATAGTGATAGTTACATCAGGATATGATTAAATACAAAATACTACAGGTTAAACACTTGGCAGATTACAGTATTCTGAAGTACAGGATTAAATATAGTAAAAAATGGGGGACTCCTGTTGAGAGAGGGCGAGGTGTGGAGGTTGCTCCACGCCAGGTTACCTGGTAAGTGCGGTTGGAGAGGTAGGAGGAGAACCAGGCCAGAGCAGTGCCAGAGATCCCCAGGTCAGCAAGAGATGATAGTAGAATAGAGTGATCAACAGTGTCAAAGGCAGCAGAGAGGTCGAGGAGAATTAGGACAGAGGAGAGAGAGGCAGCTTGGGCACACTTAAGTGAGTTGGTGACCTACAGAAGGGCGGTTTCAGTGGAGTGAGCAGAGCGGAAGCCAGATTGGAGAGGGTCAAGCAGAGAGTGGTTGGACAGGAAAGCAGAGAGCTGGCGGTGTACAGTCCGCTCGAGGGTTTTGGAGAGGAAGGGTAGAAGGGAGACAGGACGGTAGCTCTGGAGGGAGGTGGGGTCGAGGGTAGGTTTTTTGAGGAGGGGAGTGATAGAGGCTTTTTTGAAGGCAGAGGGAAAGATACCAGAAAGTAGAGAGGTGTTGAGGAGGGAGGAGATGAAGGGGAGTAGAGCAGGAGCAGCAGCTTGAAAGAGGTGAGTGGGGAGGGGGTCCAAGGCACACGTGGTGGGTTTGTGACCCTGGAGCAGGGAGGAGAGGTCAGAGTCTGAGAGGGGCAAGAAGGTGGAGAAGGAGGGCGAGTTAGTAGGGGATGTAGTGGGTGTAGGGGTTGGAGCAGGAGGGGGTGCGGGGGAGGGAGAGGTGTTAACTGACTATAGAATATATGTGTGTGTGTGTGTGTAGTCAGTCAATTCTCAAAACGAACTCGGATTAAACTCATTTCCTAATACTGCAAAATTTCAACATGGTCCCAGCAAAATTTAGCAGTCGCTTATTGTAAAATACTTATTATACAAATTCACTTAATTTTGGAGCCCTCCCATAGAAGATAAAAATGTAATAAACATATGACCCTAGTTTAAGTAGATGAGTGTAAAGGATACTGGCAAATGTGTTAGCCAGATTAATGCCTACTGTATTTTAGTGCTGTTTTGGAACTACTGATACTAAGATGCATTTTGAGTTGCCATAGACACAATTTTCAAATTGCCATAGTGCTCATGCATCAATGCCAATTCCATAAAGCTGCACAAAAACATGCATTATCCTTGCAGACAAAAGTAGAGACGTTGAAAGCAATGGATAATGTACCACCATACAAGAAAAATATTTCCACATTCCTGCAAACACTTTGTTATGGGATACATCTGCAAGATGCTCTTGGACACATCATCAGTGATATACCTGGGGTCAACAGGTGTTTCTGGTCTTTCAACATCAGACACCCTCGCCCAGGCGACCCAGCTGAGGCTGATCATGCCCCAACCTGTGTTCAAGTGGTGGTGTGCTAAACTGACATCCACTGATTTCTGCTTTTGAACCACAGCCATCTAGAGGGGACATTTCGAGTGTCCCCTCTGATACCAAGTGACCCCAAGGCTTTCCACAGAGATTACCATGCAAAACCCCTACAGCCTACTTCCATTGGCTCATATTTTGTTTTCCAACCGTTCTTGCGTATTTTTTATTTTTTTTTCTTAATTTAGTCATTGCCAATTAGTTTTTATTATTTTCTCCCCAATTTGAAATGCCCAATTATTTTTTTAGGCTCAGCTCACCGCTACCACCCCTGCGCTGACTCGGGAGGGGCGAAGATGAACACACGCTGTCCTCCGAAGTGTGTGCCGTCAGCCGCCCGCTTCTTTACACACTGCGAACTCACTGTGCAGCCACCTCAGAGCTACAGCATCGGAGAACAACGCAGCTCTGGGCAGCTTACAGGCAAGCCCGCAGGCGCCCGGCCAGACTACAGGGGTCGCTGGTGCGCAGTGAGCCGAGGACACCCTGGCCGACCTAACCCTCCCTCCCCCCGGGCGACGCTCGGCCAATTGAGCGCCGCCCCCTGGAAGCTCCCGTCCACGGTTGGAATAGCCTGGACTCGAACTCGCGACGTCCAGGCTATAGAGCGCATCCTGCACTCTAGCGAGTGTTTTTACTGGATGCGCCACTTGGGAGCCAACCGTTCTTGCGTATTATGACCATTTTCTTTCGTTTGCCTCCTCCAAACGATTTTCCCATGGAACTGTAAGCTCCAGCATTATGACCTGCTTTGTTGATGTAGACACTAGCACGATACCTGATCTAAGTGAAAACTGTGTGATATATTGAGGAAACTTTAATTGTTTCTCCAAGTCTACACTCTTGCCAGTCCCATACCAGATACCAGATACTGCTGTTACTTTGGTGCTTCGTGGGGCCCCTAATCTAACGAAGGAAATGAAAGATGTTACCTGGCAGGCATTCCTGCCAGACTCAATGCCCTTCTCTATGGATGCAGCAACCGATTTGAGGACCTGGTCATGCCGCCAATGGCACCGCCCATCACCAAGGGCCTTTGTGCAACAGCTAACAATGTGCTCTAGCCCCAGATAAATAGGTTAGAAGGGCTCGGAAGCACATCATAGACTGCCTGAAATAGGAACTTAATCCAGTAAGGTTCAGTTTACCACAGGTCTGTCCAGGTGAGTTTCCGCTCCTTTGCCCCCATCCCATCTAGTCCAGTTGCTCTGCTGCTTCATTGACACTGTTCTGCACGACCTTTCCTCCTCCACTGCAGCTCGCACCTCATCTTGCACCAGCTTTCGTCTCTCCTTGCCTACTACCATGTCATATCTGGGAGTTGAGACAGTACAAAGTCCTGCCCTTCCTTGTGCTACTCCTCCCACCATGACGCTCAATCATTAAACATCATTTTCCTCTTAAGGAAATACAAATATTAAAACAGAAATGTACATCAGTCTCACTCTGTACAAATAGACATTTAAAACACGCAGGCACACAGTGCATTCTCAACAGTGTACAAATTATAAATGTTTTGAAGTTGAAGTATGTGCTGATATTCCAAATCTATGTTGAGTATGTTTATTAATACTTATACTGGAAGGGTACTCCAACAAATATTTAAAATGTAAAAAAAAGTTTTACAATAATATTTCTTGTCATTTTCATATGGTTACATTTTTGTAATGCATATCTATTGATGTATCTGAACATTACTAAATAGATAATTGGATAGTACTTACAGGGCAGACAGACCTGTGATTACTTGGTAATTACCAATGGTTCGTGTTGTAAATGGCATTGTAAACAACATTTGTTACCTGATAGAATTACATGGTAGCACCATGGCACAGGTCATTTACATGTCATTACACACTTCTTACAACCAGTAGGTACCACCTACGAGCAGAAACCATTGGTAGTCCTGTCCTAATTCTCCTCGACCTCTCTGCTGCCTTTGACACTGTCGATCACTCTACTCTACTATCCTCTCTTGCTGACCCAGGAATCTCTGGCACTGCTCTGGCCTGGTTCTCCTCCTACCTCTCCAACCGCACTTACCAGGTAACCTGGCGTGGAGCAACCTCCACTCCTCGCCCTCTCAACAGGAGTCCCCCAAGGGTCAGTCTTGGGTCCTCTCCTGTTCTCTCTCTACACCTTCTCCCTGGGCCCCCTCATCGCATCCTATGGTTTCTCATACCATTTCTATGCTGATGATGCTCAGATTTTCCTCTCCTTCCCCACCTCTGACTCCACCATCCCCTTCAGTATCTCTACCTGTCTGTCTGCTATCTCCTCCTGGATGCACTCGCATCACCTCAAATTCAACCTCTCTAAATCTGACCTCCTTTTCTTTCCCTCCTCCTCCACCCCCTCTGATCTCTCCATCTCTGTTCCTCTGGAATCTACCACACTCTCTCCCTCCTCCTCAGCTAAGAACCTCGGAGTCACCCTGGACCCCTGCCGCTCTTATTCCCAGCACATCTCCACTCTGGCACGCACTTGCCGATTCTTCTTGAGCAACATATGAAGAATCCGACCATTCCTCACCAACTATGCCACCCAGCTCCTGGTCCAGGCCCTGGTACTCTCCCGCCTAGACTACTGCAACTCCCTCCTGGCTGGCCTCCCTGCATCCACCACCCGTCCGCTCCAGCTCACCCAGAACTCACCTGGTGCTCACCTGGTGTTCTCTCTGCCTCGTTTCTCCCACGCAACTCCACTGCTCCGCTTACTCCACTGGCTCCCGATCACCGCTCGCATCCAGTTCAAGACTCTCGTACTAGCCTACAGATGCCTTGACCAGACTGCACCCAGCTACCTCCAGACCCTCATCTCTTCTCCCTACACCCCCACTCGACCTCTCCGCTCCTCCTGCACTAGAAGACTGGCCCTGCCTCCACAGCCCGCTCCTTCTCCACCCTCGCCCCGCAGTGGTGGAATGACCTTCCTACAGATGTCAGGACTGCCCAGTCCCTGACCACCTTCCGGCGCCTCCTCAAGACTCACCTCTTCAGACAGCACCTGTAGAACTCCTCTTTTTTTCCCCCTGGACACTTATCACTCTTCCTTAAATGCGCTTTACTTGCTCATTGTATTTATCTTGCTCTTAATTGTATTATTACTTGTACTGTGATCCTTGAAATGTATTTTTGTTTACGACTGTAAGTCGCCCTGGATAAGGGCGTCTGCTAAGAAATAAATAATAATAATAGTTACCCAGTTAATACCATGTTGTTGCATAATATACCACGTTACATCCAACACTATAAAGTGCTACTGGTAATTGCCATTAATAAAATACCCATATATCCAACACAAACTACATGAATTAGTTATGTGAGGGGGGAAACATTTACACAAAAGTAGGTGGTGTGTATAAGTACCACTTTGCAGTTTGGCTCTGGTGATGCAATGTCTTCCAGTATCCCTGAATAATCAAAATACATGGTTAATAGTTTCAGAGTTAACACCGGCCTTTATTACTCACTTTCAGCAAAGAAGAGAAGCTGCCATGCGTGCCAATTAACACTTCCCTACAGCGGGGTGCATGTGCAAAGTGCTGCTGTGCAGAGCTTGATTTTCTCAGTAACCCCAGGCCATGAAGCAATAATCTTGCTGGTGTTAACTGCAAAAACACATAGTCCACAAAAGCTTCAGTGATGTAAAGGAAAGTTACTCAGCTGACGTTTTGTACAACAACATACACAAACATTTATTGGATACCTTAGCTACTTTGCAGCCTGACAGTTTAGGTCAATTTGTTTTCTTGCCAAGTAAAAAATGTCACTACCATAATAGATTCCCACTGACATGACACTCTCAGCCCATTGGAGATGAAGGCTGCTATAAATGGAACACCTTTACAAACCAGCCCTGAAAACATGTTGCTGCCAGCCAGATCACAAAAGCACAACTAAATAAAACAGCTTTATAGGCAGGCCACATGACACAACACATTCATGCTTTTACCTCATTGCTAAGAATAGCCTGACCTTTGCTAAGCTAATAGTATGTGCCTGCGTGCTATGTGTCTGGTTTGTGGGTAACACTTACATTTCTGCTATATATCATCAAAATTAACTTAACAGAGAGCTGGCTGAATTTCAGTTATATCTGATGAGAGGACGTGGCTGGCAAAGAGCTCCTGCACACTGTTCGCTTAAAGAGACAGTGGACAGAATAATAGATTTTTTTATGTGTGTGTGTGTGTGTGTATGTGTATATGTAATTATCAAATACCTCTGAAGTATTTGGACAGATGAATAAATGCAGAATGACCGGGGGTGGGACATACCTGTTTTATTAACCCACTCAGATCCCTTGACAATTAGATATCTTGGTTTCACTGAAAAGATAAAGAACCATCTCCTCTTCAAATACTGCCATTTAAATAAGCAAGGCAGTTTTATAAGTGCAGTTTTTTATAAGGCAGTTTTTCTCTATAAACCACGTTATAGAGATCTTTCATTAAGCAACTATAGTACATGATTGGTTCAACATATTGTACCGTTGTCCCGGGTGCTCGGGAGGAATGACTCGAACGAGAACATTGCAAGTATCAGTAGCTGTTTAATGACTTATTGGTTTACACACGCTGGCCCGCTCTAATAGCTTACCAGTCTGAACTCATCACTACCTAACTAACTTTGCCCAGGCGAACCCTAAGCGTGCCTACTTAATCCTTCCCTTATCTCACCCACTAGGGAGTCAGCCTCCTATCACAGTCCAAATAAAACCCACGAAACCCCCCATAGGACCCTCGCATATCAATCAATACCCTGTAACGTGCTATAGGCCTGCTTTTCTCTATAACCTCTATGGGGGTGATAGGATGCTACACTGCCCCCTCTCAGATACATTCATCCCCGAACGCGTTAAAACTATGCAGAGCGGCAGTTCCGCAAAGAAAACCACCCTGTGACTACCATACTCACCCAAACCTAACTGACCCTCGCTAACTATTTACAATGACTGAGGCATGCAGATCTTCACTGGTGGTAGACTCAATGGCAAGGGGGTCTCCCACCAGGCTAGTGGCCCTCCCTGGGCTCTCTGTCTGCTGGTGCACTGCAGTCCTCTGTAGAATCCTTGCAGGGTGCTGCCCTCGTAGGCCTCAGGTCACTTGGAAAAGTAATCCATGGCAATTAAAATGTAGCGATTGCCTTTCTCTGATATTGGCAGGGGTCCCAGCACATTAACGGCCACCCTCTCCATCAGGGCAACAGCGTTGTACTGGTGCATCGTGGTGTGGCCCTGCTGTCAGTGACCCTTGCGTGCTGTACAGCAATGAGCCAGTGTCTTCGTTACTCCAAAATGACCTGATGAGGGCAAGTTATGTGCTGTCTGGAGGATTGAAGGAACCATAGCAGCAGGAGCCATTAAGTGCAACATACCACTGTCCCCTGGTGGCGCCTTCCATCTTCGGTACAGGACTCCCTCTCTCAGCTAAAGGCATTCCCACTGAGTCCACAGCACCTTCACCCGCTCTCCATAAGGGGCAATTTCTTCCCATGACGGTCACTGACCATCTTATTTCCATTGCAGTAGATGTCACTGTCGGCTTCCTGCATTTCCTGTATCTGCTCTGCCGACCATATCACCGGTATCAATACTTTGTTGCACCAGGCTTGTGCGGTCTTTGTTGTTCGGGTCCAGGCAGAAAGTATCACAGTACTTCTGAACAAGTTGGTATAGCGCCTCACGCTTGTCTGGCGTTAGTTGAGGGCTTCCTCTTTGGCACATCTTCATCAGGGTCTCTGGCAACGGCCTCCCTCTCTGTATATTCTCCCTCTCCATAATGCCGGCATTGCCCCTATTTCTGTTGCACATCAGCCCCACATAAAACTGCTGCCCTGCACTCCCTAATGTCAGCTTGTCTGTTGTCACGTCCAGCTGGCTGTTGTTGGCCCGGAGGAAGTCAAGGCCCAGGATGAGGTTGTCGTGGATTGCAGCAACCCATGTCTCTTGATGTGCTGTCACTTATCCCACCTGAATTTGAAGCACTGTCTTCCCTTCCACTGGGACTGGTTCACCAGTGGCTGTCCTCAGCTGGCCCTGCACTGGGGACCTTGGCTTTCATTCACTGCGATTTAGTTTTCTTTTGTCTCTCTGGGGCTCTGTACCTAAACTTAAGAACAGCTCCATGTAAGTAGAAACTTTTTTATTATTATTATTTGGCAATTGGAAATACCCACAAAGCATCCACCGCTGGGATGACTGTGTTGGAATTCTGAGCAAACCCCAATTACTTATAGAATAATGAGGAAAACTTTTGCATTCATTAGAAACATGATTTCCATTACACGAGAGTAGATGTTAAAACTTCATGCTGATTTGAACTTGGCTCTCGCCAAGATAAGCACCAACTAAGACATAGCTTTACAGTAAACTAATGTGATCCATCTGTGTCTCTGTCCATTTGCGTTTCCTTCCATATGATGATGTAGATATCCTTCTGTCTGGCGTTGATGGCGGAAGTGTAATGCTGGCTCCAGGGATCAGCTTATTTGCATCCCTGGCGCATCAGCACACACAACGTCTGCGATGCTGGCTCCGGGGATCAACCACAGTGCGGTCTCCCCAACGCATCAGCATGACAACCGTCTGGATTGAGCGAAGTAGGAGTCTTTAAGTGGCCACCTTCCATCCTTGGTGTTTCGTCAACTAGCCCACAACACCTCAAGGAGGGCTCGACGGTGATTCTGGCGTCCCAGCATTACCCCCCTCCGTCCCCCACTCAACTCAGCCCAGCTTACTTACCTGTACATCAGCGTTTCTTTCTTTCTATTGTGCTTGATTATGTTAAATGCCCTCGTCTTCGGCTCAGGACATTTAACGGCAGAAGACAGGCCTTACCAGATAATAAAGCCATCTTCTTCAGGTTCTGTTGTTTAATTATTGATTTAATGGGCACTGAGGAACTAAAGGGTCTCATTTAGACGTGTTCAGCTAAAAGGGTGTGTGGCAAGGCTGAGGCCTTGCACAGGTAAACAATATGTTTTATTGGGCTGTAAATAACATTTGTATAATTTGGAAATAAAAGGTTTGTGTTAGATATGGCATGGCAAGGAGGTTAGAATTCCCGCCCTGCCAACTGAAATCCATGTGCAGCATGATTGTCAATTAACCCTGGCCACAGACCTTTAACACGAGAAGGACCGGAGATATACTCTACCTAGAAGCCCCGCAGCAGACTGTATTTATAATAGTATAAATGTTATATATATATATATATATATATATATATATATATATATATATATATATATATATATATATATATTGTAACGTAGCGGGTTGTGAGAGACAGCAGGGAGGGGGTTAAGACCTCCCTGCGAAAGAAATACACCTTTTTGTTTGATTGTTCTGTTTTTTCAGTTAATTAGTTTAGTTTATTGTCTTATTGTTTGTTTAATTGTTTAATTGTTTTATTATTAATTATCATCCGCACCTGGGCGTTATTGGAAATTAGGACCAGGTGCGGGGTTTAAAAGGAGAGCAGGCAGTCTGCTCGGGGCTGCTAAGGAGAAGGAGGCAGAAGGGAGTGCTCTGCTTCCTGGCAGTCCCGAGATAAAAAAGGTATAGTGCAAACCTGTGTGGTTACGTTTTGGAACAGGGAAACGGCTTAGCCGTCCTGTGGTAGTTAGGTTCCTGCGTGTGTAGTTAGTGCTCAGAAAGAGCTAGGTGTTTATTTTGTTTTATTGTGTGTTATTAAAAAAATAGCGCGTCAGCGCTGAAAATCCAATTTCTGTGTGCTGGGTCAAGTTCTTAAAGGGGCAACGAACGCAAGTGAGTGCAATTGTTTTACAATATATATATATATATATATATATATATATATATATATATATATATATATATATATATATATATACACACTACCGGTCAAAAGTTTTAGAACACCTCCATTTTTCCAGTTTTTATTGAAATTTACGCAGTTTAATGTCTCAATGTACTCTGAAATTAAAGCATAGAACAAATAAACAATTGGAGATAAAAAAGAAATCATGGAATCGTTTTGTTTAACAAAATTTAATCTAAATTTTTGACTCATCAAAGTAGCCACCTTTTGCAGATATAACAGCCGAACACACTCGTGGCATTCTTTATACAATGGAAATCAAATATTGTTCGGAAAGTTCTTCCCAACACTGTTGCAGAAGTTCGCACAAATGTGTTGCACTTGTAGGTTGCTTTGCTTTCACCCTTCTGTCCAGTTCATCCCAAACCAGCTCGATGGGGTTTAAGTCTGGAGACTGTGCTGGCCATTCCATGATTTGAAGCCTACCGTCTTGTTCTTTTCTTCTAAGGTAGTTCTAACATAGCCTGGAGGTATGTTTTGGGTCATTATCTTGCTGTAGGATGAACCCCTGACCAACTAGGCGTATACCAGAGGGTATTGCATGGCGCTGCAAAATGCTCTGGTAGCAGTTTTGGTTCAGGGTGCCACTCACTCTGTGCAAGTCGCCGACTCTGGATCCAGCAAAAGAGCCCCAGACCATCACGCTTCCTCCTCCATGTTTGACAGTTGGTGTCACACACCGAGGAACCATCCTTTCACCTACTCGACGGCGTACAAAAACCCTGCGTGATGAACTGAAGATTTCAATTTTTGATTCATCGGTCCATAAGACCTTCTTCCAGTCTTCAGTAGTCCACTGGCGGTGCTTCATGGCCCAGGCAAGCCTCTTTTTCTTATTTTGCCATCTTAGCAATGGCTTTCTTACTGCCACTCGACCTGTCAAACCTGCAGCTCGAAGTCTTCTTTCACAGTTGAAACTGAGACTTGCTTACTTCGACCAGTGTTAAGCTGTGCTTGAAGCTGTTGTCCTGTGAGCCGCCTATCACGCAAGCTGTTGACTCTCAGAAACTTGTCTTCTGATTCTGTTGTGGCTTTGGGTCTGCCAGACCTCTTCCTGTTAGAGTTTCCTCCAGTTTCCAAGTGCCTTTTGATGGTGTAGGAATTTCTCGAAAGGAAAGACCTACACTTTTAAGGGTTATAATGGTCTGTCTGTCTTTCTTTGTTAATTGCCTTTTTCTCGCCATTATGAGAGCAATATACTACTTCCTGCAGTACAATACTGTCCAAATAATGCTTGAGAGGGTGTAGTAACACAGTCTGTTCCAACACTGCTTTTATACAGACAGAGGGTTTGTAAGTAATCAACAAAAGTTGGGACACCTGTAGGAATTGTTAGCATCAACTTTCAAGGCTTAATTTACTTCCATTGCTGCAGAACAGCTGTAAGTTGTTAACCCATTACTTGTTCCCTGAAAAAGGCCTTTTTGTATAACTCTGAAATGTACATTATTTTTCAGTTTTTGGTAACCTAAACTTTTTTTTTTTAACCTCTGGCAGTTTACCGCTTACCTTTGTACCATTTCAGGTTATTCACTGGACTTGAACTGCTTAAATTTCAATAAAAACTGGAAAATGTATATATATATAACATTTATTTTACATATCAAAACATCTGATCCAAAACATCAACTCCATATTTTGTTGCATTGTAAAACTCCACGGTCTCTGGTATTTATTTTCTAGTCCCGATGCTAACTGACTGACCAAAGCAGTGCAGCTGGCAAGCAGGCACCAGCCTTCAAAAGCCTGACTGAAAACAACAGACTGTCAAGTCTAACACATGTTACACGACTGGAGAAAATTACATTTTAAAACCAAAAACCGCCAAAATGACTGCCGCGGGGCTTCAGTGTTAAAAGGTGCTGAAAGTCAGTCCTTGGTTCTTTTTTGTTCTTTACAAGACTAGAGGTGGATCGGTGGAAAATCCTCATGGCTGAGAGTTTGAAGCAGGCAACCAAAGCATGGTCACCGTCTGTACACTGGGAACATCAGAACTAGGTTCACTTTGTGTGATAACCAGGATCCTAGTGTGTAGCATAGGGATTACTTTAGGGGATTTTAATCCCACCGAAGTCTAGAGAGGAAAGGTCAGGGAGACTGTTCCTGGACCCGGACCTCCTTTTTAGGGGAGTAGTGCTTGACCACTTTGTGGTCAACTTTTATTTTCTAGTTATTTTTGAAAAGTGTTTTATTATTGCCTTTTTTGTACACCTGAACATATGCCCTCTGTGTGCTACCATTGCTGGTAGTGTTTTGTGTTTGTAAACTGCAATAAAACATAGACGCCTGTGCGATGTGTCATCGTCAACCTCTGTGTCTCTCTCGTCTATCAGCGGATACCCACACAGTTACATAACACCCCTGTTACAGAGTGTTTAAAACATTTTTTGAATACTGGTTACTCCAATTTGCAAACGTGTAACTTAATGTCTAAAGTTAAATGCCTGGTAAACACCCTTTATGAATAGGGCCCCTAGTTTTCTATTTACTATTAGGGTTAACTTACCAGTGGTAAATTCTTTGTGAATGTGTACCAAGGTCTTTTAAGTTGTTTAGCTTCTTGTTTTGTAACATTTATGTCAAACACAGAAATAGAAGTTAATTTAACACTGGAGTAAACACTTTTCAAAGTCCATATTTCGGTATAACAACCCCAAAGACAACTTGAATAGTATTATAGCAGCCACCATGTTGAATCTTGACTACCTCCATAAAATAACTCTTTTCCTTGTTTTGTTAATGTAATGCTATGAGAAAGTATAATATCCTGTTGAGAAACATGGACCACCAGCAAAGAGTTTTGCTGCAACAGTGACAGTGCAAGAGCCACAGCATTTGGTTTCGGCTGGGATCATCTCCCAGTGCTGTAATTGTTAACATATTTTGTCATCCACATGTAAACCAATATTCACAGTGTTAGGCAATATGCACTCAATCTCAACATAAATGCTGAACATGTAAAAATGGAATAATGTGGGGCCTTAAAGTGTATGGTTAGGGTGGGGTAGGAAAGTAGAACAAAACTCAATTTGATACGGATTACTGCACATTTCAAATAATATGGAATTGTGTTTTCCTTTTTATTGTAAGATATTGTAATACTGCTGGATATACAAGTACTGTAACAGCATGAACCATGAAAGGCAGCTGTTTGACTTACACAACTAAGCAATCACAAAATGTTTACACAAAAGTCAAACAAAAAAAATATATATAAAGTTTAAATAGCATATGTACCTTTATTCTGTGGAGACACCACTGTTTTACGGTATTAAACATGATAAGCCATACATTTTAAACTATTATAAACTATCTATATACTTGTATATACACTCTTATAAAACAATTACATTCATCTGCTCAGGTAAAACCATATCATATTGAAAGTACCTTCAAACATGGTAAATCACAGATATATAATATATGTACAGTACATTAAACACAAAAAAAGAAGTTTTACTTGATGGTAAGAGCTAACAATTACGAAAAAGCTTCCCGTTTCTTCCGATTGATTAGTGTGTTGCTGAATTTGCTATGGAGAACTTTTTTGGGGAAATGCAAAATGGTTAAAAGGGCAGCATAATATATTATATATATATCTATATATATATATATATATATATATATATATATATATATATATATATATATATATATGATGTTAATTAAAATTAATAGAGATTCAAAGATAGAAGTAAAAATGATGTCACAATATACAGAACACCATTACATCATGTAAAATTAAATCATGGATTTGAATATAAACAATAACAAGTAGTTTTGATTCAAACACAGGCTCTCTTGAGAAAGATATGTACAACATATCGAAACGTTGGGCAGCTGACTCTTTGAGCTAATATATATATATATATATATATATATACACATATATACACCAGGGGTTTCGCTGTCGCTCGTCACTCTCGTAATTTGCGAATGTTTTTTGAAAGTGACGACAAAAAAAAAAGTGGAATCGTCACTAGTGACGATCGTTTCTGTTTGTACTATATAAAAAAATCCCTTTTGTTAAAGTCACACACAAGGTCTCTTTCTTCAGAAGAAGGGATCACTAAACCATAGAGTCACTGCTGCTGATCAGATCAGCGCCTCAGCCTCATCGATTCATTGACTCTGCAACGTTCTCATGGCGTGGTAGGCGACGTAAATGCAGTCAGCCAATCAGCGCCTCAGTTTCATGTTGCGCAAATATAACCTCGTATCCCTGTTACACCCGACCATTACTTCTGGAAGAATAAGTAATCAGCTTCGGCAGTGACTGCTGAAATATAAGTTATTACAGTTGTGCTTAAAATACTGTGTGCAGAAGATTTGTAAAATGAAAACGCATCAGTAACTAAGAAAAAAAAATTAGCCTACGGTAACGTTATAAAATATGTGAAATGTGTCTTTTCTATGACCAAAAATGTTAAAATCCGGGGCCAAAATTATTCCGTATGTGTTAAGCATCAACTGTCTCTTGACCATTTCGCCAGTAGGCCTATAACGAGCATGATAAAATTATATATATATATATATATATATATATTGTAAGATAGCGGGTTGTGAGAGTCGGCAGGGAGGGGGTTAAAACCTCCCTGCAAAGAAAAACTTGTGGGAATGCACCTTTTTGTTTAATTGATTTGCTTATTGTTTTGTTAATTGTTTAATTGTTTGATTATTAATGATTATCCACACCTGGGCTTTATTAGGGGTTTAAAAAGAGAGCAGGCAGTCTGCTCGAGGCTGCTGAGTGGAAGGAGGCAGTAGGTGCGCTGTCTCCGAGTAGCCAAGAGAAGAGAAAGTAAGTGCTGTTTAAACCAGTGTGTTTGTAAAGACGGGTAAACAGCTTAGCTGTCCCGCGTTAGTCAGGGTGTTTCCTGTAAGTCGAGTTAGTGCTCAAGAAGAGCTAGGTGTTTGTTTTGCTTTTGTGTATTTTGTTTGTGTTATTTTTGTGTTTATTAAAAACAATAGCGCGTCAGCGCTTGAAAAATCCATTCCTGTGTTCCTGGGTCAAGTTCTTAAAGGGGCAACGAACCCGTGTGAGCAACGATCGTTTACAATATATATATATATATATATATATATATAGATATATATACAGTGTATGTGGTTTTATACGGCACTGTATACCTACATCTTGCATTGAGAAAACACCACTGGAATCGGAATAAAGGAAATTATTATGTTATACAGTTCACGTGCAGCATGGTTTTGGCAAGTAGCATTTTCAAAACCATATAATTATGTGCAGTATTAATATAAGTTAAAACATAGCAAATCCACAAAACCAACTAAATACTTATTGTATATTTGACATTTTATTTGTAGTTTTCTGTGTAACACGGGCCTATCGTTTAACCTGAAGCAGATATACGCGTTTATCATATTATCAACAACACCAACGTGTGTTGTAAAAATAAAGCAACAATTGTTTTGAAAACTGTCCAAAATATTTACTTGGTGGCTAAGAATGAAAATGTCAAGATAAAAATGCAGTTTTTTATATGGAAATTGTCAAAATAAAAGGGGAAGCTGGAAGAATTTACCAGTCAGGACAACGGCATTTAAATTTGACTACTATTAAACTGTATCTGTTGGTAATGTGGTTTCTTCTAGCAGTTTTCAAACTGGGGTACACGTACCCCTGGGGGTACTCAAGAAAAATTCTGAAATGGCAGACAACGCATTTTATTTAGAACTACTTGCCAATCTATTGCAAACTTTTGTCATGTAATCAACGTTTAAACGCTAACACCAGACTGATGAGCTGTGACAGAGCGTTCAGTGCACACACGGCTAATTTATATATTAAATATGTACATTTTAAATAAGCTCTGTTGTTTAAATGTAATATAAACAGTTGGGTGGTTACTGCAGTCTGTGTAGTATTCAAAAAAAGACATTTTAAAAAACTAAACGCCTAGTCTTTAACTCATTTTATTTCCTGTGTGCGTTCATGCCTGCAAATCGATATTTATTTGTTTCAATGACCCGATTAAAGTTTATTGTAACTTAAGTACTATTGGTTCATTTCAAAATACAGAATGTATGGCCAGTCAGAAACCGTCTAGTTTGACATGCTGTTACGTCTGGTGTGAGAGTTAAGAGTTTTTAGCTTTCAATTCAGTGAAAAAATGTGGATTGTTTGCTCAATACTAGTACATTACTAGCAAAGGGCGATCAAGACGAAATACCATCAAAGATTAAAAACGCCAAAAATGTCTTGCGACTGAAGCTCTCTCCAATTTCCCTGCCATCATAAGTGATTTGAGTGGTAACAAGCAGGGACATCCATTACACTGATACTAGGTAAGCATTTTATTATTCTTTTTTAATTAGCATCAGTACTGTACGTTTTAGTCACAAATAACACTATGTAACACAATTTTTGTTCCTGGGTAGTAAGTGTTATTTCCTAATTGCTTATGCCTCAAAAGTATAGAAAATGGCTATTATTCCCCACATTATTATATTATTATTCCCTTTGTTTTTGTGACCAGGAGTGATATTTTGAAATGTACCTATTTCCAATGAGAAAACGGGCGAATTTGTGTCTTTTCGTTCACATAAAGTCAGAAAAAAACAACATATGAATCCAAATTAACATGTATTTATACTAAAGTAATACAAAAATGACTACAAAAGATTTAGAAGTGAGTAGTTTTTCGAGATTTACGATTATACTGTAAATCACTTTCACGAATCAGCCCCCAAATGTAGTCTCCCATCATGTTCTCGTTATACTGTCCTTCACTGACAGCTCATCCAGGAGCCTCAAAGCCGTGCTGCTCCATAATGGTAACAAGTACCCGTCTCTTCCCCTGGCTCACTCGGTGCACCTCAAAGAGGATTACAACAGCATCAAGACCTTGCTGGATGCCTTGAAGTATGATGAGTACGGCTGGGACCCCCGGAAGGTGCTGATGCCACCACTGCACATCAAATTGGGCCTTATGAAACAATTTGTCAGAGCTCTAGATAAGGAGTCGGCAGCCTTCAAGTACCTTCAAGACTTCTTCCCTAAGCTGTCTGAGGCAAAGGTCAAAGCCGGTGTCTTTGTCGGACCACAGATAAAGAAGATCCTGGAGTGCAATGAATTCCCCAAGAAGCTCACTAGTAAGGAGAAAGCGGCTTGGAACAGCTTTGTCGCAGTGGTTCGGGGCTTCCTGGGCAATCACAAGGCCGAAAACTATGTGGAGCTGGTTGAGACTCTGGTGAAGAACTACGGCACAATGGGCTGTAGGATGTCCCTCAAAGTCCATATCCTTGATGCTCATCTTGATAAATTCAAGGAGAACATGGGAGCGTACTCGGAGGAGCAAGGCGAGCGCTTCCACCAGGATATACTGGACTTTGAACGCCGCTACCAAGGACAGTATAACGAGAACATGATGGGAGACTACATTTGGGGGCTGATTCGTGAAAGTGATTTACAGTATATTCGTAAATCTCGAAAAACTACTCACTTCTAAATCTTTTGTAGTCATTTTTGTATTACTTTAGTATAAATACATGTTAATTTGGATTCATATGTTGTTTTTTTCTGACTTTATGTGAACGAAAAGACACAAATTCGCCCGTTTTCTCATTGGAAATAGGTAAATTTCAAAATATCACTGTCCTGGTCACAAAAGCAAAGTTTGTGGGGAATAATAGCCATTTTCTATACTTTTGAGGCATAAGCAATTAGGAAATAACACTTACTACCCAGGAACAAAAATTGTGTTACATAGTGTTATTTCCTTATCCAGGGCGACTTACAATTGTTACAAGATATCACATTATTTTTACATAAAATTACCCATTTATACAGTTGGGTTTTTTACTGGAGCAATCTAGGTAAAGTACCTTGCTCAAGGGTACAACAGCAGTGTCCCCCACCTGGGATTGAATCCACAACCCTCAAGAGTCCAGAGCCCTAATGACTACTCCACACTGCAGCTGAGATAGCTACCAGGTATACCTTAAGCGTGGAGGGAGTTCCCTTCATCAAAAAGGTCCTGCAAAAATTGCAGTATGTCTGCCATGGGGCAGTCATGGGGTCCAGTCCACGTGACTGATATCACGTCAGGAATACACCCCATTTGTAACGATACTGGGATCGTGTAGATGCTGCTGTGGCATTATGAAGAGTCTCAATGACTTTGTCAGATAAGCCGAGATGGCTCAAGTGTCTCCGCTCAAGGGCCAGACCCAAAGCTGCAGAGCTGTTGGGTCTGGATGCCACAGTGTTCCCTGCGCCTGGCTCAGCAGGTCGCGATGGGCTGGTAGCTCCCACGGCTGACCATACAGGAGCTGTGCCAGTATCGAGAACCAGGTCCTCCTGGGCCACTTTGGGGCTACTAAGAGCACCCGAGCCCGATCTTGTCTGATCTTGTCTGATCTTCTCCATACACAGTGGAAGCAGTGGCAGTGGTGGAAAGGCATAGAGTGACAAGACACTGTAAATAAGCGGTGGCGTTCTAAGACAGGGTGCCGGACCCTGTGGTTGAACCAGGCTTGGAGAGGGCACATGCATAATAGCCCTAAGGGGAGGATCTGGGATGCTGCTGCCATCAGACCGAGAAGTCTCTAGAAGGTCAGTAACCTCACTGCTGCATTGAACTGAAACAGCTCCAAGCAGACAGACAGCCCTGGATTCTGTCAGATCATGTTTCCAGAATTGAGGTTTACGCCAAGAAAGACAACCCCTAGAAAGGGCATCAGCTGGCTTTTCGAGTGGTTCACCGTGAAGCCTAGCCGTTGGAGGTGGCTGGTGACCAGTCCTGTGTGCAACAGTGCCTGCGCTGGTGACTCTGCACATATCAGCCAGAAGTCCAGGTAATTGAGAACTCTGATTCCTTTGAGTCTCAGAGGGCCAACATAGCATCCATGCACTTCAAAAAAGTGTGAAGAGCTAGAGGCCAAACTGCAGTACATGGAACTCGTACGCGGTGCCTTGAAAAGCAAACCTGTTTGAGGTCAAGGATCAGTCTGAGGCCGCCATCCCGTTTCGGCACCAGGATGTACCTAGAGTAAAACCCTTCTCTCTCATTGAGAGGGTGAACAATTGAAATGGCCTGTTTCAGCAGTTGGGCCAACACCTCCTGAGACACTAAAATATCATGCCCTGCACAAGACCAAAGCAACATTGGAGTGGCTCAAGAACAAAAAGGTGAATATCCTACAGTGGCCCAGTCAAAGTCTTGATCTCAATCCCATTGAGAATCTGTGGCACTATTTGAAAATTGCGGTCCACAAGTGTCATCCAACCAACCTGAACAACCTGGAGCAAATCTGCCAAGAAGAATGGGCCAAAATCCCTCCGATACTGTGTGCAAAGCTGGTACATACTTACCCCAAAAGACTTAAAGCTGTTATTGCAGTGAAAGGTGGCTCTACCAAATATTAATGTGTGGGGGTTGAATACTTATGCAAGCAAGATATTTCAGTTTTTTATTTTTCTTAAAAATATTTCCCAACATAAAACCAATGTCACCTTACAATAATTGATTTTGAGTTTCAGTGCTTAAAAATAAAATATCAAACAGAAAATTTCAATGTACCATTTGTAATTCAGTACTACGAGAGAATTGGTCAAGGGTCTGAATACTTTTGCAAGGCACTATATATATATATATATATATATATATATATATATATATATATATATATATATATATATATATATATATATATATAATTAGAGCCTATAGCGGTAGCCTATTAGTCATGCAATATGACACTAGTGAGCCATGACTTTGTGTCTGCATTTGGCAGTATATGTCAGTGGCGTAATGGTTAGGGCGCTTCACTGCGTACAAGGGTTATAGGTTCAATACCAGGTGGGGGGCACACTGCTCTTTTTACCTATTTCTCCAGAAATAAACATTGGTAATTGTATGTAAAAAATAAAATAAATGACACAACTGCTCTGGATATTGTCTGCTAAGAAATATAATAATAATCAGACCTGGTTATTGCTTGGTTTTAAATACCAGCCCTGTTATCAACGCGTATGAACATTCTAAAAGTGTTACAACTCAAACAGGTCTAAGAGTATATAAAATAAAAGCCACAAGGTGTTTAATTCCTAAACACATTTAGAATCATAAATTCAGTAACGTGTTTGAAAAGTGTGACAAATATCCTACGTGTTTAAACACCTGGTTTATAGGCTATGTCTTATATATTAGGCTATGTAATATATATTTCAATTCATCATATAGCCCCAAAGGAATCAGTATAGCATTTGGCTCTGAGAAACATATTCTTGAAAACACCTATCCTGCCTGCTGCCATGTTTTGTTGGATTTGTTATGAAAACAACATTGTTTCTCACACCACGTTGTGGGAAAGTTTGCAAGAAAGTGGACACTTCTATGACTTCACTGCAAGCTGGATAAAAACACATTTCTTCATCAATTGATGAAGTAAATGTATGAATTGTATGGGCACTGGAGTCGATGAAAAACTTCAGGGATTTTCCGCATTCTACCAATTGCATATCGACCAACAATATACCGTACGGTAAGCTAATAAATATATCCCTCACTATTTACTGTGTTTCATTTTATTGTGCTATTGCTAGGTTATGTTGCTCTAAAACAAGACAATTTTACCGGCAAGGCATTTTCCTCATTTTGCATTACTTACAAATCTGCATTATTAATACACCATTAACTATGTATTGTAAATGCATTACGCTGCTTGTGTAATTAGAAGACCCCAGACAGCTTTTATTTCAGTTTACCGAGTGTAAAACTGAGATGTGAGACTTTAGACATTAATATACTTTCACATATTTTATTTAGTTCCAATACTTTATTAAACCAACATACTGTTAATATATCAATGCATCTTCCTTAGCTATATAAATGATTTCAACATGTTGAAGCAGAAAAGCATTTTAAAATAAAATAAAGTTTCTCTCAGCCTATTTACAAACAGCATACATTATATTCGGACATTTCAATTCAATTGATGTAACTATCACTATTTAATCATATCCTGATGTAACTATCACTATTATCTGCTGTATTATTGAATTGTGGTTTGTCACACTTGAACAAAAATTATTGTATTTCTTGCTCTTATTGTATTACTTGTATTGTAACACTTGAATGTATTTGTATTTGCTTGCGATTGTAAGTCGCCCTGGATAAGGGCGTCTGCTAAGAAATAAATAATAATAATAATAATAATAATAATAATAATAATAATAATAATTATTATTATTATTATTATTATTATTATTATTATTATTATTATTATTATTATAATAAGCAGGGAGTTACATTAAATTTGACTGTATTATGGATGCATCTGTCTTCTTTTCATACATTTTAGTCTGTAAAACCAAAGAATATGTGACACGTTTAATATCTAGGTAAGTTTATATAGTAAAATAGAAGTGTTCTATTCCTATAACAGCACTAAACACATCACTATAACAGCAGTGTTGATAAATCATTAAGGAGAGCACTGGTGTTTAGGTATTTTGAATACTACATAATTCTTAAATGTTATGTGTTTAATCTATGCCATATTTGTTAGTTTATTTGCTATAGTTTAATGTTTTTTTCTATCTATTTTCGGTTCTATTATTTCACATACACAACATTTTACCCAAATGAATGATGGTCACACACCTGCTTTTATTGATTGTTTGCTTACACTCTTATCTACTGTACTTTCTGTGTTTCAACAATATTTCTGTTTTCTTGGAGTCGTTTTTTCTTTATAATGTGCACTATTTGCATTTGACTTTGTATTTGTATATTCTGAAATAGAAGCATTTTAATTTGTATATCATGGAAAAGCTTCAAACAATTTCCATTTCAAATGCTTTTAAATACTTTTCTATATTAATGCAGATAAGAAAGTGAGAAAAATAATCCTTTCAGTATTGCTGGTAAAGTCTATCAACCTGAAAGATGGAAACTAAAGGACTCCGCTTTACATAACTTCATGTTTATTAAACATTATAATCATTACTGTGTCTGCTGTTATTGTTCAAACTGAGATCTCAATTATTACATTCATCCCCCGATTGAACTAACAATGAGTTACTTCATGCAATGTTAGACATAACTTGAAATATCCAACTCTTTTTGCTGGTCCACAGACCCTGATCAGGACTAATCTTGGACTACCTTACCTGAGTAAATATTAGGTAGTCCAAGATTAGTGCTAATTGGGGCCTGTGCAACTAGCCATTTAAGAGCTAAAAATCATTCAAAAGCTCTGATTAGACAATTAGTTCAATTGAGGGTTCGATGAAGTAATTCAGAGCTCAGCTGGATCAAAAACAAGCAGACAGTGGGACCCCAGGACCAAGATTGAGAAACACTGTTTTATGTAACATGCTTCTGATATTGGTACATACCTGGAAATTACTATTAACTACATGACTACTGTGTTTATGTTGCCATTATATAAACTATACTCATTCTATGTCAACTTGGTAAAGGCCTGTGCCAAATTCATGACAATAAATTGCTCAATTAACAAATGGTATATGCCAGAGTACTTGAAATGCATTTAGCATTTGTGATTTAGTTTGGTTGTACATGGCT
This sequence comes from Acipenser ruthenus, assembly GCF_902713425.1. Taxonomy (NCBI): domain Eukaryota; kingdom Metazoa; phylum Chordata; class Actinopteri; order Acipenseriformes; family Acipenseridae; genus Acipenser; species Acipenser ruthenus. The sequence continues at coordinate 53,058,620 of NC_081193.1, read as the reverse complement.
TTTGCATTTGCATTGAGCAAATCCCAATTTTCAAATACATGCAGTCATTTACATTTAAATGTGCATTTGACCCCATGTCTGTTTGTATCACATTATGCTTATTGAAACTCATACAATGATATTAAGGATTATAATTTCTTTCCTACAGGGGCTTATAGCCAGCCTGAAATACTAGAACCATCATGTCTTTCACCAGAAAACAACAAAGCCAATGACGTGAATACCACTTGAACCACCAAAAGGATATGGATCCCAACCACATTTTCAGCAATCCCCAGACCGATCACAGCACGTTGAGAGTTACTGTCACTACATGGACAGTTGTGCATCTCCTGGCCAATCACAGCCTGTTGAGAGTTATTATCGCACAACTGTCAATGTAACATATTCAGAACGGAATCCGCCCTTTCAGGAACACCACCGCACAACCATCCAAGTAAGATCTCCAGAGTGAACACAGCACATTCAGGAATACCATCGCACAACTGTCTGTAACACATTCCAGCAGGATCAGCATCACAAGGAACCACAGGCCAAAGCCCAACAGCAGCAGGAACAACGTAATTGGGACCTACAACTAAACAGACAAACTCAACAACACAAACAGACAGATTAGTATTACTTGGAGACACAGCACAAAACACAACAGCAGAAAGCACGACTTTATCAAGAACCAGAGCCGCAGAACTTTCTATTCCAGCACAACACCAATCATGCTCCAATACAACACCACACCAAATCACGCCCCAAAGTTTAAAATAACCCAGAACCAAAACGACAAAAACAATTACATCCCAACCATCAGGACCCACATATCCAAACACAAAGGCAACAAGAACAGCTTCTATCAGAGTCAAAGAGACTTCGGGAGCGTGAAAGATACCATAAAAACTTAGAGGCAAAGCAACTTCAACAGTGGGAACGTTACAAACAAAACGCAGCGGCAAAGCTACTTCAGGAGCGTGAAACCTACAAACACCACGCAGAACCAAAAAGAAACAGTGAAAAGACAAAGCGTGCTGCAAATCCTGCTTTACAAACAACTGCAAAGAAAAGACAATACCATCAGAACCTAAACAAAAAAAACTTTGTACTCACAATATTATGCTGACAAATATATCCTTGTTAGAGCTAAAAGAAGACACAACTACAACATTTGCTAGAAAGTGAAACAATTAGTAAACATGTACAAAAGGAAAAACTTATGGGCCAAGCAATCCCCCCAAGGCCCGCTTCTCAGCCACTCAGAGAGAGGGAAAGCCAACACATCCTCTTCCCCACCTCTTCGTGTCATCGCCATGACTGGCAGGCGATCTTACGAGGCTGCTGCCCTCTTCCTACAGTAACCCGCATGCGCCAGACAGTCAGCACAGACCTCCCCTGTTACAGAGCCGTACTTGGGAAAGGGAAGAAATGTGACGACAGACAACTTCTTCACCTCTATCAATTTAGCCAGGGAATTGAAAAAAAAAGGCACTGGGAACAAGGCGAGATACGAGCTACCACTATCAGCTCAAGCCTTGTGAGGACCGCTGCACTCCACTGCACTCTTCAGGCAAAGAGACTGTGCCACTGTGGCAAAGTGGTAAGTGGTACGTGCAGGTGCAGGGGTGATGCAGTGCAGTAATGAAACACAGAGAGTTATAATCCAGTTTGGAACAGTTTTTAATTGTATCCAGGTCTGGTGACCAAACAATAATCCCCCGGCAGTACACACCAATGTATAGAGCATAGTAGGAAACAATAACTGGTTTTGCAAACCAAATAATAGTACACGTTATCCGCCCCACAATACAATACAATACACCAGTCCGGGTGTATGCAGTAGTGTTGGTGGTGGGTGATAACAATTTAAACAGCGACTGTAGTGCAATGTTGTTCTGGGCAGTGCTGGCCCAAGGCGATAGCTCCGGAGACATGTTAGCCGTCTAGTGAATTTACAAAACAAAAGACAAACTAACATCGACAAAAACAAACAAAACACTCACGAATACTGCTCATGACACGATACTCCGGCCCCTTTATGCCAGTACGCATGACCCCTTGGTAAACGATTGCAGCTGTCTTTACTGTCTGCAGCTGCTACATCGTTTGCCTTCCGGGTCAATACGTTCCTGCAACAGAGTCTCGCCTTCTTCCAGACTGACCGACTTCCCGTCCCAGGAAAAGAACTGTCAGGCCAGCCCGTCCAAAGCCTTTCCTTTTCGCTGATTAGCGTCCTCACAGGTCGGGAGGGAGATTTACAACCAAAACTTATATTTCTGTCACAGCCACCCTGAGTGTTTACAAGTGCAAACCCAGGACGAATGTGCCGATTCTCAGCTATCTACAGCACAGTGGCCATCAGGACCAATAGCAAAACGAAGTACTACAATGCCACTAAATTTGGAAAACTAGGTGGACTGTGGCTGTGTTCTACAATGTGTTGGACCTGGCAGCCATAAATGCTTTTATTTTGTACAAGGAAAGCACCGGGAACAACATCAGCATGAGGGAATTCATCATGTAGCTAGCCACAGAGCTTAGGCAGAAACGTTTTTATCTGAGACGGGCAAACCAGCTAGCAAATGCCCCACAACCTTCAACCAGTGCTGCACCCACTGGCACACGGAAGAGGAAACAGTGCCAGGTTGCTAAATGCAATGAAAATAAAACTGTGGGCGACTGCACCCGTTGTGAAAGGCGAGTTTGTGGTAAATGTACAAGAAAGGTGGAGAGGCATGTTTTCAGTGTGGACTGTACAAATTAGAAAGCTGCCATGAAATACAAGCTCCATTTAACTCTGTATCTCTCAAAGCGCATTCACCACACAAAGGTAATTGAGTTATTTTCTATTTTATGTTGTATTTTTTGTAAATTATTTCGGTTTTACAATATTGTATGAACATATACCATTTTACACATGTTTGCTCAACAGTTTCTTTTGAAATGTTTCTTTTATTACAGTTTTGCAGCCACACATGCGCTAATTTTAAAAACAAAGCCATTTAGGTTACATTTTCCATTTAAATATATTGTTTCTGCTATTTTAATTTTTTATATGATGTTCATGAATACAACTTTTGAGTTGTATCCTATAGTTTGTCTTTCATTTGCATATCAAAGCTGTTTAAAAATGACCAGACTAAATAACTGGCACGGCGGTTTTAGGGATGCATTTTTATAGCTTCGTCATTTTTGCGAATCTGCTGCTCAAACACCGTCTGGTTATTTACTTCATATATTTGATAAAAGTCAAGAAAGGACATGCGCATGGGATTCACTAATGCAGAGTTATTTAAATGTTAAACCCTAAACCGGTCTAACTGACCGGCATGGCGGTTCTAGTGCTAGTCGAAATTCTCTCCCACTGAGACAATGGCACCAGCAGCTGCTGTGAGTGTTAGAAGGCACCAAACAGTGGTACAGAGAAACAGCATTCCTTTTTGTGTAGAATTAGCCATGTCATTATCAACAAATGGGATGATGCACGAGATCTATTTCAAATGCGCTATATACACATATATAAATAAAATAATTAGTGTGTATAGAAACTCACATTTAAGGCACGATTCTACTTTGTCCCTTGCAAGCAGACGAGTGATTGACAGCAGTGACTAGTTAAAACGTCACAGGGCAGCTTCGATAGGACAGACACTCACAGGGCTAGTAGCATCGATACAATTCACGGTGGATCTGATTCTGCAAATATGCTAGACCATTTAAATACATGGATTTATATAGAAAGAAGTTAAAACATGTGGAAGACATGACTTTGCAATGCACAGATTTAGTTTAAATTGAATTACATTTATAACATTTACATAAATGCTTCATATTCATTATTTATATAGATATTCACATTACCTGCTTTTTCAGTGGCAAATGCATTAATCCAGTGTTGTATAATAACATTCTTTACTTTATATTATTAATATGTAAAATGTTGTTGTTATGGCTTTTTGACCCCTAAGAAATACTACAAATATTGAATAATGGGTATAATTATGAATGCCCTTTAAAACGTGCTATAACACGTTATGTTTCTGTATATTATAAACAAAACCCATGCGAGCAGAACGAAATGACCCACATCAAGAGATCTATCCAAAGGGACCACACATCCAAATTCTCATGCAAATCCATTGAACGGGGTCAAAGTTATTACATAAATAGTACAGAAATTGGGGTTTAACATTAAACTGTCTCCTCAACCCTAACTATATTATTATTATTTATTTCTTAGCATACGCCTTTATCCAGGGCGACTTACAATTGTTACAAGATATCACATTATTTTTACATACAATTACCCATTTATACAGCTGGGTTTTTACTGGAGCAATCTAGGTAAAGTACCTTGAACCCACAACCCTCCGGTCAAGAGTCCAGAGCCCTAACCAATACTCCACACTGCTGCCCCACTACTCCACATTACTGTAACGTAGCCTATATAGTCGGTGCCGCCTAACAGGGATACTGATAATCGTGATTTCTGCTTAACTGGGATACAACTCTGGGAGACAGTTCTTCCCAGTGCTATTTATATTATTTAATTAGGACATCACTTCATTTTCAATGATGAACGGAGATCGCTTTTCAGAGCAAGGTGATTTGCGTAGCAGAGTGCAGTGGTCGTATAATGCCGGCTAATGCCCTGTGTCGGGTCTTATTGCTTACATAATATACACATAGTGACAGAGCACAGGCTCTGCACATGGGGGTGTGTGAGAGTTTGGTGGCTGGTGGACATCTTGGTGGACATGTCCGGGGGGGGGGGGGGGGGGCCTCAAAACGTTATTCTTCTTATTAACCCTTTAAAACTGTGTATCAGTATCACACATTATATATATATATATATATATATATATATATATATATATATATATATATATATATATATATACAGACGTGCTCAAATTTGTTGGTACCCTTACAGCTCATTGAAATAATGCTTCATTCCTCCTGAAAAGTGATGAAATTAAAATGTATTTTATCATGTATACTTGCATGCCTTTGGTATGTCATAGAATAAAGCAAAGAAGCTGTGAAAAGAGGTGAATTATTGCTTATTCTACAAAGATATTCTAAAATGGCCTGGACACATTTGTTGATACCCCTTAGAAAAGATAATAAATAATTGGATTATAGTGATATTTCAAACTAATTAGTTTCTTTAATTAGTATCACACATGTCTCCAATCTTGTAATCAGTTATTCAGCCTATTAAAATGGAGAAAAGTAGTCACTGTGCTGTTTGGTATCATTGTGTGCACCACACTGAACATGTGCCAGGGAAAGCAAAGGAGAGAGTTGTCTGAGGAGATCAGAAAGAAAATAATAGACAAGCATTGTAAAGGTAAAGGCTACAAGACCATCTCCAAGCAGCTTGATGTTCCTGTGACAACAGTTGCAAATATTATTAAGAAGTTTAAGGTCCATGGAACTGTAGCCAACCTCCCTGGGCGTGGCCGCAAGAGGAAAATCGACCCCAGAGTGAACAGAAGGATAGTGCGAATGGTAGAAAAAGAACCAAGGATAACTGCCAAAGAGATACAAGCTGAACTCCAAGGTGAAGGTACGTCAGTTTCTGATCGCACCATCCGTCGCTTTTTGAGCGAAAGTGGGCTCCATGGAAGAAGACCCAGGAGGACTCCACTTTTGACAGAAAAACATAAAAAAGCTAGACTGAAATTTGCTAAAATGCATATTGACAAGCCACAATCCTTCTGGGAGAATGTCCTTTGGACAGATGAGCTTTTTGGCAAGTCACATCAGCTCTATGTTCACAGACGAAAAAATGAAGCTTTCAAAGAAAAGAACACCATACCTACAGTGAAACATGGAGGAGGCTCGGTTATGTTTTGGGGCTGCTTTGCTGTGCCTGGCACAGGGTGCCTTGAATCTGTGCAGGGCACAATGAAATCTCAAGACTACCAAGGCATTCTGGAGTGAAACGTACTGCCCAGTGTCAGAAAGCTCTGTCTCAGTCGCAGGTCATGGGTCCTCCAACAGGATAATGACCCAAAACACACAGCTAAAAGCACCCAAGAATGGATAAGAACAAAACATTGGACTATTCTGAAGTGGCCTTCTATGAGTCCTGATCTGAATCCTATCGAACATCTATGGAAAGAACTGAAACTTACAGTCTGGAGAAGGCACCCATCGAACCTGAGACAGCTGGAGCAGTTTGCTCAGGAAGATTGGGCCAAACTACCTGTTAACAGGTGCAGAAGTCTCATTGAGAGCTACAGAAAACGTTTGATTGCAGTGATTGCCTCTAAAGGTTGTGCAACAAAATATTAGGTTAGCGGTCCCATCATTTTTGTCCATGCCATTTACATTTGTTTTATTATTTACAATATTATGTTGAATAAAAAATCAAAAGCAAAGTCTGATTTCTATTAAATATGGAATAAACAATGGTGGATGCCAATTACTTTTGTCAGTTTCAAGTTATTTCAGAGAAAATTGTGCATTCTTCGTTTTTTGTGGAGGGGTACCAACAAATTTGAGCACGTCTGTATATATACAGTGCCTTGCGAAAGTATTCGGCCCCCTTGAACTTTGCGACCTTTTGCCACATTTCAGGCTTCAAACATAAAGATATGAAACTGTAATTTTTTGTGAAGAATCAACAACAAGTGGGACACAATCATGAAGTGGAACGAAATTTATTGGATATTTCAAACTTTTTTAACAAATAAAAAACTGAAAAGTTGGGCGTGCAAAATTATTCAGCCCCTTTACTTTCAGTGCAGCAAACTCTCTCCAGAAGTTCAGTGAGGATCTCTGAATGATCCAATGTTGACCTAAATGACTAATGATGATAAATAGAATCCACCTGTGTGTAATCAAGTCTCCGTATAAATGCACCTGCACTGTGATATTCTCAGAGGTCCGTTTAAAGCGCAGAGAGCATCATGAAGAACAAGGAACACACCAGGCAGGTCCGAGATACTGTTGTGGAGAAGTTTAAAGCCGGATTTGGATACAAAAAGATTTCCCAAGCTTTAAACATCCCAAGGAGCACTGTGCAAGCGATAATATTGAAATGGAAGGAGTATCAGACCACTGCAAATCTACCAAGACCTGGCCGTCCCTCTAAACTTTCAGCTCATACAAGGAGAAGACTGATCAGAGATGCAGCCAAGAGGCTCATGATCACTCTGGATGAACTGCAGAGTACTGTGCAAAAGTTTTAGGCAGGTGTGAAAAAATGCTGTAAAGCAAGAATGCTTTCAAAAATAGACATGTTAATAGATTATATTTATCAATTAACTAAATGCAAAGTGAGTGAACAGAAGAAAAATATAAATCAAATCCATATTTGGTGTGACCACCCTTTGCCTTCAAAACAGCATCAATTCTTCTAGGTACACTTGCACAAAGTCAGGGATTTTGTAGGCATATACAGAGATGCCAACTGCTACGGTTTGGCTGTAGCAACTAGGGTTTTAAGGCTCTGCTACGGTGATACGGGCCAAGTTAAACAAAATACGTTTTTTTTTTCTATTTAGACTTGCGTCAGTGCTCCTGTGTTAATGAAGGTGTGAGTTTCCGCATTCCCATTTTTGTATCTGATTCACGCGCTGTGATTGGCTTGTGGTTTAAAAAAAAAAACACAGTACCTAGACCATTTACAATGGGACATGCACGGTAGTCAAGGCTTTGCCACTATGAAAAAAAAAAAACAAAGACGATCAGTGATTGGACGGCCAAGATATAACAAAAAGCGCCTTGGAAGCAAGCAAATGGTAAATAGCAGCGGTAACTTTTTCATTCCATTTTTAATAAAGGAAATGGCAACACAAGAAACACCGCGGCTGAATTCACAAAGGTTCAAAGAGGATTACACCAAGAAGTATACATTCATAAAAAAAAGTAAGATATCAGAACATCATGCTTACTGTGAGTACTGCAGGTGCGCTTTAAGTGTCAAGCATGGGGGAATAAATGATATTGATGAACACGTCAGAACTTCACGGGGAGCTCAGGAAAATAGATCATTGGATTGTTTTTTTAAAACGGATGGCGAAAATGACGTGATTAAAGCGGAGACTCTTTTTACGAACTTTATTTTAGAACACAATTTACCAATTGCTGTTGCAGATCACATAGGCCCACTTGTGAAAGTGGCTTTTCCTGATAGTAAAATTGCTTCCAAGTATGGCTGTGCGAGGAGCAAAACAGCAATCGTTGAAACTTTAGCATATCTTTCAGCTACTGAACAGGCCTCGGTTTTGAAAAGTAATTTTTTTGCCATTGCAACTGACGGCAGTAGTGACATCGAGACTCAGTTGTACCCAGTTGTAATATGTTACTTCAGTGAAGAAATTGGCAAGGTGGTAACGCAGCTGCTTGCTTTGTTTACCATCATGCGAGGGTATATCGGCAACCGGAGAAAATATCTTTAAGACTGAGGATACAGTATTGAAGCCATTTGAAATACCGGGAAAAATTGTGTTGCATTTGGAGCAGATAATGCAACTGTAATGCTGGGTGTACATAAAGGTGTAGCTGCCTATGTAAAAATGGAGAACAATTCTGTCCATGTACAGGGTTGACAGAGAAGGTCTAGTGATTGGCACCAAAACCAGACAGTAGTTAGAGGAATGCAAGGAGGGAGGGAAGCTCTCTAAAGAGGAGAAAAATATATTTTTTAACTCTGTCAGAGAGTATTACGCAGAGGCCAGTTTTTATATTACTAGCAAATTGCCATTGCATGAGGAGCTCTTAAAACATGCAGAAGTGGCTGACATCAGTCAAAGGGCAAATGTCAAATTTGAATCTGTGATGTATTTTGTCAGAAGATTTGATTTGGTCTCAGTTGACAGGCTCAATCATTTGGAAAATGAGTTTGTTGCATACCAAGTAGAGAACATTCCTGAAGATATTCTTTGGTCAGACAGGGCAGATGTTTCCTGGTACAAGATAGGGAGGATCTTCAATCCTGTAACAAGTCAACCAAAGTTTGCATTGTTGGCCATGGTGATGCTAACTATATTGATAATACCCCACAGCAATGCAGACACAGAGAGAATATTCAGCATTGTGCGTAAAGTTCAAACAGAGTTCTGCCCAAATCTATCTAGGAAAACTCTAGAAGCTATTTGTGTACAGAAGCTGAAGCTCTTGTCTGTGGAAAAGAAATGCTATGAAGCTGCGTACAATAAGTCTGTACTGATGAAGTGCAAGAGTGCCACTTATACTAAGTTACATATGTGAATAAGCCATAACATTGACCAGCCATCGCCGACACTGAATTGTGTACTTTAGTTTACATTTTTGTATCCTTAGCATAATAATCTGTAGTGATAAAAAGCTTTCTTTTTTTTTTGTGGCTGAAATTGAATGCCTTTTTTGCTTAGTTTCTAGATTGAGAATTGCCAAGACTAGCTTATATGCCTATATTTTAGTTCAACTTTAAGTTATAATATTAGGTACAGTTTTGTGATATTATATATATATATATATATATATATATATATATATAGGTGCTAGGATTTCCATTTTCAAATGTTGGCATCTCTGCATATAGTCAGGTGTATGATTAAACAATTATAACAAACAGGTGCTAATGATCATCAATTCAATATTTAGGTTGAAACACAATCATGAACTGAAACAGAAACAGCTGTGTAGGAGGAATAAAACTGGGTGAGGAACAGCCAAACTCAGCTAACAAGGTGAGATTGCTGAGGTTGCAGTTTACTGTCAAAAGTCATACAGCATGGCAAGACTGAGCACAGCAACAAGACACAAGGTATTTATACTGCATCAGCAAGGTCTCTCCCAGGCAGAAATTTCAAGGCAGACAGGGGTTTCCAGATGTGCTGTCTAAGCTCTTTTGAAGAAGCACAAAGAAACGGGCAACGTTGAGGACCGTAGACGCAGTGGTCGGCCAAGGAAACTTACTGCAGCAGATGAAAGACACATCATGCTTACTTCCCTTCGCAATCGGAAGATGTCCAGCAGTGCAATCAGCTCAGAATTGGCAGAAAACAGTGGGACCCTGGTACACCCATCTACTGTCCGGAGAAGTCTGGTCAGAAGTGGCCTTCATGGAAGACTTGCGGCCAAAAAGCCATACCGCCGACGTGGAAACAAGGCCAAGCGACTCAACTATGCATGAAAACACAGGAACTGGGGTGCAGAAAAATGGCAGCAGGTGCTCTGGACTGATGAGTCAAAATTTGAAATATTTGGCTGTAGCAGAAGGCAGTTTGTTCGCCGAAGGGCTGGAGAGCGGTACACGAATGAGTGTCTGCAGGCAACAGTGAAGCATGGTGGAGGTTCCTTGCAAGTTTGGGGCTGCATTTCTGCAAATGGAGTTGGGGATTTGGTCAGAATTAATGGTCTCCTCAATGCTGAGAAGTACAGGCAGATACTTATCCATCATGCAATACCATCAGGGAGGCATCTGATTGGCCCCAAATTTATTCTGCAGCATGACAACGACCCCAAACATACAGCGAAAGTCATTAAGAACTATCTTCAGTGTAAAGAACAAGGAGTCCTGGAAGTGATGGTATGGCCCCCATAGAGCCCTGATCTCAACATCATCGAGTCTGTCTGGGATTACATGAAGAGAGAGAAGCAACTGAGGCTGCCTAAATCCACAGAAGAACTGTGGTTAGTTCTCCAAGATGTTTGGGCCAACCTACCTGCCGAGTTCCTTCAAAAACTGTGTGCAAGTGTACCTAGAAGAATTGATGCTGTTTTGAAGGCAAAGGGTGGTCACACCAAATATTGATTTGATGTAAATTTTTCTTCTGTTCACTCACTTTGCATTTTGTTAATTGATAAATATAAACTATTAACATGTCTATTTTTGAAAGCATTCTTACTTTACAGCATTTGTTCACACCTGCCTAAAACTTTTGCACAGTACTGTATGTAAGTGAGGAAATTGGAATTCCAGTTAAGCAATATGTTTGGTATTGTAATGACCTGTGCCCTTGGTGGTGAAGCAGAAGATGGAGCACGTTGCCAGGTACAATTAATAAGTAATTTATTACTCGAAATAACATGTTCCTTGTTTGGGCCAAGACCACGCCACTAAAACAATAAAACAATAAAAAAAATCTATTTCTTTCCTTCACTCACTGACCCCCACTTTCTCTTGCTCAGGCACTCGCTCTCTCACAGTCTCTCGCTATACTGAGAAATTTCTAGAAATGATACATTTCCATTGGGGTATGTAAACTTTTGACCACAACTGTATAGGAGAAATATAAAATCCTTTCATTTCATTTTTTACAATTTTTTAAAATTTACTTTATTCAGGGTATAGATTACCTCAACACTGAAATGTGCAGTTAGCAAAATAATTAATCAACTAAGGTGTTTAAAGTATTATTTTTATTCTCCATGTAAAGCTTGCGATAACATTGCAATGTTGTTATCAAACGTAATTAGTAAAAAAAAAAACACAATTGTAAACACGAGTATAACAGCAACAAAAATGGTTTTAATAATTTATTTTCTAATACTCTGCAGTCTCCCAAAGACATCATGAACTTAAAAAATATCAATCAGCAACACTTTTTCTTCCACGCTCCACTTATCCTTTGGTGCTGCCATCTTGGAATGCAAAATTACATCACAGGCAGAACGATTGCCGGCAGTATTGCTCCCGAGTCAGAGCCTTGCAAGAAATCTAGCTCGCTATATTACACTAGGCAATTCAATTGCAATTTGCCCACTCGCAATTATTATCCTGCAAATATTTCTAGCAATAATTGCCTAGTGTAAACTCACCCTTACACATAAGTATGGGCCAGGCAGAAACTAATGTCAGGGATAGTAAAATGCAATGCAATATGGTAAATTCGTTACAGTATATGGTTTGCCAAATATGTGCAGTCTTTTTTTCTTATTTCTGGGACATCTTCAATTTGCAGGGCAGTAATGTTTCTCTCTGGTTGTTGTCTTTTGTAGTTGCCTTGGCGGTTCTGCCAGAAAAAAACTTACTGGCTACTGGGTGGGTTCTGTAATGTCTGTGCATTAGGAAAGCATTGCGTCAGTGTTTGATTTATCTAAAAAGGAGTGACAAAGTGTAATTAACAGACACCCACACCCACAACATCTGAGGTTGTGGTTCTTTCTTAATTAAAAATGGAAGGGCCCAATGTTCAGGAAATATAAAGACCATATCTTTCTGAAATTAGGGGATGTCTAAATTCAATAGTGTGCTCTCAGATGTCATTGGAAATGTTATAATGCTTTCAAAGGAGAAGACTGGATTACATCAAATGAAAAACATGAATGCTGCAGAATAAAAGCTGGTTTTAAATATCTTCAACATTTGTTATCTAGGATTAAACACAGGGATAAAGTCAATATTGTTGGTGCTATTTTAGTGAGTTATTGTAAGGAATGAAAGATTAAATATGCAAAACCAGTGCATGTTTAAATGAGTAATCCTATACTGCCCAGGAACATTGCTATGATGTGGTGCAACATTTCAGCAGGAAAAAGATGGCAAATAGCCTCAATTATATTTTTTTACATTTATAGTACATGATACATTTTCACACATTTATATGATCAACCTTAATCCATTATTTGTCCATATGAACTGCCACATAAGGCTTGCCACTATTTTTTGATAACTTGTTCATTTTAAACACATACATTACCACCCTGCAAGTACTGCATCAGGACACATTGTATTGCAGGGCAGCATGGACACACTTTTGTTTGAATGTCACCACAGAACAGTGTAAATAAAAGATCATTTAAATATACAGTGCCTTGCAAAAGTATTCGGCCCCCTTGAACTTTGCGACCTTTTGCCACATTTCAGGCTTCAAACATAAAGATATGAAACTGTATTTTTTTGTGAAGAATCAACAACAAGTGGGACACAATCATGAAGTGGAACGAAATTTATTGGATATTTCAAACTTTTTTAACATATAAAAAAACTGAAAAATTGGGCGTGCAAAATTATTCAGCCCATTTACTGTCAGTGCAGCAAACTCTCTCCAGAAGTTCAGTGAGGATCTCTGAATGATCCAATGTTGACCTAAATGACTAATGATGATAAATAGAATCCACCTGTGTGTAATCAAGTCTCCGTATAAATGCACCTGCACTGATAGTCTCAGAGGTCCGTTTAAAGTGCAGAGAGCATCATGAAGAACAAGGAACACACCAGGCAGGTCCGAGATACTGTTGTGGAGAAGTTTAAAGCCGGATTTGGATACAAAAAGATTTCCCAAGCTTTAAACATCCCAAGGAGCACTGTGCAAGCGATAATATTGAAATGGAAGGAGTATCAGACCACTGCAAATCTACCAAGACCTGGACGTCCCTCTAAACTTTCAGCTCATACAAGGAGAAGACTGATCAGAGATGCAGCCAAGAGGCCCATGATCACTCTGGATGAACTGCAGAGATCTACAGCTGAGGTGGGAGACTCTGTCCATAGGACAACAATCAGTCGTATACTGCACAAATCTGGCCTTTATGGAAGAGTGGCAAGAAGAAAGCCATTTCTTAAAGATATCCATAAAAAGTGTCGTTTACAGTTTGCCACAAGCCACCTGGGAGACACACCAAACATGTGGAAGAAGGTGCTCTGGTCAGATGAAACCAAAATCGAACTTTTTGGCAACAATGCAAAACGTTATGTTTGGCGTAAAAGCAACACAGCTCATCACCCTGAACACACCATCCCCACTGTCAAACATGGTGGTGGCAGCATCATGGTTTGGGCCTGCTTTTCTTCAGCAGGGACAGGGAAGATGGTTAAAATTGATGGGAAGATGGATGGAGCCAAATACAGGACCATTCTGGAAGAAAACCTGATGGAGTCTGCAAAAGACCTGAGACTGGGACGGAGATTTGTCTTCCAACAAGACAATGATCCAAAACATAAAGCAAAATCTACAATGGAATAGTTCACAAATAAACATATCCAGGTGTTAGAATGGCCAAGTCAAAGTCCAGACCTGAATCCAATCGAGAATCTGTGGAAAGAACTGAAAACTGCTGTTCACAAATGCTCTCCATCCAACCTCACTGAGCTCGAGCTGTTTTGCAAGGAGGAATGGGCAAAAATGTCAGTCTCTCGATGTGCAAAACTGATAGAGACATACCCCAAGCGACTTACAGCTGTAATCGCAGCAAAAGGTGGCGCTACAAAGTATTAACTTAAGGGGGCTGAATAATTTTGCACGCCCAATTTTTCAGTTTTTTATTTGTTAAAAAAGTTTGAAATATCCAATAAATTTCGTTCCACTTCATGATTGTGTCCCACTTGTTGTTGATTCTTCACAAAAAATTACAGTTTCATATCTTTATGTTTGAAGCCTGAAATGTGGCAAAAGGTCACAAAGTTCAAGGGGGCCGAATACTTTCGCAAGGCACTGTGTATATATATATATATAAGCCTTTTTCTTCTTACGATAATTTGCAAACCATTTTTTGGGGTATTCTTATTAATTTTGTTCCCGCCGCAGAGCTTCTAGAAAACAGCCACTGTCTGCGAGCTGACTGACACCGTCTGTCAGGAAACAGAATGAAGGGTGGAAGTCGCAACTAGGATCGTCATGGTGACAAGCAGTAATTAAGCAACAGTGGGTGCATTAAATAACTGAACCCCTCCCAGTCAGAGCAGCACAGAAAGAACCCACAACAGCTTGGTTCCGCTTTAGATTTACCGCAGTCGATCATGGTGGTGCCTTATTACCATTGAGCCTATGGCCAAACACAGATGATCATGAAAAATGGGACATAGACGGGACAACTACCCAAAAGCGGGACAAAAGTAATATTTTACTAAATCTGTTGGGACACTACGGTTGGTAGCTTTAACAATGGGCCCTTTTTGAACTTGACAGCGTTACAATATATATAGTGTGTGTGTGTTTTAATTTGGATGAAAACGGCAGTGATGTTACATACTGTAAGACTACTGTAACGTAGCCTACTGGCCGAGGCTCACTTTTCACCCTTTACACACAGACCCAGACACAGAACAGTACTTTGAAAGCACTTTCGTGCACTTTTATTAATGAAAAAACAAAAACACAACATTGTTTTTTCAGGAGTTCTTATCTTTGTGGGGACATTTTCTCAAATGTTGTCCCCACATTGATAGTAATACATGTCTGCACCCCCCCACCCGCGCACACGCACCGACCGACCGACCGACCGACCGACAGCCTCTCTTGCCTTCACTCAGACTGCCCAGTACAAACATTTGGTTCTTGTTATATACCTGCCTTCTAATTACAGGAAGGTCACACCCATTAAATTAAATCAAATAATTACACCTGTGGCTGTGCAAACACAGCCACACACCCACATTTATCTGGCAAGGACATAAATTAACCCTCTCCCTGCCAACCACCAACACATTTTTTTCAGGCAGGGATTTTCCTTGCCACACTACATAAGAAATCATTATATAAAGCATTTTGAACTATACAGAAATCCACATCTTCCTTGCAGGAGTGTTATGAAAACAATGTCTAAAATGTTAATTCCTGTTAATAACTTGCTGTACAGAACACGTGCATGCTAATATCCTTACTGAGGCAGAATTGTTCACTTTTGCTAACTTAGCCCTTTAAATGCCAATTTTTCATAGGCAACTAAGTAGGCTAGCTTAGTATTACAGTCTAGCAAAGCAATTAAAGCATGCTCTCCTACAATGCATTTGCAGGTAGAATGTGGTGGGTGTATTTTATATAAATGTGTTAGTTTTTCTTTTGTATACAACTATAGCCAAAGGTTTTGCATCACCTAGGATTTTAGGATTGGGACATAATTTAAAAAAATATATATATATTAACATAATTTAGATATTTTATTTTATCATGTAATCAAAGAAACTACAAAATTATACCACCACAAAAGTCACCCGGAAGCCATAATAGTAGTAGTACAGTATTTCAAGTTAGATTCGAAAGGTCATATTTTTTCAATGTTTGTCAGTTTTTCATTGTATGTAGAAGACCTACAAAGCGGTATGTACTGTAAATCAATATGTTAATGTAACATTATTCAGCTGGTTTCATTTGACTTTAAGAAAAAAGAACACTGAAATAAGGCAATAATACAACATAATAAATAGCTGAACAGTTTTTTTTTATGCAACTTGGTTACACAGTAACCAATGCAATATTTTAAATGCTTCTGAACCTCATAAATTAATTTGGTGGATATGAACATCAGATGGCAAAAAAACTCTTGTAGCAATTACCAAATTACCTTTAATGGCAATGCACTACAGTAAAGTACAAATTATCACAATGCAGGTAAATGCAGAGATAACATTGATATTTCTTATGTTTGTAATCATGCAGGAGGTTATAAGACATGTTAAATGCCAAAGTAGAAACGGGCAAATGCTTTAGTTTCAAGAAATCTGAAAAACGTATCATAGTACCATGGAGATCTGTGTAAACCTTCCATTCTTAAACTGTATTTACATCATTTCCAGTCTCAAAAGGATTAATTTAAAGCGCAGACTATGTTTAGGAAAATTGTAGCAGAGCATAATGAAATCACAATGAAGCATTGACCAGCATGGTATAACACATGAAGTTTCATTTAACTCTACTGTAATTTAGCATTTTACTGTACAGTAGATCTCCAATGAATGTTATTTGTTGTCAAGCATATATTTAGTCTAATCCCCATGTTAGATATTTTGGGAGTGTGGACACTTTACTTCTTATGGCAATAAAATGTCCTGCATGCTGTCAGAATTATGCAGAAGATGATTTCTTAAAATTCTTTGGCAATGGTCCAAGAAGAGCACATGGTGAAAGCACGGCTGCACTCTCTCTCTCTTTGTAGCTAAGGAGTTCCTGTCAGGTCTCTATAAACAGCAACTAAAACAAACCTCCAAATGTAAAGGCTAATTTTAAACACCTTTACTTAGCTTACCCATGTCTTATTATGCTGAATGGTTTATAAAATGAAATAAATGTGTTGGTTTTTATAAGCAATAGAAGGTTTCAACCCAATTGATGCATATGGTTTGATCTGAAGTTACTGTTGATCTGTATTACTGAAAAATGCATCCTACAAATTAAAATGAGGGCAGGGGAGTATTGCAAGTAATATAACCCTACAGGTTCTCAAATAGTATTCACGATATAGGTCATGCTAAACATAATTCTTTTTAACATAGAATATTTTATTGAAAGGTGCTTGAGGCACCAGCTAACTGAATTCCATTCCGATCACTGGACGTGCCATTTAAAATGGAAACAACTAAATATTTCCTACTAATGCAATGCTAATGTCAGTATGACTGATGAGTATAGGTCTCACTATTCCACAGTCATCTGGTCATATCACAATGCAATATCTAAGTTAAAGGTTGACCAGGTCAGGTTACTTTCAAAAGTTCCAAAGCTAGTTCACCTTGAGCAATAAAGTAACCTGAAAAAGAACCCAAACTAAATTAGATCATTCCTCCCCGTGTTCCTCATCTAGCCCGTCACTGATACAGCAAATGGTCTGATGTTGCCCTATTATTTTGATCTAAACAACGTCATGTGATTGGTGAGCTTTAGTTACACCAGGTGAAAGATACTGTAACTATAATAAGAACTTTCACAGTACTACCTACTGAATATAGTTTAACTGAAAAGGGGATCTAATGTCAGCGAGTTCGAGGGTCTCTCTAAATATGTGATGGTTCTCTAGTTACACTCTAGCTTCTGAGTGGCTGGGAATGACAGAACAGGGTAGGAAAAGCTAAACATAGGCATGTCTCTCTTTAAAGAGGTGGATGGTGAAAGTGATAATAGCGAGACAGGATTAGGAGTATAAGTACCAAAATGATTAGGCTGTCAGTGGGAAACAACACGCCCCTGTGTTTATTTGTATTTTTGTTATATTATTATATAATGTATTGTTTTGTGTAAAAGTGATTATTATTATTATTGTTTTAGAGCATAAACTTGTGTGTAACGTGGCTATCTCCCAAATTAATCAAGCAATTATAAACTGGGAGATGGCCACGTATATAAAAATGAAGCAGCCGCTCCTGGTGGGTTGATGAGAGTGGAGAGTTTTGGAGAAAGGAGATGGAGAGAGTAAGATAAATAACTGAAAACAATTGCTACTCGTGCTGGCTTTACACCAGCACTATACTTGTGGAATTATTGTCTTTATTTCGACCACTGTGCCATTTTGTTTTGTGTTTCTGTTTTGGTTTTGTTCTGTTATTTAATTAAAGAAGAAGCGCATTTACGACTCACCCCGTAGTACCTTGCCTGTGTGTCAACTTCCTGGTCTGTGACATCACCACTTGACCATTCTGTCACAGGTGCCCTATTGAGTTACATAGAAAACAGCATAGATTAACTTAGCTTTCCCGTAAACTATTGTCAGGGGATCCTAACGGTACAGTCAAAGAATTTTAGTGACAAATACTTTGGCAATCAAAATCTGTTAAGAGATCACTGCATCTGGCATTATTTTTATCATAGGATACACAACAAATACAAAATTAATGTCATAAAGTGACCAACACAAGTACGTGGGCTAAATGGCATTTGGGTTCATTTCAGTGGGACTGATCATTAGGACCCAGTGAAATTATTTTTATTTTTTATAATTTTTCGTTTTATTTTTCACAAATGTTGTCATATGTAATTTCATTTTTCACAAATTTGGTTTTATTACAGATACACATTAATGAAACAACTGAAATACATATTTCTATTAAATATTATTCGTTTTTTTAGCATTTAAACATAAACAGAATAACTAAAAATAATTTAGTTACCATAATTTCTCATTAGAGTCAGTAACGGTAACATAGTCCCCCACTCTTTAATTAACTACCTATTTACAGTAAGTACTGCCCATGCCCTCTATAAAAATACAGTAAGATAAAATAAAAAAAATTGAGAGGAACGGTAGTTCCTCGTACAAGTTAGAAAAACTTGTTTGAAACTACCGAGAGTCTTTTGAAACTACCGAAAGTCTCTATACAGCTCAGAGTTTAGCTGTTTTTACCATGTTGCAGCGGCAAAACTAAATAATTTAGAATTACCATCTGTATCAGTATAAAAAGTCTGAAACTTTCTTACCTCAAATGTTACCTCTTATACACAATGAGATATAAGTCGTCAAACTAAGGTAAAATAATTCTTCTTCTTCATCTTCCGTCTACTTTTTAAGGGTGTGTAGCGACTATTCAAACAGAAAAGCTAAATAACTGGACATCTACCAATCATGTGATTCCACATGTTGGTCAACGTCAAAACATACCAGGGTATGCAAGCAGTTTGATAGCCACACCATTTATATTAAACAAATTATTTATGTTTTAAAGCAGTACAATCGCAGGAGGAAGAAAAAAAAAACGTGGTTTAAACTTAAAACATGACGTTCTTGAAGAGCAAACGACCTTAGCCCGCTACGCCACTGCACAATTGTTGAAATGCGTTCATTTTTTAAGCTTACATCCAAGCCTGACCAGCTTCTATTTCCTGTCTGAAAATTTCTAGTTTCCTGTTTGTTAGGGTAAATACCATAGAATGGAATGTTTTGTCTTTGTTGTGTAATAATAATATGTGTGTTTGGTTGGTACTTGGATGGGAGACTGCCTGGCAATACCAGATACTTCAATCTTTTCTTTGAAGTTTTACTTGTATTATTAACAAATAGTAGATTAAAAAACTAAAATGAGCTGATTTACTTTTAATTTATTGAAATGGACCACAAAGGGTATTAATTGCTATTGAAATAATTGCATAAGAGAAGTTATAAATATATTTATTTCACGCTTCCCCCGCTGTTTTAATTGCATTTGGATCATTCCAAACACCACCTGATACGTGAGCGCAACAAACTCAGCAATGCATTGAAGATTAATACATTTTAAAAACAAAACATCAATGTCACAGCATGCATTATAACCTTGCATCTAAATACAGGTGTAGCTTGCAGAGGGGGTGCCCCTTACTGGGTACCTGTAGAAAAATCAGTGGTCCAACCTGATTTAACCCGTTAAATGCAAGGCTACTTATTCAACGTAGATACATAAAGAGCAAATAAGAAGCTGAGCGATTGGCATATTTATCCGCTGTTCTGCCCCAGTAAACCATGTTTGGCTGGGCTAAATACAGGTGTAGCTTACAGAGGCGTTGCCCCTCGCCAGGTACCTGCAGAGAAATCTGCAGCCAAACGTGATTTAACCCATTAAATGCAAGGCTACTTATTCAATGTAGATACATAAAGAGCAAATAAGAAGCTGAGCGATTGGTATATGTAGCATGTTTGCCTGCTGTTCTGCCCCAGTAAATCACGTTGGTCCAGGCTAAATACAGGTGTAGTTTGCAGTGGGGATGCCCCTCGCCAGGTATCTGCAGAGAAATCAGTGGCCCAACGTGATTTAACCTGTTAAATGCAAGGCTAGTTATTCAACGTAGATACATAAAGGGCAAATAAGATGCTGAGAAATTGGCATATGTGGCATATTTACCCGCTGTTCTTCCCCAGTAAACCACATTGGGCCGGGCTAAATACAAGTGGGGCTTGCAGAGGGGTTACCCCTTGTCAGGTACTGGCAGAGAAATCAGTGGCCCAAAGTGATTTAACCAGTTAAATTCAAGGCTACGTCTTCAACGTAGACAAATACATTTATGCACTAAAAGCCAGCGAATAAGAATCTGAGTGAATGAGAAGCTGGCGAATAAGAAGCTGGTGAATAAGAAGCTGGTGAATAAGAAGCTGGTGAATAAGAAGCTGGCGAATAAGCCAACTTCAGCTCGTCTGTAAAACCACAGACGTGTAAAACGTTTGTATGTAAATGGCATGTGTGTATAGTAAAAAACAGTGCTCTATTCCTTAATAGCAGTGTTTATACCTCATTATACCTGGATTCTTGACCGGAGGGTTGTGGGTTCAATCCCGGGTGAGGGACACTGCTGTTGTACCCTTGAGCAAGGTATTTTACCTAGATTCAGTATAAACAACTGGATAAATTGGTAATTGTATGTAAACATAATGTGATATAATTGTGATAATTGTAAGTTGTCCTGGATAAGGGTGTCTGCTAAAAAATAAATAATAATAATTTAAATGCAATCTGCTGAACTATTTGCATTTGACTTGGTATTTGTATATTCTGAAATATAAGAATGTGCATTTGAATTTCAAATCATGGGAAAGCTTCAAAAATATTTCAATTTTAAACACTTTTCAATAATAATGCTCATAAGAAAGTAGAGAGACTTTTCAGTATTGCTGGTAAAGTTGATTAACCTGCAAGATGCAAACTAAAGGACACTTGAGAACTTCATGTTTATTAAACATAACAATCAAAACAAGTAAAAAGAATAATTGTGCAATGCACACATATATAAATATATACATATATCTCATCATTTATGTCAGTTTTTCACAAACCTGGTCCTGCAGGTCCACTGTGTCTGCTGTTTGTGTTCCAATTGGGGGATCAATTATTAAATTGATCCCCCAATTGAACTAACAATTAGTGACTTAATGCAATGTTAGAAATAACTTGAAATATCCAACTCTTTTGGCTGCTTTCACAAACCCTGATCGGCACTAATCTTGGACTACCTTACCTGAGTTAACATTAGGTAGTCCTAGATTAGTGTTAATTGAGGCCTGTGCAGCCAGCCATTTCTACAAATAATTCAAATGCTCTGATTAGACATTTTATTCATTCAATTGAGGGTTCAATTCATAATTTAAAGCTCAGTTAGAACACAAATCAGCAAACACTGGGTCCTCAGGACCAAGATTGGGAAACACTGTTTTATGTAACTTGCTTCCTATATTGGTACATACCTGTTAATTATTATGAACTACGTGATTACTGTGTTTATGTTGTTATTATATAAACTGCTTTCCTTGTATGTCACCTTGGATAAAGGCCTCTGCCAAATTCATGTTAATAAATTAACATTTGTTGTATGGGAAAGTATTTGAAGTCCATTTAGCATTTGTCACATATTTGCATTTGTATTTAGTTTGGTAGTAAATGTATCACATTTGCATTTGTATTAAGCAAATTCGCAAGAACATTGACATTGCCACTGGTCTCATCAATTTCCTACTATCTGGAAAACACAAGTATGCTCAAAACCATAACCATCAAATTTAACAATGGAGTCAGCCATACCTTTCAACATTTATGCTCAAAGTTTGATATCATGGATAGAGTCTACATTGTTCGAGAGCAGTTCCCAGTCATTGGTGCTCATGCAATCACCATTCACAAATGTCAGGGGATGACTCTAAAACAGTTATGATGGATCGTGGTAACTCTATTTTCTCCTATGGACAAAGTTTCGTTGCACTTTCCACAGTTACTTCCTTAAGCGGTATCCACCTTATCAACTTTGACCCCACCTGCATCTACACATGTCAAACTGCAGTTGAAGACTACCATCGGCTCAGAGGGCTTTATTGTCCAAAGTTGAAAAGCTTGAAGGAGACTAACACGCACAAGGGACACAAGGTAAAAGATCATGCGCATTTCATTCACAGAGCCATCATTAATGTTCAGGAACAGCAAAAGCCTCAGTCTTCTAAGAGAACATTGCACTTACACATCCATTCAGAGGCTTGAGTAACACCAATTTCACCTCATGCTATGCAAATGCATCATTGCAGTGCCTTCTTCACTTGCAGCCTCTGAAGGATTCATTAAAACACAGTCAACAAGAGGCTATCAGGAGCTTTGTTCACAAATAGGATCACTTGCCATCCACTGCGTCTCTGACTACTGTGGATATTTGTCACTTCTTAGGAGAACCTTTCAGTAGAGGTGAGCAGCAACATGTTGCAGTGTTTTTCACCAAATTGTCTGAAATTTGTCCTGAAGTATCTCGCATGGTTTCAGTCACAATAAGTCATGACATTCTATGTACTACAGGTAACTACTGCTCATCAAACCGAGATGTGTTGCATGTTTATCCTCTACATGTACCTGCTGGTACAGATTCCACGTGTTTGGAAGAACTAATTTATAGAAATGAGAAATGGGCAATGATTTCTGGTAGCATATGTAGGCAACGCAAAACTTCTCCAATCATGAAACGTGGACTTATTCAATGAGCAGGGAGACTGATTGCAATGCAACTTATGCTTTGGGAAACCAAACCAGACGGGACCGTTACAAAGTTTACTGCTGTGCAGAAGAGCAAAATTACTGTGGACAACAGGAATTACCAATTAGTTTCCATTATCATACACCAGGGACAGGATGTTACTTCAGGACACTATGTGTCTGTTCTTGCTGTGGGTACTACTGGAAAATAGGTGCATGCAAATTATACACTTATTGAAGTCAAATCATGGTCCAGAAATGCAAACGAAATGTATATGGCCTTTTATGAAGAGATCTAATGCTTTACAAATGCCTTAGCCTAAGTTCATAACACCACTATATCAAGGAGAATAATGTTTTTTTTCCAGCATTAAAATGTGTTAGAATACTACCCTTTAGCACGGACATGCATATGTACTTTTTGAACCATTTATAACATTGTAGTTTTGTACCTTCGTAAATATCAATATATCAATACCTACCAAAATAGACATATTGTTTTCACCACTCATGCAACTATAAGAATACAATGTTTACACTTAAACTGTCCAAAAGTCCCTTCTACCATTATTTTACTTTCAAATCTTTTCTCATTTCTCTTATATTACTCTACTTATTATTCTCTTGTAATGTCTGTCTGTCTATTTACCATACACATTCTCGAATATCTTTCCCTCACTTTATTCATTATTTGATGAAGTAAAAAATGAAGTGATATCTATAACAAAAACAAAGTGGAGCGAAGCGATCAAAAAAAGGTGCCAAGTTAGAAGCAAGAATTGTGTGAATCTTGGGCCCCAGCCTATTTGCTTGATGCTTGACAAAACTGGCCGAATTGCTTCTCCTAACTTGGACATTTGTGTTTGATATCACCCCTTTGAACAGCTGTTGCGTTTTTCTAACTTGTTTTTTTACATTGACATACATACATACAGTTATACATACAGTATATATTTACACTGCCCTGCTATTGTGGGACTGTTATAATAATGGCACATACAGCAATCTACCCAGTGTAAAAAGAAAATAAATTGGAATTGTATTTCAATCCCATTGCACTGAAGCAGGGCTGTATACAACAAGCTTGGGGTTTCTCAGTATTAAAACACTAAGCAAAGCAGATTCATTCATTCGAATCCATTCAAAACCAAAACGTTAGGTTACTTACCGTAACCCTGGTTCCCTGAAAGAGAAGATGACCACCAACCAGTACTTTTGGGATATACCTGCATTAGGTAGGTATTCTCCGAGCATTTTATGTCAGAGCTGCCGATAGGCCCCTTTTTTGCATCAAACCAGCAAATGCGAGTGATGCAACCTTGCAAGCTTTGGTGGTTGTCTTCTCTTTTAGGGAACCAGAGTTATGGTAAGTAACCTAACGTTCCCTTTCAATTCGAAGATGACCACCAAGGTCGCAAGGAAGCGTGAGTGGACAGCATACAAGGGACGTATCGCTACCGCCAACTAGTGTTGGTGGTGCGCGTGTGCACCATCAAGGACCCTTGTGCCGAATGAAGGCATAGAAGTATCTACCACATTGATTCGGTAGAACCTGGTGAATGAATGCGGAGTAGTCCAGCTAGCTGCAGTACAGATGTCAGTTAATGATGCGCCTCGAAAGAGCGCTCATGTCGTGGCCACCCCTCTAGTAGAATGCGTGGCGACCCTCCCCGGTGGGGGTAGGCCGGACTCATTATAAGCAGTCGATACTCTGTCCACAATCCAGTGGGCCAGTCACTGTTTCGAGATGGCTTGCCCTAGGGTCCTTTCAGCATAGCAAACGATGAGCTGGTCAGACTGATGCAGCGCCTTCATCCCATCCATATACTCTCTCAATGCCCTCACCAGGTAGAGAGAATTCAGTTTCCTATCTTTCTCCGAATCAAAGGGAGGGGGATGGAAAGCCTCTAATTCCACTGACTGGTTCAAGTGGAAAGCCGTAATCACCTTGGGTAGGAATAGAGGGTTCATGTGTAACGATAGCCTGTTTCCATTATCCCAGATGCGCATACAGGAACTGTGCACAGAGAGAGCCTGCAACTCACTGATGGCCAATAAAAAGACTGACTTCATAGAGAGAGATTTCAGCTCTATGGAATGTATCGGCTTAAAAGGGGCCTTAGTGACAGCCTCCAGTACCACGTCCAAACTCCACTCGGGGAGGGCGTCCCTTCTAGGGGAATGCATTCACTGAGCACCCGTTAGAAACTGGGTAGCCAGAATATGAGCTCCCGGGGAAACTGAGTCTATAGGGACGTGGCATGCAGATATAGATGCCAAGTACACTTTCAGCGTAGAGGGGGACCTGCCCACCTCTAGCAGATCTTGCAGAAACTGTAAAATAATTGCTATGGGGCAGTAAACAGGGTCATGGCCTCTGGCCATGCACCACTTCTGAAAATACCTCCATTTGTACATATATAATGCTCTTGTGGAGGAAGCCCAAGCGTTCTGCAGAGTACTAACTACCGCATCTGAGAGCCCTAAGATTGACAGACGGTCCTGTTCAGGGGCCAGACCCACAGCTGGAGTCTGCCCGGTTCTGGGTACCAGAGGGTGTCTTGTGCCTGACTGAGGAGATCCATGCGCAACCTGGTGGTTCACATAAGCCACTACTGGCATGTTGTCAGTGTGCATGAGGACATGTCTGTTCTGGAGCACAGGAAGGAAATGCTGTAGAGCAAGATGCACTGCTCAGAGCTCCAGCATATTTATGTACATGGATGTCCAGTGGCCTGTCCAGGACCCGCTGACTCCTCTGCCTGCCCAGACTGCACCCCAACCCAGGTTGGATGTGTCTGTCGCCACCAATTGACGGCTGTGTATCACCCCCATGTCTGTCTCGCTTGGGGTGTAGGCGAAAGGCACCTGTAGTCAGCCACCTGGTCAGCTCGCAGCATGCACCAGGGGAGACACACAGGCTGAAGCTGCGGCGGGCGAGAGCTCAGTTAGTTCTAAAAAAAACAGAGCAGAAGGGAGAACACTTTTTTTTTTTGAAGGCCCAAAACACCGAGGTAGACAGGCTGAGGCAGCCAACAAGGTCTAGACAGTGGTGGCAGACTAAAGCACAGCCCCGATGGAGGAACACCCGGCTGACTATTTATTTATTTATTTTTTTCTCAAGCTGCGCGAATGACAGCCGGCAGAGTCACTCAACGATGGGGCGGCAAGCCGAGCTCCGGTGGAGGAACAGTATTCTCCCTGAAGGTATAGGCTGAGACAACACACCCACACACCAATACTGCACAGGCAGTCACACTCATACGACAGACAGCCAAGAAAAGACGGCCTGCAACAAAAGCGAAGCAGACCATGAAGAAGAAGGAAAAAGACACTCAAAATGGAGCTGCTGATTCCACGAGAGCGGCAAGCCGGCTCTCAGCATTATTGCAAGGGAATTGCAGTCGATTCAGAAGCACTCTTTAAAAAAAAACACACTCTGGTTAGTGACACAGAAGCATACCTTACCGTAGGTGAGAGGCAAAAGAGGAAGTGAGCTCCGCAGAACGACTACTTATTCCCTCAGCAGGCAGGACCGAAGACGTCACTCCACGGAGGGGTCTACTGGCAGCTCTGACATAAAATGCTCATACCTAAGGCTAATACCTCCTAAGGCAGGCATATTCCAAAAGTATTGGCTGGTGGTCATCTTCGAATTGAAAGGGAACAGCATTTGCTCAAGTGCAAAGTTTGCACCACTTGAAATAAAACAAAGAAATTGCATACTAATACAAAATACAAGCAATCAAGCCATATTTTCTCCAAAAGGAATAAAAAGTTAATGCTTAATGAGCTGCAAAATCTGCACATCATTATTTTGTCACCGTCAGGTGCATACATCCTCTCATGCTCAAATTCTTTACAACATTGTTTAATTGTTATGTGCGGTTTAGGCATTTTAGAAACATCTCGTCTTGTCTCTTCTCTTCCATTCCAATTTTAATTCCCAAATGACTCGCTCCAAATTTATAGATCTGCGCAAGTGCTAGTCAGAGCTTCCGTTTCTCTTCAGACCATGTCTATAGTAACGGCTGAACCTTGACAACTATGATTACAAGTATTTATTTAAAGTCTTTTTTGTATAAACCTCTGTCACAAAGACGGCTGTAGTGGGTGACGTCAGACCAGAAACCGGGAGAAACACAGAACAGACAGAGACAGTGAGTTTGGTGAAGCTGAGCACTTGGTTGTGCTCAGCATTTAATAAACAAAATAAGAGAACACAAAAACAGAACATGGCACTTAAGCCAAAATAAACGGACAAACAAAACGTACTAAGACACAAAACAAGTGGACTAACTTTAAACAAGCACCGTGCTGGCACTTCCAGCACACTGTAGCAATTGTTATTTCTAATAATTTATCTCCTCTCTCTCTCACCCGTTCTCCACTCATGAACACCCAACCCCGAGTGAGTGAAAACCTGCTGCTTTTATGCAGTTGTACCGAGACTCGATTGCTAGTCAATCATTCAATTGGAATCTCGGTACAACTGCACGTGAATTAATTAAAGTGTACTCCCGTGACCACACTTTACATTTTAACCAGCTTGTGAAGTGATTTGTGCCATCCTCGTGCCTAAATACAAATCTACATTTTTAAATCACTCATGTTACACAGACCCATTTATATCCCGTGTACCAATGACTATACACCAACATTTACACACAACACGTAACATATAAACAAACTACGCACAAGGGCGTGGCCACATTGCCACAACCTCCCAATATAAAAATGTCATTCTATATTTGATTTATAATGCTTTTTCATTTTATGTTGCATTTCATTTTATTTTGTGTTATTTCATATTTGCGAAAAACACGGGGCTCTATTGATCATGTACTACGTAATTAATTCGCTATCACGGTTTAGTATTGCCGTTCAAATGCTTGGGAAACAGTAATTAGAATTAGCCCCAATACATCAAAGCCAAAATCTTCACAGCTGCAGTGGATTCATTGCTTAACTGTTTCTATTTGACACTAATTGACCAGGCTATAACGACTCTAGGAACCAGAAGTAAAGGAGCGCAGAGATCGTGAGGAAGACCGGAAAGGACGCACCAGGATCTAGAAAGCAGGAAGAAGTAGCGTCACTTATCCCCACAAGGCTAATCCCACTCCCCCCTCAGTTAAGTACAGTGTTGCTGGGTCCTGATCTAAGAAAGGGGATTACAGAGAGATTGGCCCACACACCCTTGACCATCTAACATTGTACATGAGCTGGGAGAAACTGGGGGTTGAGTGGGAAGTTGTTGGGGGGCTGGGTGACGAAGAGCTGCCCCTCTTCTCTTTTATTTCCTACTACAGGTGGTGTCGCCACAATGTTGCGGACGGTGGGGAGTCAGTCCGCTGTCGTCACGTGAACTGGACTAAGGCCAAAACGGGGGGTGGGAATGGGGGGGGGGCAGAAGACAAACTTTTGCAAACAGGACTTTTGGCGCGAGACTTTCTATAGTGACTATTGCCACTCATGTGACTAAACAACTGTGTCTGTGTCTGTCTGTCGCAAGAAATACTACCTTTGCATGGGGTAGGGGGACAATTGGTGCACAGGTGGTGTGAATTCACTTTTTTAGCCATTTTTTAGAAAAGTTTAACCTTTCTTTTTTGTGTAATGAATTTGGTATGATTTTTCCTTTCACCATAGTTTTTAGAATAATTTGCTGTGTAATCTGATGTGCTGTGCTATTAAAAATGGTATTTTTTGATAATTACCCTTGCCGTTGTCTTTGTTCATCCTGGTTGGGGTCGAGGTCCACTGGAATTCAAACAAACCTGCACAGGAAAGAAAAGCAAAGGGTTGGTCATTGGGGCTAGCAGTGCTATATACTTACCTGAGCTAACTTTGACATTAATGAAAAAGACAATATCTGTAAAAAGCCATTAATGCTATAGTATGTTTATGATTATACTTTAATACTGTATACAAATCTGTTTAAATGTTTAATAAAGTGGAAAAGAAAATAAAGAATTAGGCCAGTCCTAATAAATAACTAGTTTGTGAGAATTGCTGATTCCAAATTAACATTTTTTACTTTTGTTTTCAAATTATGAAAGCGGAGAACGAGTGCACTCCAAAAACTTTTCATCTGTGTTGACTCCAATTGTTGCTACGACAGTGCCGTCACAATCTTACTGAGACTACATTTAATTTATTCCTCAGATACCCAGTTCAACATAGCCAGTAACAGTCAGTTACTGAACTTTTTATCTCCTTTATGAGGCGGCACAGTGTGAGTATAGTGATAGCTGCTACAGGGTTACAAACAAATTAGTAACTACGTTGAAACAGCTAACTGTAAACATACAGTCTTATCAAATAACAATAAATGAAGTATATATGTACCGGTATAGTTAAACAAGGTTCTGTGTTTTGCTGCAGAATTTTTTTCATATAGCAAACAGGATGTACAACAAAGGTTTTTTTTGTGTATTTGTGTGTGCTATCGCGAATAACTTTAGATAGGTATATACTGTATGTACTGAACATCAAAAGAAACTTAATCACTTATATTTGAGCATCAACAGAAATGTATCACTTATATTTGAGCATCAAAAGAAACTCATCACTATTATTTGGATAAAATTCACTAGATGTGATCGAAAATTGATAAACTCTGTTTTAGAGCAGGTGCAGGCCCTTTTTATTGTACTGATTAACGACTGACATCACAAAGATGCTGCAAAATGATCTGTCGATCTTAGGCAGGTGTTGTGACTCTTGGTCTCCCAGTTCGTGGCCTGTCATTGACAGAGTGTGTCTGGTTATACCGTCTCGTCAGGTCTGGAATTGCTTGCTGTGAGCACCCAAGACGGTGAGCCACAGTACGCTGCCCTAGTCCAGCCTCCAACATGCCGATTGCACGAAGGCGCTGCTCTCTTGACAGACATGGCATATTGTTTTTTTTTTCTGTGATTTTCTTTATTGCTTTTATTCAAGCTTGCAATTCAACAGCTGAAATCACTCCATATCCACTGTCCAATCAACTGTCTCACTAATTAGGTGATTAAGTGCATATGCTTTAGTCATAGTCACTTAAGCGTGTCATGGTCAAGGATGAATGATCGAGTGGTTAAAAAGAAATCAAAAACATTTTGTCAATGTCCATCTTATATACCTTATTTTTTTCGAAAATAAATGTGTTATAATAGTGCTAAGTTTCTTTTGCTGCTCGGTATATAATAGTCATTTTGGAAAAATATCTCTTGCTTGGATTAAAAGCAGGAAGCAAATGGAAAGTTTCTCCATGTGATACTCCAGTATATATATTCAGTTGATCATTATTAAACAACATTAAAAACCTTTGATGCACTTTTGCTCGTGTTATCCTACTCATAGAAACTGAAAGCATCTACACATTGCCCTAGTGCATCATGTAGTGTGTGTATATATATTCAGCAGGTTTCATTCGACTTTATGAAGCAAAATTAGCTGTACACCATTTTTTAAAACATAATTCTAGCTATTTGTTAAGAAAATATTATCATTTCCAAACTCAATGAAAAAAATAAATGAAAAAAAACATTATTTTCTTAAGGTGTATAAATAAAAAAAAAATATCTACTTCTCTTTCCACTTTAATCCAGTAATATTGGTCTGGTGCTGCGTGAATTTCAACGGGCAGATGCCAATATTTTTCATGTATCGAAACAGGATAGACAACCACTTTAATGGCAGGATCTTTTACCATTAAAACACCTTTATTGCTGCATGAGCTTAAAATATCAGACTCCTTGAGAAAAAAAAGAAAGCATGTCTGGTTTACATTACATCGGAACAGCCTAGAAGCAAATTGAAGGAACTGGGTGGTATCAGAGCAAAATCTGGACTCTCAGCAGAGGTATTATTGAACAACCATTGTATTCGCTAAGTAAACTAGAAAAAAAACATTTAACAAAAAGTATTTACCATCTTAACTCATATTATGTTAAGTCACCCCTGAATCCAAGTTATAACCCTAATTTTAAGACACGCTATTAATACTCGAAAAATGTATGTTAAATTAAATCATCAGTTTAGAAAAAAACAGCAAGAGAAAAATACACCAAGAGAAAAAAAACAAAACAGTAAAAACTTCCTTGAGCAGGCGTTCTGAAACTGGGGGACAGGACCTCCAAGGAGGGTTACACAAAGGTTACATGGTGGTAAAACAACCACATCCCAAGAAAATTAACTAAGTTGTTGATTTAATCATTATTACAAGATTATTATTATTTTTTTAATTCACATGATAATATGGTCTGTAAAATAATAAATTGCAAGCTTTCTACAGACCCGACTCGCAGCAAATCTGCCAATCGGAACAATTGGAACAATTGAAAAAAGCCACAACAACCTATTAAATCAGAAAGGAAGGGGGGAGAAAACAAAAAAACAGAAGGGAGACCACATCAAAACAAGGGCAACAACTCAGGTAAAACAACTATTAAATGTATTTATCTTAATGCTAGAAGTCTCAGAAACAAAATGTTAGAACTTGAAGCTACTGCACTAACAAGTAACTACGATGTGATAGGTGTTACAGAAACTTGGTTGTCTGAGAGTGATGGAGACGAATATAATATGAGTGGGTACACACTGTATAGGAAAGACAGGCAGGACAGAAGAGTCGGAGGGGTAGCGCTATACATAAGAAATAGTCTTGAAGCCCAGGTGTTAAATCAGGACAAAGAAAACAATGCAGAATCAATATGGGTCAGAATAATGGACACAAATTCATAGGGCATAATAATAGGAGCATGCTACAGACCGAACAATTCAGACGCTGAGCAAAATAATCTGTTATTCAATGACATTTGAAATGCGTGTAGAAAAGGAGAAGCCTAATGGGGGATTTCAACTTCCCCCGTATAAAATGGGAGAACCCGGTGGGGAGCACGATGGACGAAATTGAAATGGTGGAAATGACAAATGACTGCTTCCTAACGCAATTTGTCAAGGCACTGACTAGAGAGGAGGCATGCCTTGATTTAGTCTTTTCAAATAATGAAGACAGAATAACTAAAACAGAGGTCAGAGAGCCATTGGCAAACTCAGACCACAACATGGTCTCATTTGAAGAATTTTTTAAAACCCCCAAATTAATGATTAAAGCTAAGGTTTACAATTTTAGAAAAGCAAACTATGAAGGTATGAAACAGAGACTAACAGAAGTAGATTGGAGTAAAATAGAGAAAACATCCACAGAAAAAGGATGGCTGTTTTTTTAAAAATGTAGTCCTAGATGCACAAAACAATTACATCCCAAAAGTAGACAAATCTAAATCTAAAACAAAATGGTTTAATAGATCAATTAAAAAAAATATTCAGCGAAAAAGGCACTTTACAGAGCGTTTAAAAAGGACCAAAAACAAAGTACACAGAAAGAGCACTTGGAAATGCAAACACAAGTCAAAAAGGAAGTTAGAAAGGCCAAGAGAGAGATAGAAATCAATATTGCTAAGGGGGCTAAACCAATTCCAAAATGTTTTTCCAATATTATAACAGCAAGAGAACATTCAAAGAGGAGGTTAAATGTCTAAGAGACACAAATGGCAAAATCATAGACGAAGAAAAAAAAAATAGCAAATATATTAAATGATTACTTTTCACAGGTTTTTACAAAGGAGAACACGGACAACATGCCCCACATGTCGACCTGTTCCTATCTAGTTTTTATATAACTTTAGCATAACAGAGGCAGAAGTGTTAAAGGGACTAGGAGCTCTTAAAATAAACAAATCCCCTGGGCCGGATGAGATCCTCCCAATAGTACTCAAAGAAATGAAAGAAGTTATTTACAAACCGCTAACCAAGATCATGCAACAGTCTCTTGACACAGGGGTTGTACCGACAGACTGGAAACTAGCAAACGTAATACCGATCCACAAAAAGGGAGACAAAACCGAACCAGGTAACTACAGACCAATAAGCCTGACTTCTATTATATGTAAACTTATGGAAACTAGAATACGATCCAAAATGGAAAATTACCTATATGGTAACAATATCGTGGGAAACAGTCAGCATGGTTTTAGGAAAGGAAGATTGTGTCTAACTAACCTACTTGACTTTTTTGAGGATGCAACATTGAAAATGGA
Organism: Acipenser ruthenus; assembly: GCF_902713425.1. Lineage (NCBI taxonomy): Eukaryota > Metazoa > Chordata > Actinopteri > Acipenseriformes > Acipenseridae > Acipenser > Acipenser ruthenus. The sequence goes on along the minus strand of NC_081193.1, from coordinate 53,025,488 downwards.
TAATTACAAAGCATACTACATGGTTTATTTAGATTTCCAGAAAGCTTTTGACAAAGTCACATAAAAGATTAATTCTCAAACTGAACGCAGTAGGGATTCAAGGAAATGCATGCACATGGATTAGGGAGTGGTTAACATCTAGAAAACAGAAAGTACTGATTAGAGGAGAAACCTCAAAATGGAGTGAGGTAACCAGTGGTTACTCACAGAGATCAGTATTAGGTCCTCTGCTATTCCTAATCTACATTAATGATTTAGATTCTGGTATAGTAGGCAAACTATCCCTGTCTTTTGCAGACTTACACAGTTGAGCTGATTGACCTCAGTTTAATTTGCCTGGTGAAGACAGTCATATCCTTTTACGATTTATATTGAAGGGTAAGCATTAATCAATTATTATTTTATCTCACATGTATTGCATGTATTGCTATAAGGGACTCACACTATGTTTAGAGAATAGGAGTACATTTGTTGAATATGCTGAAAGAGGCTGGGTGTTTTTAGTGTCGTGGTCGTGAGCAGGCCTGCAGGCTGCACGAATACATAAAGATGTATTAAAGTGTAAACGGTAATATCTGTTAAGACACTGGACTGCCCAGAATGTCTGTCTGCTGGGGATATGAAGTAGCCTGTAGCTACTCAATCCAATATTTAACTGTAAATAATACTGATCATACTCTGATTCGTAAAAACACTTTAGATACATGAGTCTGTCAATTTCTTGGGTACTATATTGGTCATCCAAATATACTGCGGGTCCAGAGCACGAACTATATCCCACTAGGAGTAATAACATCTCTGTCCTCCTAACGTCTCCCCTGAGATACGAGTGTGTGCTGAGCAAATAAAAAGAGTACGTAAAAGAATCTGAACACGCGGATTTCGTGACAGCAGTTAACCATGGGATAATGACCACTCTACTCAGAAACCTAATTGGATAAGACAAACTGTGAGGTTTATAAAAATGTATATAACTGCTTAGTCAATTTCAGTGAATATTTTGTATAGGGTTGGGTTATGAAAGTCCTTCTGATTAAGAATAATATATATTTTTAATCTGCATGTATTACTATAATATAATAATAAGGGGGCATATTAGGGGCTAGTGGCAGACCCAAGTCATGTCAAATGGGTCCCAGTTACAAATAGGTCCCAGTGAGAACTTCTGTCCCAGAACATGTCTTTGTAGTTAAACTATTACACTGGAAAAGGTAACGTTCTTATTATTAGGGCTGTGACTTCAGTTGTAGTTGGTTTTATATGTGTTTATTTTTGTTGCTCATAATGTCTAAATTCAACATGACATATAAGACCTGCCCCAGGCATTCTCAAGATGGATGCCTCAGGCAGCACATCAGACACGTGGTTCAAGGTAAGAGACCTTCCCAAAACATTCTCATCATAGGTGTCTGCAAATCTGCTGGGCAAAACATATAAATGCTAATATCCTAGTCATAACAAATCACACAAATGAAAATAAAACCCTGAATCTAAATTGCCTTTGTATCCATGTTGCTCCCACCAAATTGAAACTTTCATTCCTTCTAGAAAAAATGGATTTGGATTTTTAAAACATACTGTAATTAAAGAACATAGAATTATTGATCAGTACAGGAGTTCAAATCCGGGACCAGGTACCCACCATGAATAGTCGCCGCAGCTATTATTATTGAGGTGTACCTGCTTCTAATGTAAAGCTTGTTCTTCATTACGCTGGCCAGAAGCCCACGCTTACAACTGCGTTGTCATATTTGCTACATTTTCTTTAAATTCTCAAATTAATAATTGACACCTGGGTAGTAAAAAGAGACCCGGTCGGGTACCCGGGTTTTTCGGGTACCCGTGCCGACCTCTTCTTACTTGTACGCACTTTTTACTTTTATACATTTATTTCCCTTCATTATTGTAATAAAGGAAGAATACAAGTTAAAATATAATATAATGTTAAATCCCACTGACATCTCAACCAGCCCGGGTCATTATCCTTGTAAATGCCAGCTAAGGTTAAAATCTTGAAACTCTCACTGTAGCAATTATCAATTTATCTTAATTTATTCTACTAGTAAAAAAGAAAACAAAAGAAACAACTTCCTACCAAACTACTTTTTAATGGCAATAAAGCCTTCCACAGTTAAGTGTCAGATACAATTTGCTCGCTACCCCACATATATACATACAGTACCTACATTTACATCTGTAAGTTGTGCTAAATTTTTGCATGTATGGGTTACAAGTTGTACAGATGTTTTTTGTATATTTTTTGAAAATCTTTATCTTTGTACAGCCCATTCCTACTTTTAACAAACATAAGAAACACTTGAGTAAATGGTTCAAATGCACTTATGATTAATGTTATGAATAACAAGACCTGACCGGTAGGTCTCTTTTACCAGCTGGGTAAAATCAAACAACCTAAACTCTCACAGTATGTTGGAGCATAAATTGCACTTATGTAAACGCAGGCCCATCAGAGAGTATATATTTGTGATAAACAGACACATATACTGGAAACAGATTTGCAAATTTCTGCAACTTTTCCAGTATTAGAAAAGAGTATCATATGTTCCTTTATGTGTTATTCGATGCTTTGTTAATATATTAAACCTGCATTAAAATCAAATAACCCCTCTCCTCTGTGTTAAAGACAATTGCATCTAGAAATGTGGAGGCCACAACAGCCTTATACCCTTTAGCTTTGGGAAAATAGCTCTGAATACAGTTCACATAATTGGTTTGGAAGAACATCTTAGAGCTAAATAATGCATGGAGGACATATGAATAAAAATATCAAAACAATTGTACACATTGCCTTATAGTGTGTGTGTTGTCCTAACTGGTTCAAACATTAAGAAGTGTCACAGAGTACGCCAATCAATGCCATTGGCAGCAATGTTGTAATGGATTGTAATTCTGATAGCATTATTACTTACTGTATGCACTGAACCACTAATTTAGTATTTAGGCCATTGTGATGTTTTAATTACAGACATGTTCTGACATTTTAGAAATGTTTGGTAGTGAAACAGTCCCTCACCAATGTGCGTACTTCTCCCCCACCCAATACCAGCTCAGTTTGACAGTTGGGGTTTACGTTCTGTTCATTGGTTATTTGGTACATTTTTGACCTCCACTGAGCTTGATATATCTCTTTGTGGTGTTAATGTTACCATCACCTTACTGATTTGACCTAAGCTACAGCATTAGATCAAAGCTCTATACAGCATACAATTACTATTGGCACTATCAAAACTGACAAGAAATCAGACAAAAAGTAATTGATCAAACAAACGCGAAAGATTTGGTTGAGATCAAACTCAAGAAAAAACTGGTTCAACATGATGTACACTGTTGCCACATTCTGATCTAGAGAATATGTTTTCCTTTTCAGCATTATTACATAACATTCGAATAGTGTTTGAATAACCCTAGTTAATTTACGTTTAAAGTAAACCCAGCATCCCCATTTATTTTATGTTACATTAATAACAATGTTATTATTATAAGTTTAAAGATCATTATGGTTTATGTAAGGTATAAACCACGACAGGTTTTGCGGTTCCCATGAAATATATGCACGCCTGGGTGGTGATTAGCCAAGAGCTTTTAACCACCCAGAAGTGCATATATTTCATGGGAACCACACTGCCTAGTGGTTTAAAGTTAGTTGTCGTTTGGGGCAAGAAAAATTCTTAAAACACTTTTTTAAATTAACAAAAACAATACACTTTTACTATGTGTACATCTACCGTGTTATATAGTCCCAAAGGAAAAAAAATATATAATTTGTAGTCAAGAATATTAATTGTTAAAAATTGCACATTTTCATTTATTCTGCATTGAAAGCGACATCTCATACATAGAGGGCGGAGTACAAGCTGATGTCAGAGGTTGTCATTTTTCCAAGCCGTTTTATAATATGCATTCAATCATAGTGAAGCTTACACTGGTATGTTGAATTGGTAAATCATATACAAGTACTGGAAATGTTAACCATTGTATATTTGCCAGACAGCATATTACCAGAGTATTACAACTTTTCTTTTTCTTAAGGATTAACTAACAGCAACAGTTTAATAGCAAGTAAGTAATAGTTTTATGTAACACTAAAACTATTTTTTGGCAATGATAACAAATACCTTGCACAGCACTTTCATTCAGGCATATACCTGCCTTAATATTGTACAGGAATGTCTAATGGATTGGCCAAATACTTTACCATCAGACTTCTCAGAAATAAGGTCAGCTTTGACTAATTATATAATCATATGATCAGTGACACCACCATTTGATGCATGAGAAGAATCAATCAAGTTATTTACCAGTAGTTATATCCAGCAACACAAACATCTAAAATACTCTGGAGCTACCTGTTTGTATTTCAAGGTTACTAACGTAGTCTTTATGTTAACGATAATATTCCACAATTCCGTCTCCTTAAGTCAGAGTTAATTATAGATAACCAGCATTTGTATATGGCAATCCCATTTATAAAACGGCTAGCTATGTCCAAAATAGGATTTAAGTATGTGATGCAGAGGGTGTCAGCGAACAGCTAAAAAAATATACATTAGACCCTAATCAAGTTAGGACCAGATCATCTTCACATTACTGATTTTTTCTGAGTATTGATTGAATGTTCCATACTTAAAATATCTTGGCTAGTCTTTGGCTGTTTTAATTATTTAAAAAATACAGAAAGAACCACACAATATGGTACACCAAAAGTACCACCTGCCTTTTTTACATGAACTGCAGAATGCCTGGCCAGGTGAATCCAGTTGTTAATGTTATTTGTTTAATTAGCATCCCTTTTTAACCAACCTTCCCCCCAAGAAAATAAAAATAAATAAATAAATAAACATGGTCTTCAAGCCAGTAATCTGTGACAACTGCATGATGTGGGAAATCCGACATTTCCAAATCCGACACTTGAGCTCAACCAAGTGTGTGTAAAGTGCCGCAAAATCCAGGACATGTTTAAACTAGTAAGTGTGCTAGAAATGGAGATGCAGGAAATGAGACAGCAACAGGAGCTTGACGAGCTGGCACACCCACAATTCATGGAAGTCTGCACCCCTAGCAGACTGAAAGCCACTAGGGAGATAGAAGAGGGTCAAAACAGCTGGGTTCAGACAGGCAGAAGCAGGGAAAAAAAAGAAACTTTGTCAAACACAACCACCAGAAATCCAAACATCCAACAAATTTAAGCCACTTCAAAATTTAGATGATCAAAACCAACATCAAGAGAACAAAAGGAACAGCATCCAGGACCCTATAAACAGTGCTGGCCAGGCAGCAAAAAGAAGGGAGGTCCTGATTGTTGGGGACTCCATATCGAGAAACACAGCAAGTTCAGTTTGCAGTTTGGACCCCCTTACTACAACAGTGTGCTGCCTTCCAGGAGCCTCTGTCACGCACATCACTGAGAACATGGACAGGCTCCTAGAACGAACAGTCGTCCACATCGGCACAAACAACATTGGAAGAGACAGTTCAAGATCCCTGCAAAACAAATTCAGAGAGCTAGGAAGGAAATTAAAAGACAAGACCAAAACTGTGGTATTTTCTGGGATACTGCCAGCACCTTGCAAAGGACCATATGGACAGCTGGAAATACAAAATCAAAATGCATGGCTGAAATCGTGGTGCACACAGGAAGGCTTCATCTTTCTTGAACATTGGAGCACATTCTACAACAAGGACTATCTATATAGGCGGGACGGACTGCACTTAAACAAAAAGGGAACCTATCTACTCAGACAAATGATCCTTGAGGAGTTCCAGAAGCATTTAAACTAGAAAGGAAGGGGGGAGAAAACAAAAAAACATCAAAACAAAGGCAACAACTCAGGTAAGACAGCTATTAAATGTATTTATCTAAATGCTAGAAGTCTCAGAAACAAAATGTTAGAACTTGAAGCTACTGCAGTAACAAGTAACTACGAAGTGATATGTGTTACAGAAACTTGGTTGTCTGAGAGTGATGGAGACGAATATAATATTTTGGGTACACACTATATAGGAAAGACAGGCAGGACAGAAGAGGTGGAGGGGTAGCGCTATACATAAGAAATAGTTTTGAAGCCCATGTGTTAAATCTGGACAAAGAAAACAACGCCGAATCAATATGGGTCAGAATAATGGACAAAAATTCAAAGGGCATAATAATAGGAGCACGCTATAGACCGCCAAATTCAGATGCTGAGCAAAATAATCTGTCATACAATGACATTCGAAATGCGTGTAGAAAAGGAGAAACCATACTAATGGGGGATTTCAACTTCCCCCGTATAAAATGGGGAGCACGATGGATGAAATTGAAATGGTGGAAATGACAAATGACTGCTTCCTAACACAATTTGTCAAGGCACCGACTAGAGGGGAGGCATGCCTTGATGTAGTCTTTTCAAATAACAAAGACAGAATAACTAAAACAGAGGTCAGAGAGCCATTGGCAAACCCAGACCACAACATGGTCTCATTTGAAGTGATTTTTAAAACCCAGAAAGTAATGACTAAAGCTAAGGTTTACAATTTTAGAAAAGCAAACTATGAAGGTATGAAAAAAAGACTAACAGAAGTAGATTGGAGTAAAATAGAGAAAACATCCACAGAAAAAGGATGGCTGTTTTTTAAAAATGTAGTACTAGAGGCGCAAAACAATTACATCCCAAAAGTAGACAAATCTAAATCTAAAACAAAATGGCCAAAATGGTTTAATAGATCAATTAAAAAAATATTCAGCGAAAAAGGCACTTTACAGAGCGTTTAAAAGGGACCAAAAACAAAGTACACAGAAAGAGTACTTGGAACTGCAAACACAAGTCTAAAAGGAAGTTAGAAAGGCCAAGATAGAGATAGAAATGAACATTGCTAAGGGGGCTAAAACCAATTCCAAAATGTTTTCCCAATATTATAAGAGCAAGAGAACATTCAAAGAAGCGGTTAAATGTCTAAGAGACACAAATTGCAAAATCATAGATGAAGAAAAAAAAAATAGCAAATATATTAAATGATTACTTTTCACAGGTTTTTACAAAGGAGGACACGGACAACATGCCCCACATGTTGACCTGTCCCTATCCAGTTTTTATATAACTTTAGCATAACAGAGGCAGAAGTGTTAAAGGGACTAGGAGCTCTTAAAATAAACAAATCCCCTAGGCCGGATGAGATCCTCCCAATAGTACTCAAATAAATGAAAAAAGTTATTTACAAACCGCTAACCAAGATCATGCAACAGTGTCTTGACACAGGGGTTGTATCGACAGACTGGAAAATTGCAAAGGTAACACTGATCCACAAAAAAGGAGACAAAACCGAACCAGGTAACTACAGACCAATAAGCCTGACTTCTATTATATGTAAACTTATGGAAACTATAATAAGATCCAAAATGGAAAATTACCTTTATGGTAACAATATCCTGGGAGACAGTCAGCATGGTTTTAGGAAAGGGAGATCATGTCTTACTAACCTGCTTGACTTTTTTGAAAATGCAAAATCGACAATGGATAATTGCAAAGCATACAACATGGTCTATTTAGATTTCCAGAAAGCTTTTGACAAAGTCCCGCATAAAAGATTAATTCTCAAACTGAACGCAGTAGGGATTCAAGGAAATGCATGCACATGGATTAGGGAGTGGTTAACATGTAGAAAACAGAAAGTACTGATTAGAGGAGAAACCTCAAAATGGAGCGAGGTAATCAGTGGTGTACCACAGGGATCAGTATTAGGTCCTCTGCTATTCCTAATCTACATTAATGATTTAGATTCTGGTATAGTAGGCATACTTGTTAAATTTGCAGACGACACAAACGTAGTAGGAGTGGCAAACATTTTAACCCTTTTCTGCCTAAATAGAATGACCATATATGGCCATGAATATTAACACTGATAACTCCAGTGTTAATGAACAAATCAATCTGTAGCATTGATTTTGGCATTTTCAAGCTGTCGTTATGCCTATTTTGTTATTAAATAATCATGCTAATGTGATTTGCGAAATCATGTTGATTTATGAAATAATGTTAATATCTTAACGAGCAGTGCTTCTTGCGATTATTTATTTTGTTTGCGTGGGAATTTCAAAGGAAATCCGTGTTAATTATCAGGAGTTGAAAAAGGACGGTTTTAATTTACAAAAAAGTACATAACTCATCTTGAAAAAGTATTTAACTTCTTTGGTGTTAAAAAAATAGAATTATCAAATTACAGTATGGATTTACTGGGAGTGGTAGCAGTTGCAGCAGCAGTAGCAGCACATTTAATTTTAGAGCTTGAGTGCGAGCCTGAGATTGACAGACCCTGGCTGCGATGCCGGTGATACAGAAAGAGGGTGTCAGGACCAAGGTTAATTTCTTAGGTTTACAACATGACTACCTAAGAACTCGATTGTGTCTGTATAGGGCATTTTGTCAACCTCTGTCAGACTCTGCGGGAGGACCTTGAATTGCCTACAAAAAGGGGCTGTGCCGTACCTCCGCATATGAAGGTGTTGGCTTGGCAGCATTGTCCTTCTATGTCTGTGGGTCATTTCAAAGGGTCACGGGTGACTTGATAAAGAGGGTTAATGATTATATCAGTATCCCACTTAATCAAGAGCAGCTACAAAATATTAAAAGGGATTTTTATGGCATTGCTGGATTTCCCAGAGTAATGGGAGCCAACAATTGCACACACGTTGCACTCAAATCACCACAGTACCATGAGTACAGTGCCTATAGAAAGTCTACACCCCCTTTCAAATTTGTCACCATTTGTTGCCTTATAGCCTGAAATTAAAATGCATTAAAATAGTTTTTTTTTCATTTATCTACACCTCCTACCCCACAACTTCCAAGTGAAAAAGATATTCTAGAAATTTGTAGAAAATTAATTAAAAATAAAAACTGAAATAGCTTTGTTGGATAAGTGTCAACCCCCCATGTAATCGCAATCCTAAATTAGCTCAGCTCGCATTCAAAATCACAAACCAAGTTAAGTGGCCCCCACCTGTGTTAAATTGTACTGATTCACATGATTTCAGGATAAATTCAGCAGTTCCTGTAGGTTCCCTCTGCTGGGTAGTGCATTTCATAGCAAAGACTCAACCATGAGCACCAAGGTGCTTTCAAAAGAACTCCAGGACAAAGTTGTTGAAAGGCAGGGGATGGGTATAAAAAATATCAAAGGCCTTGAATATCCCTTGGAGCACGGTCAAGACGATTATTAAGAAGTGGAAGGTGTATGGCACCACCAAGACCCTGCCTAGATCAGGCCGTCCCTCCAAACTGGATGACCGAGCAAGAAGGAGACTGATCAGAGAGGCTACCATGAGGCCAATGGCAACTTTGCAAGTAAAATGCGAAACGGTATGTTTGGCGCAAACTCAACACAGCGCATCACCAAATGAACACCATCCTTACTGTGAAGCATGGTAGTGGCAGCATCATGTTATGGGGATGTTTCTCATCGGCAGGTACTGGGGCACTTGTCAGGATAGAAGGGAAAATGAATGGAGCAAAGTACAGAGAAGTCCTTGAGGAAAACCTGCTGCCCTCTGCAAGAAAGCTGAAACTGGGATAGAAGTTCACCTTTCAGCATGACAACGACCCAAAGCACACAGCCAAAGCTACACTGGAGTGGCTAAGGAACAAAAAGGTAAATGTCCTTGAGTGGCCCATTCAGAGCCCCAACCTAAATCCAATCGAAAATTTGTGGCATCTAGGTGTGCAAAGTTGGTAGAGACCTATCCCAACAGACTCACAGCTGTAAATGCTGCCAAAGGTGCTTCCACCAAGTATTAACTCAGGGGTGTGTAGACTTATCCAAGTATTTTTAATATATAATTTTTTTCTTAATAAAAACTTTTTTCCCCTTAACAGTGTGGAGTATGGTGTGTAGAAAGAAAATCCTCATTTAAATGCATGAAACTCTGAGGCACTGACCCAACAAAATGTGAAAAACGTTCAAGGGGGTGTAGACTCTATAGGCACTGTATATATATTGGCACTATAATAACAAAAACTGTATTTTAATTGTTTTACTTTAAGATTATGGAAGTAGTCCTAAAACTGCTTAACATTTTTATTTAATTCCCTTTGATATTTATATTATGTACTACTAAAACGATCACTTATCGCAATCAATAATAATTAACCCCCAATATTTATTTTCAATGTAAGTTCTGCTGCCAAAACTACAAATGGTTTTACCATTTTTTTTTCATTACCCAATCAAATCATGAGTGAAAATGACCAATGCAGTTAACTTCAAATTCAAGTTAATAAAAGAAAATAACTTATTTTTAAGTATTTCTAAGCTGTAAAAAAACGAAACATGGCAGGAACTATGTTTTAATTTAAATCAGTTTATATTTGACTTGATTGGGATATTAATGGTTGAAAATCAGAGATTAATTTAAAAAGGAGGTTGAAACCATAAATTGTTCCACTGTAATGTTTGGGAAGCGAGTTTATAGCAACCTCAATTAAGTTTTACTTAACAGTTTGAAAGAAACAAGTGTAGATAGTGTTTAAATGTTGTTAATTAATTTTATGTATGGAGCCTCACTGTGTTTCTGTGGTCATCTCAAAGATGTCGGATGAGTGAGCAGCCATGATACTGTGTAAAAATAACAGGCTGCTTGCTGTAACAAGCAAAGAGAGGAAGAGAGACTGGCGTGAAGCAGCTTCACTGAATAAGGATGTAAAGGTTGACTCATACTTCAGATTCCGACATCATTTCTGGTCAGAGTCGAGGGTCTTCAACCCAGTGCGCCAGGTTGGAATCATCCACGCTCTTGTGATGTGCATCTTTTCTGGAAAGTCGTACAGCCCTTTCTCATGCGTCTGCCACCTGAAATTGGATAATGTTGCATAGTTGGAGTGAAGATGCATAGCTTTTATAAATGTCTGCTCTTGACGTATCACAGAATTAGTTCCATGATGTCTGGCACCGAAAGCTGATATCCCCCATCAACTGGCCCGGTGTTCAAGGAATTTAAGTGCATATTCCCAGAATAAAATAACACTAGCGTTCTTCCATGTGATTAGCTTAATATTCTCTCAACCACTCAAATGTACAAGCCACAAAATTCAATCAAATTCTACCCACTGTAGGAAATTAAATCAGCAGAGACAGCTACCTCAGTGCCAAGTACAATAACTGTAGCTCTTATAGTTTTTTCTCCAGGTCTGCTGAAAATGTAGATTATTTTTTGTGTTGTACACAGGGGAAATTTGAACATGTTGACCCCCTTTTAGCTTTTAAAATAGTAATCCTATTGAAAGACTGTCTAAAGATTTAGACCATGTCACAAATCGTTTATGTTCCAAAGCACATCACTCTACCCCCTATCATTGTCAAGATATTAATTGTTGAAAATCAGAGTTTAACATGGAAACGAAAAAGTTCACAATAAGAAATGTACATAGTAATTGTACAGGATCCCAGGATTTTCATATGCTTACACACAGCATTTGTAGCACTTATTCATGGTTGAACTTGTTCTAATTGGCCATCCTTTTTTTTTTTGCTTTCTGGTCTAGAAGAGTCATGTGATATTATGGCCTTTCAACCTTTCAACTCTGGACTACTTTACATAATTTGTGTTTACATAACTTTTGAATTTGGAATTAGTTATTTTCAGAAAACATTTGGAATTTACATAATCTGAGGGGGCTTCAAATCTTCAAAATTGTACCTTATAAAAACACTATTTTAATTTCTTAGAAGTGCAGGAGTTTCTTTGTGATTACTGTCTTAGATTATATAAAGAACCATTCAAGAACTATGGGACGCAGAGAGACAGTATTTCATTATGACAGCCCATCCTTAAATAAAAGACATAACAGATAAATATCCATCATTGTTTTAGATTAGATTCAATTGAAATTGTGCCGTGAGGCGACATGCATTAATGCATGCATTACGTGTTTTTTTTTTCTCCTTGAGAGGCTGGTATATGGCTGAAATTCATGTGCATGATCTTACTTGCCGACATTATTGCCCTTCAATTGATGCAGTGTTGTAACATGTTGTAACAATGGTTCATTTGCTAGATGTTTATTAATACAGTTAATATAATGTTCTCTAAAATAAAATCACCAGACCCCCATAATGCAGTTTGCTATACAACATCGATTACCATGCACCCCTTATTCATATGATTTGTTTTTGCTAAATGTAAATGTGTTTAAAGAAAGTTCCCCTTTTTTACTTTTTAGTTTGCTTCCCTGAATTAGAATGGCTTCAAAGAGAGATGTAACTTTTGAAAACTGGGCAGACAGGATCTGCTTTGTGATGAAGTACAATGCAGATAACTATGGAAAAATATATTAAGTTGCCCAGTAATTATATTTTAATGTTTGGTTGCTGTATTTCTACCAGTTTTATTTTCTTTTTTTATTTAGTCTCGCAAGCTGTGTCCCTTGTATATGACAGCTCTGTTTAGAACAGGCCATGTGAGCTTAAAGCACAAGACAGAACTTTTTTTTTTTACATACATACTGTACATTTTTTTACGTCTCATTTTTGAGTAAGTTTGAGTTGAAATGCAGGGCTCTGTAATCAGAAACTCTGTGGTTTTGTACTGTGTCATTAAAAAAACAACTGGACACACCTGTGCTTCAAAGACACTAGAAATCACCCTTGATATATGAACTAACCTTAAGGTGGAGCACAGGGAATTCACAGGTAAGAGGTGTACATCAGCACGGAGTGGACGGGGAGACATAACAGCAGAAGACAGTGTGAAATGTTTCCACTTTACAATAAGAAATGTTTTTGTTGTTTTTATTAAACCCTAATATATATATATATATATATATATATATATATATATATATATAATTTTTTTTATTAACAATGGGCCATGTCCTTAATAATAGACTGAGGGAGGTCTTGGTTGTATCATAAATACACTACAGAGAAAAATATGTAATTTACATTTCTACAAAAGTTAATAGCTGAGTTAAGTATGCCGTGGGCACTTCAATAACAAAAACTATTTTGTGGACTATTTAAGAATGCAGTATAGACTGTGGCAGATGTAGGGTTGCCATCTTTTCCACAGACCAAACCCGGACATATTTCTCAGTCAGCCTAGGTCTAACAAAACTGTGAAGTATACTGTACAGTTTAACACAATGCCACCAGATCTCAGTACAAATCAGTAATCATGCAGTATACACATTATTGTGCTGTTTATATTTCTAGCAATCGAACTTGCAAGCCATAGTGGATATAGTAAAGTAATACATGCCCACGCAATTCACTAGTTCATTATCATGTACATTTATTTTGTAACACCAAAGAAAAAAAATAGCTATATAATGGTATATTGGAGTCTATTCTCACCTGAGACAAGTAGGGCAGCAATGTGGAGTTGTGGTTAGGGCTCTGGACTCTTGACCAGAGGGTCGTGGGTTCAATCCCAGGTGGGGGACACTGCTGCTGTATCCTTGAGCAAGCTACTTTACCTAGATTGCTCCAGTAAAAACCCAACTGTATAAATGGGTAATTGTATGTAAAAATAATGTGATATCTTGTTAGTCGCCCTGGATAAGGGCATCTGCTAAGAAACAAATAATAGTAATAACAAGTAGCGGTGGTGATGAGTAACACTGTGATAACTCAATGGAATTTCTGAAGCTACGATGCTATGATGCTGTTTTCTTCACAAAGATATGTGAAACAGGCGACATTTGCCATGACACCGCCCTATTTACTTGGGTTTTCAACTTCAGGGTGAACTCTCCTCAGAGCTAAAATCCTGCGAGTCCTGAATCACACATCAGCTCAGTACTGTATTGGATTGTGTACATCACATGGATGTTCGCTGTCCCCAGCAGATCAGTACTAAAAAGTACATGTCTAATAAGATAATGAAAATCCTTTAAGCAACCAATGTATGTCAAAGAAAATATTTTTAAAAAGGTTGTTGTTTCTTATGTGTTTCACTTAAACCCAGACATTAGGGCTTCCTGGCTTGTTAATCCCTGCCACCTGGACACAGATGCCAATTCCCAGACTGTCCGGGTTAAACCCAGACATGTGGCAACCCTAGGCAGATGGTAATTCATTTGTTTTCATATGTATTGAAAGACCTTTTAGTTTGAGCAAATTAACATTTCAAAAACATATCAGTCTCAGTAGCCATAGCTAAAGCCCGGTACACACTGCCAGAGGAAATCGCATCACAAAATATTAAACGTGTTTAAACTTTGCGAGCTGCCTGAGATCGATCGGCCGATCCTGTAAAATTGCATCGCAAAGCATAATACACTGCCCGATGTGACTGAAAGATTGCGTCACTATTGATTGCATTGCCTTGCTTAGAAGTCCAATAGGATTTCATTTTCTGGTAACACTATCTTTTATTTAATGTTTGAATTGGAATTCATCTGACTTTGCAAATAAAATATGCTTCTTAAACAGATGGGATACTTTAATTATTTTCTGTAAAATGTTATTTTCATATTTGCCTTGTAACTGTCTTTTTTAAAAAAATGTAAGTGCACAATATGTAAATAGGTTGCTGTATGTTTTCATTTCTTTGTAAACAGTTTTATATTGGCCACTACAAATTGCAACTATGAGTACAATGTTACGCTGAACCAAAAATGGAAAGCTGCTAGAGCAGTCAGTTTGTTTTAAAAGCTGTCCCATTTGTACATTATATTGTGCAGGTTAGGAAGTGAACAGATTAGGTAACTTTATAATTGGCATACATTTTGATGTGTAATGCTACAAGTTTGGCAAACATATAGTAAGATTATCAAGCATGCATTTTTATGGCCTCTTTTATTATAACAACATCATTAGAGAAGGTGTAAAATGACTATCGATACATTAAAATGGTTGGAAGTCTACAATCACCTAAATAATTGCCAGAAGCACATTTGCAGTATATTTTTCAAAACACCATATGGCTTCTAAGTGTCTAAAAACACTAGTCATAGTCGTCTCAACCTTGTAGTAGTGGAAAGAGTTGTGAAATCAGCAACAGCCAATTCTATTCCTGGTATTTTTAAATCAAGTTTTATTGCTTCATGCTGTCCCTTGACCTTGTAATTGTGACTACACCTGTGAAATACCAGGTGTATTTACTATATTTAGCCCTTATTTAGGTTTATGTGTGGTTGTACTCAAGCCTATATTTAGGATTTAAGACATATTTAGTCTATAATAAAATAGTATCAAAGAACTTCAATATACCAAACAGTAAGTAAGTGTTGCTTTTTATAAACAGCAATTTAATTACTTTGTAACTCAATCTTGGTTGATGATTCTGTGAGCATATTTTTTTCTAAACAATGTTCTACGGGTGATATTCCTACAACTGTTATTTGTTTTTCTTTTTGTACTTTCTTCAGTTAAAATGTTCAAATAAAACAAAGCATTTGGTCTTGAAATGTTTTTCAGGGTCAAATAGTCAATTGCATTTCATACTAGAGGAGAAATAAGTAATATATAACAGTCTTTCAGGGAAAGCAAACCACTTTAGATATCATAAATATTTAATTTAGACAGGTTATTGCCTTCTCAGCCTTATCTCCATGACCTTGTACAGAATCATGTTGATGAATAGTTCTTGATAAACAGAAATCGGTAACACCAAGTCCTTTAGAAAGTCAGTAAAACCTAATTCAACTAAATGTTTAAAATATTTTGTTTTATCCTTCTGTGTTATTACCTACAAACGGCTGTTTTAACAGACTTTAGCTAATATACTCAAAAATGAGTACTAATTGAGGTCTATGAAAGCAGCAATGACTTAGATAGCACTGGGCCTGTTAATCACATAAAATAAGACTATACTGCACATATTTTGGACTCCTGGCAACCTTTGTTAAAACATATAAGTGTTTCCAGTAGATGAAGTTTTGCTACAGTAATGGAAATGTGTTGACATAACTGTTCAAACACTGGTAAGCTCTGATCTTGATGCAAGTTTGTCTTATGGGATTACATATAACATATAGGGCAGTAGTGTTGAGTAGTGGTTAGGGCTCTGGACTCTTGACCGGAGGGTTGTGGGTTCAGACCCAGGTGGGGGACACTGCTGCTGTACCCTTGAGCAAGGTACTTTACATAGAAAAAAAAACAACTGTATAAATGGGTAATTGTATGTAAAAATAATGTGTAAAAAATAATGTAATTGTATGTAAAAATAATGTGATATCACGTAACAACTGTAAGTCGTCCTGGATAAGGGTGTCTGCTAAGAAATAAATAATAATATTTGTAACTATCTTTTGACTTGGACAAATACCCATATTATACACTTATATAATGGGGGTTGGAGGATCAAATTGCATATGACCCACTGGGGACTTTCTGTGCAAAGAAAAAAAAAACAAGAACTGCCACTGTAAATAGTTTTTCAGTGTTTCAGGA
Source organism: Acipenser ruthenus (assembly GCF_902713425.1). Classification (NCBI taxonomy): domain Eukaryota; kingdom Metazoa; phylum Chordata; class Actinopteri; order Acipenseriformes; family Acipenseridae; genus Acipenser; species Acipenser ruthenus. Next base: position 53,009,102 of record NC_081193.1, on the reverse strand, counting down.
TAACCATTCAAAAGTTTAAAAACTTAATTTATACCCTATTCACACAACCTAAATCATGCATGATAATTACTTTTGAACAACTTGTGAATGAAGTAAATCATCTGGTTTTCAGTGTGTGTTGATAGTGCCTAATTAAGGTTATGTGGATGGGATATTAGTGTAGGTCTGATGGGCATTTGACTTGATGACTACAAAAGGAACAGTTAACTTTCAGAAATGACTAATCACACATCACATGATTGTGAAGTGATTGTGAGTGTACAGTTTCATATGGACAGTGCAGTTGGGGTTGCAACCATTTATAAAGAGTTTTAACAAATGCCAAGCAATTTTAAAGTATAGCACTCAAACAGCAGTGTTACTAAACAGTACGTTCACAAATAGAGCAGCAGTTGATTCATTCAATTATTTTTTGCTTAAGTATTCTACTTTTAATTTCAAATTGGTAGTTCTTCGATGTGAAAAAGACTTAGAGAAGACTATGAGCATTAAGCAACTTAGAAATGTAAGCTTTCAAAGGGAGGTTCATGGGGTGTGTGGCTTCTAGTCATTTCCTGGCTTATTTTCAAACATTTCATTTTACGCTCTTAACCGAGCTACAATTTGTACTTCTGGCTTGGCAAACAGCCAAGCTGTGACTCATGAGGGCTGTAATCACCAATCTCAATGACTAAAAGTTGTATTATGAGTTGATTCAATCTGGCATTTGGCTCTGCAAGTTCAAAAAATATTTATAATGCATTTAATTGTATGGAAGCAACATGGACATGTGGAAGCAAAGATCCTGGTAATAGGTGCTAATATGTGTTATATGAGTATCTGGTGTGATGCATGGCAGTCCAGCACATTTAAGATTTCTTTGTTGAACAAATTTATTTGAAAAATAAATTCAAAACATATTGTGGAATGATGATGATGGGTATAATTTGAGATTCTGAAATTATTTAGAAATGTATATTCCAGCATAAAATATTACATTATATTTAATTTAAAGCGTAAGTATTTAAAGAGATTATCTAATTCCCAGATTGAAATTCGAATTGGCTTGTTTAATCTGATTCTCAGTGGCTTAATACATCAGTGATTCTGCCATGTGCGAGAAGGCAAAGTGATTTGTTGTTACATTTTCTGTAAACCTTTTAAGCCACAGTCAAACGGCAGTGCCATGCCCTTGGGTAAAGTTTGAAATATTTAGCATTCAGTATTTCTCCACACTGATCTGTCATTCTGTGAAGGGATATTTTTTCATATTTTACACTGCAGAGTATTGTGCTGTGTTCATTTTAAAAACAATAATGTATTTACTTTACTTTCCCTGTAAGTTAAATAACTGATCTAATAGGATAAGGACGGTAAAAGCCATAGCAGTTACAGGTGAGTGTGTCAGTGACTGGAACAATCACTGAGATTATAATTAATGTACTGCACAAGTTACAAGTAGCATTTATATTCTAAATAGTCAGACATTGTAAAGGAAGTGGATTGTTTTACACATCAAAATAGAAATCATATATATGTTTTAATATTTCAGAACTGCAAGTTGAACTTTCTTTACCACCTGATGGTAAGACATTTGTGGTTTCAAAAGCTACTATAAAGTAATATAATCTAATAATCCCATTAAAAAATTTCAACAAAAAATGTTGTATTCCAGATGAAAGAAAAAACCATAAGGTTATATACTGTACAATGTATGTTATAACATTACCTGTCACAATCATATTATTGCTTCTGAAAAGATTTTTCAAGGCTGATTACAATGAGATAGTGTTGTTTCAAGGAGCTTTAGTGCAACACTAATATACTTCACCACCTAATTTCCACACAATCAGTAATGAGCAATTTTTTTTTTTTTATGTTATAGTTATTGGAATCAGTGGCGGAGAAATAGTTGGCGCACTCAAAGGGCACTTGAGGGGTCTGAAAGTTTTGGGGAAAAAAATACAAAACTTAACAGTGATAATATCCTTCACATTTATATTTGTAGATGTACCTTCATATTCATATCATTGTAGCTACCAGTGCCAGTAATTACGTTTTTATTCTCCCTCGTTTCATCAGGTACTGCCATTGACTTTTTTTTTTTTAAATGGTTAAATTAAAAACTTTTTTTTCTTCCCTCGTAACTGTCTTTGCATGGAGGCTGGTTTGAGGTTCTGTTTTATGTTTCCACTTGTTTTAGCCTAGTGGTCTCTCAACAGTTTTCTACTGTCTTCATGGAAGGTTTTGGGGTACTGTTCAACAGTCATTTGCAGTTATATTCTGTGTGCATGATTCATCCTGTAGTTTAGGCGGAAGCTGTTAACAGGTGCTGCTGGGTACCAAAATAAATGAAAGCAAATTAACATGCCAGTATTTCTGATTGGAAAAAAACTTTAAGAAATCTGTGTGAAGAAATTTCTGTGAATTTCTATGGAATCCGGGCGGGACTGGTTAAACTTGTTAGCTTGTGATTAAAAAGTATGTAGTATTGGAAGTAAAGATACACCCAAAATGCAATTCAAGTAGGTGAGCAGAAAAGCTTCTTATTACATGCAGTCGTATACTGTTTCATACATGCTAAGATTCTGAGAATAAAATAGTGTTAAATATTGAACACTTCACTTGCATGTTTTATGTTTATAAAGTATTACATAAAGGTCGGGCCCATCTTTCTCTTCCTCCACCAGTGATTGGAATAGTAGTAACATTGCAAATTATGAATCTAAGCAGATACAACAATAAACTTGAACATGCATGACAGGGAATTAAACAGGTAAGAAATAAATATTATGGAAATGTTGATACGGCTTATCAATATTTTATGATGTCTAATGCTGATATAATGCTATTTTAGTTAGTTCAGATGAAAATGTAGGTTTTGTAGGTCGACTTTTTTTATCAGGCAAATTTGGAAGTCACTTTCTCTGCTGATGGTCTCATTATTGACCTTGGCTGGAGGCCTCTGTTGCAGCACTCTGAAACTACTATATGATATTTTACAACTGGTTGCAATACAATACTGACAGCAAACCTTGAGTCTGTTACTCATTCACCAAGAGCAGTTCTGGTCATTATTGACACAGTGAAGTCTTCCTGATGGATACACCTTCAAAGTAAGTCATATTTATGTCAGTTTATTCACAAATAATTTCAGCAGTATGTGGCCCCATACTTAAATAATAGCTTCCTTAAAAATATTTACAACAAAATGTTCTACTTGTTGCTATAAATCTCTTGGTTATTGTAAATAAATGTCCCGTAATGGCTTTCCATTTATTGGTTCATTTCTTAAATACTGTTTGTGAGAAAAGGAATGTGAAAAACCTCTGGTTTCACTTTCTTGGAAGGTCTATGCTATCTATTTTGATATAACATAAAATATATGACCGGAGGTCATTTTGATTGATCCTGTTTCCTTAATGCAATTCACAGTCAATTACACGCCCAGTTTTACTCTGACCTCCACTTTATGATTTGCCACAAAGTACAGAACATTTCCTCTCTGTTGCAGGATGTAGGCAGTTAGTCGATTCAAAGTTGTGAGGTTTGATATCTAGGTAACACTGAGGATATTAAGTTTCATTGTTTTGCTTTAGGGAATATGGGGAAAAGCATTCATGCACCTGCTGGTTCTACCAACCAGTTATGTATGCATTAAAAGGGCTGACTTTACCAAAAAAGAGCTCAGTGCAAATATTCAATCATTCTGCTGCTATTAATTTTTTTTTTAAATACATTTTTTTCTAAATAATTTTACTGTCTGGCAACTTGAAGGCCTGTGTAGTCTGTTCTGGTATTGCATATTTATTTATTTGATTTTAGACTTGCTTTTACCCATTTCAGCCTGGAGGGTATACCATAACAATTTTGTTAGCCAGTGGAGGATTAAAGCATGGTTCAGGCTTAAAGGGAGGGCAACAGTTTCTCCCACTCTGACCATCAACCACTGAGATTTCATTAGCCATACAGCATATAACATCTCATCTGCATTTGTTTATTGTGGTCTGAATGCTGAATGAAAGAGTAATAATAATAATAATAATAATAATAATAATAATAATTATTATAATAATAAATAATGAATTCATGTAGTACATCGCAAAGTGCTTTATAAGTAAAATTACAACAGACACATACAACAGTCAGTATTAAAATAAATGTAATTTAAATAAAATAGGTTACAATTTAAGTAGATACAAATTTCAGTTTAAAAAAAAATGGTTTTCAGTCGTGCTTTAAAAATAGCAACACTTCCTGGGTGCTTAATTTCAAGGGGAAGAGCATTCCAGAGCCTAGGTGTGTAACTGCAAAATGTCCTATCACCCTGTGACGCCACGAAGCAGGAAGAAGCAACACAAAAACAAAGAAGGGCTGGGCAACACTGAAGCGCGTTTATTAAATAATAAAACAAAAGATAGAAACAAAACAAGACAGAAACAAAAGGGCACATTGGCCAAACAAACAAACCTTAACCCTAACAAGTATTGTGCTGGTTAATAAACCAGCACGTCTAGCAATTGTTATTTCGGATTACTAAATTGAAAGACTCACGTCTCGCCTCTGACACTCTCTTCTCGACTCTCTCCTCTGAGCGCAGAAAGCTGCTGATTTTTATATAGGTGACCATCTCCCGATTGGCAACAATTAATCAATGAATTAACTAACTCGAGAGATGGTCACCATCTGCATGAGGTTTTAAAATAAATAAACAAAACAAACGCACAGCTTTTCGCCGTCATCTCAAATAATAAATATGACGGATGGCTTTGTCTGCCTACATAAAAATACAATACACCAACAATAATAATAATAATGAAAACATACATAAATAAACATAAAGGGGTGGGCACTTTGCCACATACACCCCCCCCCCCCCCTTGTGCACAGCACACATGGCCCCAACGGCCACCTCCCCCCTTAAAGTCCCCAAATTCTTCCCCATGCTCCAGGGGTGGGGATGGAGGCTTCCATTGGCTCACCATGGGCAAGGCAGTCAGCACTCCAGCTGGCAGTGGCAAGGCAGACCTTGCACAGGCTGGCTCCTCCGACCAAGGAAATCTTGCGGCCGCCCGGTTGTCTGTGGGGGTGATCTCCTGACAGCGACCCTCGGCGACCCCAGGCGAAGCAGTTCCGACGACCCCAGGTGAAGCTGTTCCGGCGACCCCAGGCAAAGCCGAACTGGCGACCCCATGCGAAGCCGAACTGGCGACCCCAGGCGACAGCAGCAGTGGACCCTCGGGTGGCGACAGCAGCAGCGGACCCTCGGCTGGCGACAGCAGCAGCGGACCCTCGGGTGGCGACAGCAGCAGCGGACCCTCGGGTGGCGACGGCAGCAGCGGACCCTCTGGAGGAGAACTCGGGAGGGGAGCCCCTGGCCATAGATGCGGCAGCGGGAGCTCCACTTCTCCCTAGTACCCTGTAACTGGTGGCTCCACCGGCGAGGCGGAGCTGCAGGCAACCCCAGGCGATGCCGAGCAACAGGCAACCCCAGGCGATGCCGAGCAGCAGGCAACCACAGGCGAAGTGAGGCAGGCATCCTTGGGCAAAGCGAGGCAGGCATCCTTGGGTGAAGCGAGGCAGGCATCCTTGGGTGAAGCGAGGCAGGCATCACCGGGTGCTGACATGAAGGCATCCCCGGGCGCTGACGTGAAGGCATCCCCGGGCGATGGCAAACTCAGCTGCAGCTCCTCTCCCTTGGGTGGTGGAGGTAGCTCCAGCTCCTCTGGTGGTGGAGGTGGGAGCGGCAAGCAGTCCTCCCATGGTGGTGGAGGCAGAACCAGCAGGTATTCATCCTCTGCTGGTGGAGGTGGTAGAGGCAGTGGCAGCTCCTGCTGCTCTGCTCCTGGCGGTGGAGGCTGCGGAGGTAGAGGCAGCTCCTGCTGCTCTCCTCCTGGTGGTGGAAGCGGTGGAGGTGGGAGCAGCATGTAGTCTCCTGGCGACGAAGGTGGGAGCAGCGTGTAGTCTCCTGGCAACGAAGGTGGGAGCAGCGTGAAGTCTCCTGGCAATGAAGGTGGGAGTGGCAGGTAGTTACCCCCTGTTGCAGGGGACTGGTGCGGCTCCCCCTGACTTGCAGGGGACTGATGCGGCTCTCCCTCACTTGCAGGGGACTGGTGCGGCTCTCCCTCACTTGCAGGGGGCTGGTGTGGCTCTCCCTCATTTGCAGGGGGCTGGTGTGGCTGTCCCCCACCTGGGATTGAACCCACGACCCTCCGGTCAAGAGTCCAGAGCCCTAACCACTACTCCACAAAAACATAAAAACACATTGTTAAATCAATACTCACACAATACATAAAATGTGCTTAAATTAAATAAATCATTCAAAACAACACATCGTGAGAAAAAAGGAAATAATTAAATAAAATGTTCTAAAATCACAATAATATAATTCAATAATTACACACACATTTGTCACCCGTGACACATATACTAGCTTCTCCGCATCCGGTAGAGAGAGAATAGGTCATAGTTGAGCAATGTTTAGTGTCAGGTTTAGTCAGTAAATAAATCTGAGTGTTGTCCGCATATGAGTGGAAATTCACGCCGTGCTGATGGATTATCTGGCCGATGATGAGTAAGAGAGGCCCAAGTATAGAGCCCTGTTGAACACCTGTGGATACGAGACTAGAGGCAGAAGAATAACCACCCACTGAAACAGATTGCTTAATCTGGATAAAATGCCAGAATCATCAGACATAAACAGATCATTGACAACTTTAATAAGGGCTTTTTCTGTGCTATGTAATGGTCTAAAGCCTGACTAAAAAGGTTAATAGCGTTCAGATTTAATTAAATTAGTTTGCATTTGATGAGCCACAACACGCTCCAACATTTTTTGACAAAAAAGTCAGGTAAGAAATGGGCCTGTAGTTGCAGATAATATCAGTATCTTTTTTTTTTTTTTTTTAGCAATGGTGTGACTGCAGCACTTTTAAATGCTGATGGTACTGTTCCCAAGCTCTGGAACTCCTTAATAATTTTGGTCACCACAGGACCTAGAATTGGAAATCTTTAAATAAAGTAGGAACAGGATCTAAGGAGCAAGTTGTATGTTTCATTTTAGCAACCACTTCAGTCAGGCTTGATGGAGTCACTTTTACAAAGTCAGTCAAAGGGGTCCCCGTAAACTCAAGAAACTAAGATATAACAATTGATAAAACAGTACTTGTAGTGAGAGATAAGTGAAAAATAATAATGTCGATTTTAGCTTGAAAAAATGCTAAGAATTTATTACACCAATCTATAGAACCAGATAGTGAGGGCTTGCAATTTGGATGTAACATTTGATTTATTGTCAGAAAGAGATGCCTAGGATTACCACAGCCAACCTTAATAAAATTAGAAAAAAAAACAATGATCTGGCTGTGTTAATCGCATCCCTATAGGAGAATTGATGTTGACTCCAAGCCTGAAAATAAACATTTAGGCCTGTGTCCCTCCACCTGCGTTCAAACGTACGCCCTACTGCTTTCATAGCCTAGCTGATCATTATACCAAGGTGAACAACGAGTGTATGAAACTAGGCCTGTCTTCTCTGGGCCTAAACAATCAAGGACATTTAGCAGACTTGTATTGCAAGACCATATCCTCCAATGCATTAGAGTGATCATCAAAAAGAGGTGTAGATAAAATAGCCTCATTAAAGCAGTTAAACTGACTGACTTTATGTTACAGAATTTAACAGTACACTTAGTTTTAAGTAAGGGTAATGGTAATTCCAGATCAAAAAGGATAGCCTTATGTTCTGAGATAGCTAAATCAAGGACTTGCAGATTGAAAGCAGGCAGACCAGTAGTAATAACTAGGTCTAAGATGTGACCCTGATTGTGAGTTGGAACATTTACATGCTGTCTAAACCCAAAGCAATCCAAGAGAGCCAGGAATTCCATTGACAAGGGACCATTCTTCAGTCAGAGAACACATTTCAAAATGAGCTATTTTATTTGGGGGGGACAGTAAATAAGAACCAGAAGCAAGGGGGAAAATACCTTAAAAGCCAGGCATTCAAAAGAGTTGAAAACAGGGACAGATAGAGGACATAGAATAAAATCAAGCCGATACACAACAGCCAGCCAACCCCTGTGACCTGCAGAGCAATCCTTTTCTAAAAAATCAAAGCCAGAGATAACAACGTGGTTTAACCAGAACCAATCATTTTGTAGATGCCATGTTTTAGTAAGACATAAAAAATCTAAATTCTGATAAGTAATAAATTCATTCAATGACAGAGCCTTATTTGCTAAGGAACGAGTATTGAAGAGATCTACTTTGGCAGACCTAGATAACATTGATTGCCTAATGTGTATTGAGCCCATTGTAGCTTTTGGAAAACTGTGTAGACTACCAAAATCGGCACCAGGGCACAGGCTAAATGATGATCTCTCCGGCAAGACCAGATAATGCTTAACTTGGTATGACCATTTCGATTAACTCTGCGACCGGAGCCCCTGTGCAGATATCTCAGTCTACGCAGTATTCCAAGCCAATTACAGACATTACGGTTGTGAGAGTACGCTGGCGCAGTTGGCTGCCGCTTCTCCTCCTGGGAATATTTGAAATTTTTGTTGATTTTACCTTGCGTTTTTATTTTATTAGCTAAGTACACAGTGTTTTACAAATGATCCACCTTAGCTATCGTTTCAATTACAACTCGCTAGAGACTTTTATATTGATCAAGTAACGTTGGAGTTTTGGCCGTTGGCTATCTATCTGCTACCTGCTGACTTGGAAAATAGACTGTTTCTCCTGGATTTACCGTTCTAGTTCACCTGGTTTACACTGTGTGCTTGGTTATTTGCTGGCTCTGAAAAGAGACTGTTTACCTATTCTATTCCTCCTTGATTTACAATTACCTGGATCTGACTGTCTGCGATCTGGCTCGGAAAAGTTTCTATTTTCTCTAATTCTATTCTTCCTGAATCAATCAGTCGCCCCGGGTCTTCATCCCACACTCTGCCTGGTGCGGAGGAGAGACTCTGTGCTGCTGTTCATGTCTGTTGCGGTGTTCTCTCCCTAGAGGGTCTGCTTTTTTTTTTTTTTTTATAAATTTAGTCGTCGGCAATTATTTTTACCCCGGTTTTCACCCCAATTTAGCATGCCCAATTATTATCTGTATCCCCGGCTCACCGCTCGCAACCCCCCCGCCGACTCGGGAAACGGAGGCTGGAACACGCGTCCTCCGAAACGTGCTCCTTCCAAGCCGTAATTTTTCGCACTGCAGATCCACAGCAATGCCACCAGACCTATAGTGCCGGAGGACAACACAGATCTGGCGGCTCCGCTGCAGAGCCACAGGCGCCCTATCGGCCACAGGGGTCGCTGATGCGCGGTGAGCCGTGGATTCCCCTACCGACCTAAGCCCTCCCTACCCGGGCAGCGCTCAGCCAATTGTGCGCCGCCCCCTAGGAACTCTCGGTCACGGTCAGCTGTGACATAGCCTGGATTCGAACCTGCGATCTCCAGGCTATAGGGCACATCCTGCGAGGAGCGCCTTTACTGGATGCGCCACTCGGGAGCACCAGAGGGTCTGCTTACTGCCGGTCTGACTGAGAGACGGACTCCCGCACACCGTGCGCCCCGCTGCCTGCAGTGACGTGCGGATACACAGATTGCCTCACAGCTACCTTCTCAATCTCAAGCCCTCAATTTCTGCCTGCCTGGTTGTCCTCTTCATTGCTGCTATGTGGATTAATATGCTTCTCTGGTGGATTATCCTCTGCTCGACCATCAGTGCTAGCTCTGCACTGAAATACTCTGTAGCGGAGCTGCTACGTCTCCACTCACTGAGCTACAGGGCTCCCCCAGCTCTGTTTGCTCACAGTGACATTCTCCGCCTACCAAGATATATTCACCGTGGGTCTCGTCGCAACTTCACACACAGTAAGACTTCTGCCATCCGTTCTTTCTGGTCTGCTTACCAACGTAATGTCTCTCACTCTCGCCGTGATGTTGACCACAGTGTGCTTTGTCCGGTTACCAAGGCAACGATGTATGCCGGTCCCAGTGACTGTTTTAAACTTGCATTTTTTAATATTCGATCTCTCACTAACAAAGCCCTACTGGTAAATGAGTTTATCACTGACAGAAAGTGGGACATCATGTGACTCACTGAGACCTGGCAACAGCCAAATGACTTTTATCAACTTAATCAGGCGATCCCATACATCAGTCAACCTTGCTCTACTGGGCGAGGGGGTGGGGTTGCTGTACTGTATCGTGACAATCTCAAAGTCAAGTCTGTCAGTGTACCCCAGCACTCTTCCTTTGAATGTCTGGCTGTTAAACTCCCTGGCTCTCAACCACTGATCGTTCTAACCATTTATAGACCACCTAAGCCATCTGATCTGTTTTTAATTGAACTGTCCTCATTAATGACTTTTGTCTGTGCCATGTCTCCCAATGTACTGCTTGTAGGTGATTTTAATATCCATGTTGATGCCACTGCAAGTTGTACTTTTGCTGCTGACTTTATGTCCTTACTCGATGGTCTTGATGTCACTCAGAATTTTACTTTCCCCACTCACAACAAAGGTCACATTTTAGATTTAGTCTGCTCCACTGGTATTCTTCCCTGCAATATAACTGATGGTGACCTCCCCATCTCTGATCACAAAGCTGTTATGTTTGAAATCTCCGCCCCCCTTTCCAAGAAAAATGTCAAATGCACCATTTCCTTTTGGAATGTAAAAAACATAAACCCCACTGATCTCATGAGCCTGATTAAGACATACCCCAGTCCTGACTCCCAGTCCCTCCCTGACCTCATCACTCACTACAATGACTGCCTTTCCTCCGCCCTGGATACCCTCGCTCCCCTCCTAACCCGCTCAGTCTCCTTCCCCCACACTGCTCCCTGGTACAGCCCCGAGCTACACCAGTTAAACGCCAGTGGATGGCGTCTCAAGCGTCTGTGCAAAAGGACTGGTCTAGTAGTTAGTTCCCAAGCATATGAAGATCACCTGTTGATATGCAAGAACACCCTCTCAGCTGCCAGAACATCCTACTACTCCAACATCATCAACTCTGGTAAAAACAACTCAAAAGTCCTCTTCTCCACAGTGAACCGCTTACTTCAGCCTCCTGACAACTTCCCTGCAGACCCCTCCCCCGAACAGTGCAACAAGTTCCTGAACTTCTTTCACGCCAAAATCCACTACATCCACCAACATCTATTTACAATGCCCAGTACTTCTGCCTACAACTTGTCCTGGATGAACACCTCGGAAGGCCCAGCCTACAACACCTACCTCTCTGTCTTCACCCTGGCTACTGAGAACTCCATCACTGAGCTTATCTGCAAATCCAAATCATCCACCTTCCAACTTGACCCCTGCCTACCAGCCTTGTCAAAGCCTGCCTGCCTTCCATATCTCCCCTGCTCACTGGCATAATTAACTCCTCCCTCACCACTGGCATCGTACCCTCCACTCTCAAGATTGCTGCCGTTACTCTCATCCTCAAAAAGTCAAATGCTGACCCCGATGACCTGAACAACTTCCGTCCCATCTCAAACCTTCCCTTCCTCTCCAAAATATTGGAGCGGGTTGTGGCCACTCAACTGCAACACCATTTAAACTCCAATAACTTTCACGAACCAGTCCAGTCCGGTTTCCGCTCCAAACACAGCACCGAAACAGTCCTGATCAAAATCATCAATGATCTCCTCCGTGCAGCTGTCTCAGGCCTGCTATCCATCCTCATCCTCCTTGACCTGAGTGTAGCCTTTGATACCATCTCCCATACACTCCTCATGGAACGGGTGTTGCACTCTCCTGGTTTTCCTCCTACCTCACTGATCGCCAACAGTTTGTGCTACTGAAAAATCACAGATCAGGTTGTGCGGCTGTCTCACAGGGTGTCCCCCAGGGGTCAGTGTTGGGTCCTCTCCTCTTCATCATATACCTCCTACCCCTGGGTAAGATCATGCGACATCACAAAGTTCACTTCCATTGCTATGCTGATGACACCCAGCTCAACCTCTCCACCAAACCCACCACTCCCCTCCCTCCCACCTCCCTCATTAACTGCCTTCAAGACATCCGGCGCTGGATGAGCATGAACCTCCTCCAACTCAACAGCAACAAGACGGAGGTCATGCTCATCGGTTCCAAATCCACTCTCTCCAAGCAGCACAACCTCAACATCACCATAGATGGTTTCCCGGTCCCTCTGTCAACACAGGTCAAAAGCCTCGGTGTCACCCTGGACAGTTCCCTCTCATTCGAATTCCACATAAAAACCATCACCCAGACAGCATTCTTCCACCTCTGCAATATCTCTAGGCTCTGATCCTCACTTTCACACTCCAGCACTGGAACCCTCATCCATGCCTTCGTCACTTCCCGACTGGACTACTGCAACACTCCTCCTCACCTACAAAGCCCTCTATAACCTGGCATCCACCTACCTTTATGACCTTCTCCCAGTCTATGCCCCCTCCCGCTCCCTCCACTCCTCCTCTGCTGGTCTCCTTGTTACCCCTCCATTCCGCCTTTCCACCATGTGTGCCCGGGCCTTTAGCTGCTCGGCACCCAGGCTCTGGAATGCATTCCCCCTACACATATGACATGCAGACACAGTCATCTCATTCAAAAATCTCCTGAAAACACACCTCTTCCAGGAAGCCTATGACCTTTAGTCTATGGTATGTGTTTGATGCACTTGATTTTATGACTTTATGGATTTCGCTTGATTTTATGTAGGCCTACTTTTAATGTAAAATGTCCTTGAGTGTCCTGAAAGGCATCTGCCAAATAAATTGTATTATTATTATTATTATTATTATTATTATTATTATTATTATTATCATTAATTAAAATGAAGCAATTATAAAATAGAATACTGAAAAAACATTTTCAAGAAACTTCAGTCACTTCAGAGTCAGTAGTTACGGACAGGCAGAAAAAGACCTTTGCAGCTCACTCAGTCAGGATAAGTCCAATCACAGGGCAGGCAGGACACAGCACAGCACTCGCCAATAGGGAAACAGTAGCGAACCAGAGTGGCAGGCAGATGTCCTGGTCGAGCAAGTAGTCAGGTAGGTGGAAAACAAGGGAGGCAACACAGGCAAGTAGGAGTCGCTTCAGCCACAGACAAACAACAGCAGAGATGTGACCACAGGCAAAAACCACAACAATCACAGGCAGGCAGCTAGTAACAGGTCCGTCGATGCAGGCAGGATTGCAGATAAAACATGGGCAGGTGAAGCCGCCACAATCCCAGGCAGGCAGAGGCCACGATAGCCAGCGAGCCGATAGCAGATCCAGTGAATCTGGCTGGACTGCAAGCAGACACTGCTACAAAATTACAGACAGACAGTCAGCAGGAAGTCCAGCAAAGCAGGATTGCAATTACAACATGAACAGGTGAAGCCACCACGATCAGGGGCAGGCAGGACTGCAGACAGAACACTGGCCAATCCATTTAACTGAGGTAGGCAGGTCTGAAGCCACCGCAGATAGACGGGTAAGCAGCAAGACAGTCAGTCCATTCAAACAAGCCTTAGATAAGAATTGGTATCTGTGCATGTAAAGTTAAAAACATTTTGATTAAAATAAATTAAAAACTAGTAAAATGTCTTATTATCTTAAAGGAATACAAAATTAAGACAAAACCCTTGTAAAAAAGTCCTCTATTGAATACACTTGAATATAGGCTTTTTGTTCTAAAAAAAGCACTGTGATGCTGTAGAAGGGGTGTACTGTTAGTTTGTGGTACTTGCAGTGCTTGGTGGCCACCAATAGTTGCCCTAGTGCGGAAGGGCATTGCGGTGGGATGTGGGAATGAGTAACAACAGAATCCAGGGTTTAGGTGCAACACTGGTGTTTACTGGTGCCGACACACATAGTACTGTACAACAATTATTTACAACACCACCACAGTGTCTCTGGTCGTCGTGAGGGATCTCCATCCACCAGAACCCAGGCTCTTTTGGTTGCTCACCCTGGATATACATGCAGTTATGAGGCCTTCAGCTTGTAACAAAGCGCAGAACAAATGGAGAACATAGGACTTCTTCTTTTAATGAAAGGGTGGCTGCTCGAATCACTGATGTGACTACCAACTACTGGTCATAATACAGAACACAAATATTGATTTTATTTCTAAATTGTGTTGTAGCTCCCTGTATCCTTTATGAACTTAATTATTGTGTTTTGTGATATTTGCTTTGTGTTTTAAAAAGTCTAAATATACTAGACTTGTCAAGCCTTCCTGCCTCAATTTCCTCATCATCTTTTTTCTTTGTATAATATATTTTGTACAATTACAAAAATAATGTTCCATGGCTTATGCTGTTTTTCACTGGTCACAATCTCCACTGTCATGTTTGCATATGATATTAAGGAATTTATTAACCCTTTGAGGAGTGATAAAATGCACTGCCGGTCCTAAGGGAGTGTTTGTTTTCTGTCTTCTGCATGCGCTCGATTATTACGAGTACAGCGTACAAACAAGCTGAAAGCTATATGTTTGTATGTATGTAATGAATACTGACAAAATACAGACAAATAATTTTTAACCATAAATAAAAAAAATATATATATATATATTTTTATTTAGTCATAGGGAAAGGTTTTGACTAAAAAATAACATGTAGGCAATAAACAATAAACAACGGGGTGGAACAACTACAACAACACGTCCTAACGAAAAAAAGGGCAAGAAAGAGAGAGAGCGACATGAATAAATCATATCTGGGTAAACAGGTTGTGGGGGCGGAGGGAGTGAGAGTGTCTAATGCTTCAGGGTATGATACTCCTTGAAGCATGGAGCAACGCACAGAGCATGGTGCCGCCTCTTCGCTGTCATTTGATGTTGAAGGTAAATATTCTTCGCTTATGTCTTCACTGACTCACTCGCTGACATCCAATTCAGTGGTAGAATTGTATGTATTTGAATTTAAATCGGAACCTGAATTTAGTGTTATTACTAATACTTCTTTCTCACTGAGTGATTTTTGCCAAACACTGTTGACATTTTTGTGAATGGGTTTATTATATGTAATCAGTCAATATATCAATGCATACCCTATGCCTCGGGTCGACGAACTTCTAGATAGACTGGAAAAGGTGAAGTTTATCTCTACTCTGGACCTGACAAAGGAATACTGGCAGATCCCCTTAACCAGCAGTTCTAGAGAGAAAACCGCATTTTCAACACCAGGAGAGCTGTTTCACTTTAAAACCATGCCGCTTGGGCTACATGGTGCGCCCGCTGCCTTTCAGAGACTAATGGACCAGGTTTTACGCCCACATCATGAATATGCAGCAGCGTATATTGATGATGTGGTGATTTACAGCTCCACCTGGCAAGAGCATTTGGCTAGGGTTACAGCCTTCCTTCAGTCTCTAAGGGTAGCCTGGCTGACAGCTACCTTGAGAAAATGTGTCATTGCCAAGACAGAAACTCAATATTTGGGATTTTTAATGGGAAATGGAAGGGTGAGATCCATTGTCACTAAAATCCAGGCTTTGGTTGATGCAGCGATCCCCAAAACCAAGACTCAGGTGAGGTCACTACTGGAATTAGCTGGTTATTACCGCCGCTTTATCTCCGAGTATGCCACAGTGATTAACCCTTTAGTAGACCTCACCAAAAAGAGTGCCCTAAATTTAATTAAGCGGTCAGCTGAGTATCAGGGGGCTTTTAAGATACTATTAAGCGTAAACTTTGCCAGGCCCCCACCCTCATCACACCTGATTTAACCAAGAGATTCATCCTCCACACCGATGCGTGGGTTTGGGTGCTGTCTTGTCTCAAAAGGTAGACAGAGTAGAACACCCGATACTGTATCTCAGTAAAAAGATGCTACCTCGGGAGCACAACTACTCTGTAGTCAAGGAGTGTTTGGACATTAAATGGGATACTCACTCTTTACGATATTACCTGCTGGGACATTCATTTGATCTTGTCACAGACCACGCCCCACTCAAGTAGTTAAGCACAATGAAGGACAGCAATGCCTGGATAACTCTGTGGTATCTGGCGTTGCAACCCTTCATGTAACACATGGTACACCGTGTGGGGAAAGACCATCAAAATGTGGATTATTTTTCCAGGGAGGGGGGAGTAATGGGAAAGATCGATTCAGCCGAGTGTTCCTTCGGCTCTAGTGATGTGCGGGTCAGGTGTTTTTGGTTTAGATGCATTTAAATAAACTTCGGGTCGAGTTGGGTGTGGGTCAACATTAATTTACAACGATTTATAATGTCATCTATAAAAATTATTGCCTATTAAATTTTGAAATAACATATTACACTATATATTTCTAAATATTGTAATAATAATAATAACAATGGTATTTTTCAGTCTACTGGCTTAAATTGCTATCTGTAGTTACCAATTACTGCTGGGCATGTGCGGGAACAAGGAAATGGAATGAGCCGATTTCCAAGCGGTGTAGTCCGCAGTTTAACATTGTTACGTAAAAAAAAATACATGTAGCAAATTCCTTACTAAAATAATGGCTTCTGAAATGGAAAACATTCGTAAAATGTTGCGCTCTGGAGAACTTAAAAGTAGACGGAGAGAGATGCATAAATCTCAAGTTTGGAGCACATTTGCAGAGGTTGTCAACATGGAAAACGATGAGTACAAAGGCTTTGTGATGTGCTTGCAGTGGGATGCCCTTTTCAAGTATGATAGTCATAAAACTGGGACTTCTAATATGTGTCGGCATGTTTGTGGACATCAAGGAATCAAATTAGCCAGTTCATCACAACAGCAGTGGCAGAGCAATCAAAATTGAAGCCTATAACATCATACCTCACGGCAGATGCAACAAAGGTTCCTGCGAGTGTTAAGTCTCAGTTGGTAGACAAGTGTGTAGATCTGTGCTGTATGGACCTTCGACTTTTTGATATTGTGTCAGGGGAGGGATTCAAGCATGTTGCCCAGAATCTTAATATCGGAGCACGCTATGGATCTGTAAATTCAAATATGGATCTGCCAAACAGACAGAATGTCTGTGATAGAGCTAAGCAAACAGCCAAATCACAGAAAGAAAAACTGTCTAGAGATGTAAACAAGGTTTAGAAAACAGTGTAGCCATTACAACGGATATGTGGACTGATGACTATAACAAAAGGGCATACACTGTACTTACCTGCAACTATGTAGATGATGAATGGAAGTTAAATGCACGAGTCATAGCTACAGCTGAATTGAATGCAAGTCTTCCCAATATGGCTGAAAACCTTAAAGAACAAATTAACAGAGAACTGCAGGAATTTGGTATTCCGACTGACCTCCAGTCCAAAATAGTGTTTGTGAGTGACCAGGGCACAAACATCAAAACAGCCCTTCGGAATTACCACTGAATCCCATGCACTGCTCATGTTCTCAATATAGTGCTGAAGTATACTTTCGATGCCAGGACTTTGCCAGAAGAAATGAAAGATGTGGTTTGTGTAATTGACAAGTGCAAAAGCCTTGTAACATACCTAAAACAAATCTGGAGCCTTTGCAAGTTTACCACATGCAGTGATACAGGAGTGTGAGACTCGCTGGAATAGCAAAGCAGCAATGATGGAATCTGTCTGTAAACAGTTCACTGAGATCCAACAACTTTTACAAGACAGGGATCAGCTAGATAGAATGGATAGCATACAACTCGATGTGCTCAAAATACTTACCGAATTCTTGTCTCTCTTCAAAATGGCAAGTGAAGAACTGGAAGGAGATAAGTACCCTACAATACACATGGTGTTGCTCTGGTTTTACAAATTGAAGAAGCACTGCGAGTCTATTTATGGGGGCCTGGAATATATGTCTCACTTACGTGATTGTGCATTGAGTCATTTAAAAGAGAAGCTATCAATCACTTCCACCCACAAGATTGCAACATTTCTTTGCCCTCGTTTTAAAAAGTTAAAGATGCTCCCAACCGAAGAAAGAATGCCTGTTCATGACCAAGCGAAGAAACTGCTTGCCACTTTCAAATCTGCCGTGAGTGCTCTGTCAAATAATGGTGCCTGTGATGTGGGGACAGTGACACCTAGTGCTCAGAGTTAAGAGAATACAGTCAAAGGTATGCTTGAAAAAGAATATGGAGCTGTAGCAGGGCGGAAGAAAAGCCCTGCTGTTTAATGGTATTGTTTATTTATTTTTAGATCGGGGTCTCCCCCTCCGCCCCTGTGCAGATTATTGTTTTTGTTTATTATGATTTATTGTATTTGTCGGCGAGCGCCGTATGTTTTATTGTATTATATTTATGACGGCGTAGCGCCGTGTTATTGTTTTGTTTATTTTTAAAACGTGTCCTGGCAGAGGCGAGATCGGTGCTCGTCCTCTGCCAGGAGTAATAATTAAAACTCGTGCAGAAGGTGGCCATCTCCCGAATTAGGTGATTTAATTTGTTGCTAATCGGGAGATGGTCACCTGTTATAAAAAGCCTGCAGCTCTCTAGTTCGGGGTGGGGTGTTGGAAGGAGAGAGCGAGACGGAGATTGAAAGCGTGAAAACGAAACTAAATTTGTAACATACAGGAACAGTGACAGCGACTGCCCAGCCTGACCTGTATGGTTTATTTATTATTTATTGTTGATTTTGTGTGCATGATTTGTTTTTGTTTTGCTCGGTGAGCACAGTGTTTATTTTTTGTTTAAATATTTATTTTTGTTTGCTTTAAATAAAACGGCGCCCGCGCCACTGCACCATACCTTTTGATTTTGTTGTTTCTTCTGCCGTGACATCACCCCTCGTCCATTCCTGCCACAGGAGCTAAAGAGATGGGATTCAAAAAGCAGAGAATTCAAGTAGAATTCACTAAGTGGGAAGATGAAGTCGAGGACTGCGATAAAGACAACAGCAATACATAGATACACAGTTTTCAAGTGACAAAGCTGACAAAGATCTTATCAGATTTTAGGAAAAACAACAAACCACGTTTCCCCAGCTAAGTAAGTTAGTACATATGATATTGTGCATTCCTGCATCAAGTGCAACAAGCGAGCGAAATTTTAGCTCAGCTGGTCGAGTGACAGAATCCCGAAGGAATCACCTCAATCCAGGGATAGTGGGCTCTATTTTGTTCCTCCATAGCGCTGCAAAGTCATCAACTAAATGAGATACATAACTGCCTAATGATACTGTGTTAATGGACTTTTGACTATGGACTGTTTATGGTTGAAATAGTGTACTTTCATGAACATGAATTAAAGACTAAATGTTGAACAGCAATTTTGGGATTCATTGTCTTCATTATATATCGAAAGGTAAGCCTGTATATTTTTAAAATATATTTGACACATGTAAATGAATGATTGGTTATAGCTAAATGCAAGACTTGTAATATGAGTAGTTATAAAACGATAGTAATTAAAAGGGTAATGATCAAAAAACGGATAGTTGTGTCGGGTTCGGGTGAATATTAATATAACCTCAATTGGGTCGGGTTGGGTGCGGGTCAAGGCTTAGCAGGTTCGGGTAAGATTCGGGTCAAAATATGACTGACCCGCCCATCACTATTCGGCTCCACTCTGAGCGGTGGGATATGTGACAGAAATACAATGATTCTTGGTTGTAAATCTCCCTCCCGACCTGTGAGGGCGCTAAGAAGCCAGAACAGAGTTCTTTGGACGGGCTGGCCTGACAGTTCTTTCCCAGGGTTCAAGGGAAGTCGGCCAGCTAGGAAAGGGGCGAGACTCCGTTGCAATAACGTAATTGACCTGGAAGGGAAACAACGTGGCAGCCGCAGATTGGAGAGGTGGTTGCACTCGTTTACCAAGGGGTCATGTGTGACAGCATAAAAGGGGACAGAGAATTGTAATCTGTTCCTTCGCATTGGCTTTGTGCACTACTGTCACAAAAATAAAGTGTATCACCCACCATGAGGCACTACTGCACACACCCAGGACTGGTGACCGTGTATGTATTATTGTGGGACGGATACGTGTTGTTAATTATTTATTGTTTGGGTCTGCAAGCCCGTTATTGTTTACCCCGTGCAGTACACATCGCTGTATATTGCTGGGGGATTGTTGTTACTGTTCACCAGACAAAATAATAAGCACTTTCCAAACCGGATTATGAGGCTCTGTTTGTTTCATTACCGCACTGGATCACTCCTGCACCTGTTTCAACTCAACCACTCTGCCACACAGGGATAAAGAGAAGATTACAAAAGTATGAGCGTGACACTCAAACAGGGCTCCTATCTGCTCCAGTTCATCCCAAACTCTGCTGCTCGCCTGGTGTTCTCTCTGCCTCACTTCTCCCACGCTACTTCACTGCTCCGCTCACTCCACTGGCTCCCGATCACCACTCGCATCCAGTTCAAGACTCTTGTACTCGCCTACCGATGCCTTGACCAGACTGCACCCAGCTACCTCCAGACCCTCATCTCTCCCTACACCCCCACCCGACCTCTCCGCTCTGCCTGCAGTAGAAGACTGGCTGTACCTCCTCTATGCTCCCCTGCCTCCAGAGCCCGCTCCTTCTCCACCCTCGCCCCGCAGTGGTGGAACGACCTTCCTGACCACCTTCCGGCACTTCCTCAAGACACACCTCTTAAGACAACACCTGTAAAACTCAACTCTTCCCTTCTGGACAATATAGCACTCTGCCTTTAATGCACTTTAACTTTCACTTATCTGCTCCCTATTTTATTATATTTAATCATGCACTTAACCCAAATCTTTGTTATCTTCTATTTCACTGGCACGCGTATCTAACCCTATCAACACTGTTATCTGCTCTTGAACTGCCCCGATATCAAATCATACTGTGTTTTGTATTTACTCTTTTAGGACTGAAGTCATTGTATTTTGTATTTTGCTCTTAATTGTACTGTAATTCTTGATATGTATTTTTTGTATACAACTGTAAGTCGCCCTGGGTAAGGGCAGCTGCTAAGAAATAAATAATAATAATAATAATAATGGTGCGCCCGCTGCTTTTCAGAGACTGATGGACCAGGTCTTACACCACATCGTGAGTATGCAGCAGCGTATATTGACGATGTGGTTATTTACAGCTGCTCCACCTGGCGAGAGCATTTGGCTAGGATCACGTCCGTCCTTCAGTCTCTAAGGGTAGCCCAGCTAACAGCCAACTTGAGAAAATGTACGTTTGCCAAAACAGAGACTCAGTATTTGGGATTTATTGATGGGAAATGGTCGGATGAAACCCGTTGTAGGAACAATTCAATAATTGATAATTTAATGTTTATCTGGGTTGATTAGTTGTTTTACTAACCATATTTAATTGATGTGTTATAAAGATTGAGGATTTACTATGAACACACATTCACGAGCAGACACAAGGAATGTTTAATCAATAGTAGTATTTTATTAAGTACACAAATAATAAACAGAAATCAGAAAAGTCAGAAAGCAAATCTCTTAGCCTTTAAGCACAAACACAATTCAAAACTCTCACTGCCTTAACTTGACTAGCAGGCAATTGAAATATGACACCGCCTGTCTCCTTACACACAAGCAGCACTTGAGCAAAATGCAGATTATTTTTCCTGGGAGGGGGGAGTACTGGAAAAAGCAGATTTAGCCGATGGATGGCCTGACAATTCATTCCCAGGGTTAGGTGGAAGTTGGCCATCTAGAACAGGGGCGTAGCTACAGTACGCCAAGTCAT
This sequence comes from Acipenser ruthenus, assembly GCF_902713425.1. Lineage (NCBI taxonomy): Eukaryota > Metazoa > Chordata > Actinopteri > Acipenseriformes > Acipenseridae > Acipenser > Acipenser ruthenus. Next base: position 52,987,533 of record NC_081193.1, on the reverse strand, counting down.
CGCCCTAGAAGGGAAGCGATGAGGCAACTTTAGAGGAGAAACGGTTGCACTCGTTAACCAAGGGGGCGTGACTGAAGGTATATAAGAGGACGTAGCAAGGTGATCTGTTCCTTTGTTTATGGTTAAGCTGAACCGGAACGAGTACTGTGAATTACCGTGAGTGTTTTGTTTGTTTTGTTGTGTCTAAGAATCTACTTGTTTGTTATTATTAGACGGCTAACACGATCTGGAGCTGTTGCTTAAGGCCAGCACTAAACCTGGACCACACTGCACCATTGTACACGGATAAATTGTATTACACCACTATAGCACTATAGTACTCACTCTGGACTTGTGAACATGTGTGTCTTTGTGTGTGTTCTACTGTGTTTATTATTTACGAACTGTGTCTTATTATTTCGGGACTGCAACCTGTTATTTTGGAACAGTGCAATACACATTTCTGTGTATTGCCTAGGATTATTCATTGTGGTCACCAGACCAGGATTATAAAAATAAAACCAGTTTGGATTGTGAACTTTGTTGTCTGTCTTCTGTTTCATAATGACATCACCACTACACCTGCACACTGCAAACCACTTTCCCACCTGAACAGAAATTGCAAAAGAGCAGTGTAAAAGGGACACACATTTTTTATTGTCACATACAGTGCCGTGAAAAAGTATTTGCCCCGTATGATTTTCTGCATTTTTGCATATTTTTGACACTGAATGTTATCAGATCTTCAACCAAAACCTAATATTAGATAAAAGGGACCCTCAGTGAACAAATAACACACAAATTTGATACATATTTCATTTATTTATTAAAGAAAGTTATGCAACACCCAATGCCTCTGTGTGGAAAAAAAATTCACCCCTTAGACTCAATAACTGGTTACGCCACCTTTAGCAGCAATAACTGCAAACAAACGCTTCCTATAGTTCTTGATTAGTCTCTCACAGCGCCGTGGAGGCCCACTCCTCCATGCAGAAGTGCTTCAACATTTGTGGGTTTTCGAGCATGAACTACTCGTTTCAGGTCCTGCCACAACATCTCAATGGGGTTTAGGTCTGGAATTTGACTAGGCCATTCCAAAACTTCTGTTCTACCATTCTGATGTAGACTTGCTTGTGTGTTTCGGATCATTGTCTTGCTGCATAACCAGGCTGCGGTTCAGCTTCAGCTCACGAACGGATGGCCTGACATTCTCCTGTAGAATTCTCTGATACGGAGCAGAATTCATGGTTCCTTCAATGATGGCAAGGCGTCCAGGTCCTGATGCAGCAAAGCATCCCCAAACCATGACACTACCACCACCATGCTTGACCGTTGGTATGAAGTTCTTACTGTGGAATGCAGTGTTTGGTTTTCGCCCGACATAACGGGGCCCATGTCGGCCAAAGAATTCCACTTTTGACTCATCTGTCCATAGAACATTGTTCCAGAACTCTTGAGGATCATCCATGTGCTTTTTGGCAAACTTGAAACGAGCATTTATGTTCTTCTTAGTGAGCAATGGTTTCCGCCTTGCTACTTTGTCATGAATCCCATTTTTGCCCAGTGTCTTTCTGATGGTGGAGTCATGAACACTGACCTTAGCCGAGGTGAGAGAGGCCTGCAGATCCCTGGATGTTGTTCTAGGGTTCTTTGTGACTTCCTGGACGATTTTACGCCTTGCTCTTGGAGAGATTTTGACAGGACGGCCACTCCTGGGAAGATTCACTGCTGTCCCAAACTTTCTGCATTTGGACAATATGGCTCTGACTGTGGTTCGGTGGAGCCCCAGAGCCTTAGAAATGGCTTTGTAACCCTTTCCAGACTGATAGGCATCAACAACTTTTTCCGGAGGTCTTCAGGAATTTCTTTTGTTCGTGGCATGATGTGCTTCTAAAACTTGTGTGCTGACAACTTCACTCTGATGGTAAGGGCCAAAGTTAGTCAGATTTATATTGGGCAGGGCTGGCCCAAATCAGGCCTGGTTGTTAACCAAAGTACTCAAACAGCTGACCCTAATTATCCCTTTAATTGGGTTGAGTTAACTAGGGGGGGCGGGGGGGGGGGGGATAACTTTTTCACACCTGAAGATTGCATGTTTGATTACCTTGCACACCAAACAAATGAAAGAAGCACCAGACTTTGGTGTCATTTTTCCCCCAGACTCCCTCTCTATACTACTACAACCCACAAAAAAATCTGACCAAATACAATGTGAAAAATGTGCAAAAATACAGCAAATTAGACAGGGGGCAAATACTTTTTCACAGCACTGTAACACATTTAACAATATCTGGGTAAACGACAAGGAATTTCAACAGTATATTTTTATTTTATTTGAAAATCAACTATTTTATAAGGGAGTCCAGGTTCCAAAGCTACACCGAGGACGATGGTGTTGAGCGCAGCTGAGGGCGCGAAGAATCTAGAGAGAGAAAGACCGCTCCGCTGAGAGACAGAGCGAACACTACCATTCCTTCCATGACCAAGAGTGAATGCGAATGCATCAAACGCAAGACAGGGGTGAGTTACATGGGTATTTATGTGTTTTTGATAGGTTACATTGAGATGACAAAATGTGTAGGGGCCGTCTCTCCTCCTTAAATTTGGTAAGTTATGGTAATCGTATCATAGGCAATTGGCTTTTTAATACCTTCAGAATAAAAAGTGTGTTTGTAAAACGAGAATATCAAAAAAGCATTAGTTCATAATTACAAAGTATTGACTGAAACATTATATCACTGGTATCAGGCTCCTAATCAGTACCCATTAATGTGGTCTGAGATCCAACATCAACAGAAATCTGCAAGCAAGTTTATTCGGTATAGTTCTAGTGAGGTTCTGCAGAAACATCACTTTAAGAAAAGAGAATTCATGGAAATCCATGTAGATTTAAATAGAAAAAAGAAATCTGTTAATTTCTGCAGTATTTCCATTATTCTGTCGTAGATATGTAACAGGGCGGAGGCTGGGCGCGAAGCGGCGACCATGCACACCACAAGCAAGCATCTAAACCACAATGCAAAAGAGCCAGGCTCGCCTGCCTTTAGAGCTTTTAATCTAATTTTATCTCACCAACAGGGGGCATAATCCGTAATGGCTGTGCAGCACACAACACTGCCAGTTACATATACTTTACATGTTTCTCCTTGGAGATATGCATTCTCTGCAGAGGCAATTTGAGGTACAAGTTGCAGTATGTGCCAGATTACTGCACCCAATTATCTTTCTGCTGTTACATCAGCTTATGTTCATGTAAGTGGAATTTATTCATATGTAATTTGCAATTCTACAAATGTACAGGCTTGTATGTAAAATTTGAACCGCATATGTTGCTGTGAAAAGAGGATAAATAAACCTATAGTGAAACTAAACTGGTTAACAAAGGGACTGGGTGGCTACTAATTCAAGGGGTTCTGTCATAAATAATAATAAATACAAAAAATGAAAACATTTCTAGTCTACTAGCTGGTAAAAGCAGATGTTATTTTATTGTCGTCCTGGAGAAATCTTCACATCAATCAGTTTTAAAGGTAATGTAAGGTTATGATCACATGGTCTACCGTTATTACAAAACCAGCCTGAGCTGGAGCTTGTTCACACCTGTAAGAAGCCCCAGGACTCAAAAACTGAGGGATACTTAGTCATGCTGACATAAGTTTTGGTCCAATGTGCAATTAAGGACACACCTTGACAGTAAAGAAATATATTTTTTCTTGGGTTTGGTATTTTGTATATATATATATATTCTGTTTAATATATATATGGGGGAGGGAGGCACTAGACCAATGTTGCACGAATAGACCTGTGCATAAAGACCCTTAAAATTGTATTTTATATATATAAAACAAGCCTATATTTTAACAAAACTTAAATACAACATCATAGCATCCTTTTCCGTTTACTTCAAATAGTTGAATACTGTTCTGAATAAACTACTTGCCTTCAACGGCACTTGTGCCAACTTAAAAAAATATCGATTAACAGCAAGATTGGCTTAATGAGCCTTTCTTTTCACTCAATTAAATGATGCACAGGAAAAAAAGCAGTGGGCTAATTGACTAGTTGGTCGTTCTAACAAGTTAATTGCTCCATATCACCAGATTTATATCATGACTTTTTAATTCAAACACGTAATTAATCCCCTCTATTGTTTCTTGCTAATTCTGCATTTATGTGCTTCTCAAGGCAGAATGTATATATTTTATGAAACAAGCAGTGTGTAAGCATAGTGACTACATCTTCCTTATAGTGAGAGAAAAAAAAAATGCTATAACTCGTTTCATCATTGTTATATATCCATGATGTAATTAAGAACTACATTGAGTTCCAAAGAATTGGTTCCAAGTGCGTGTGTGTGTGTGTGTGTGTGTGTGTGTGTGTGTGTGTGTGTGTGTGTGAATACATATATATATATATATATATATAAGTTTTACATCAATAGCTCATGGGGCACTGTGGCAATGTGCCCCACCCCTGTGAGCATTTGTGTGTTATATGTTATGTGTAGTGTGTTAATGTTGGTAATGAGCACAAGTGTTTAAAAGGTGTAATTGTATTTAGGCACCGGGATTGCACTTCACTTCACGTGCATTTAAAGTATTTAATATGTGAGCACGAGGTTGCACAGAATTAGTTCACATGCTGGGATTCAAGTGAATAATGTGTTCGGTGAGTGGAGAACAGGTGTGGAGACGAGGTAAAAACTATTAAAAACAAACTAAAGAGAATAATAACAACTGCTACTACGTGCTGGAAAACCAGCACGGTACTTGTTTTGTGTTTAGCGTTCGTCCACCCTGTTTGTTAGTGTCTATTCGTTTTGTTTGTCTGTTTATTTTGGCCTCAAGTGCCGTGTCCTGTTTTCTGTTTCAACCTTTTATTTTAAATAAATCACTGAGCGCCGCAGCGACTCAGTTTCAACCTGAGTACTGCCTGTCTGTGTGTGTTTCTTTCTGGCCTGACATCACCCCTGCAGCCAGCTTGTCACAGGCATATACATAATGTTATTTACATTTTAAATAGTGAGCAGATAGGTTTGTGGATTGTTTGAGTAGTATTGTTCCTTGGGATAAGAAAGTACTGAGCTCAAGTCATGTGATTTCATAAAAACGCCAGGTGCTCAGTTGCCCAGAGAATGAGATGTTCTGCTTCAACAATCAGCAGACTAGTCCAGAGAAAACAGGAAACTGATCATCTGCGTAATCGTGTAAAGACAACCGCGACCAGCCAACCTTCGTCAGCTGGCTGAAGCTGCATAGGAAGAGTGGCATAACATCCCAGAGCAGTCTATCCAGAGGCTGATCAGGTCTATGCGTCAACGCTGCCAGGATTGTGTTAATGCTCAGGGAGTTCATACCCACTGCTAACTTTGTAATGCTTTAATTTTGACAGTGTGTCACATTTTATACTGAAAACTTAGCATGATTCTTTGATCTGTATTTTTTATATCTATGTTTAAAATATTTGATTAAATCCAGTAGACCTGAGTTTCTTTTGTGCATCAGTATATATATATATATATATATATATATATATATATATATATATATGCCGGTACTACAGAGGTGTTTTAGTCCATTTAATCAGACACAAGGTGCTTCGTCCCAGGAAAAGTTAAATAGGAAGCACTTCTTAGATGCTGCCACCGCTGGAGAGAAAAAGACGGCAACTCCCAGTAAATAAGTCTATATCCCAAACGTGTGTCTCAATTATTCATACTTTATTCATTAAGACAGGTACGCTGACCTGTTTAAACATGTTGTCTTCATCAGAGTGTATCGAAAGCAGGACTCATTAGATCTATTAAATGCACCCGGTAGTCATTGTCATTTAACACCATTATCCAATTACTAGAAATAGTAATCTTGCAATCAATGCATTCAATTCACATTCCACATACTTAATAATCTGCTATATATTGTAGCAGCGGTGTATCTGGTCCACAGCAGGAAGAAGGAGACAGCACAGGATGCAGTTTAAAGCAGTTAAAACTGCTATTTTTATTGAAGCTTTGGAACAGCAGGCAAAGGAATTAAATGGTTTAGCTCAGATAAACAGCTCCAGGACACGCAGCTGCATGAAAACCAAACACGACCCCGAGCTGCACGCAGGCAGCTCCTAAATAGTGAACCCCCACGACCCCTATTGGCTCACACACACGGGGTACATTTAACATACACACAGTCCAATCGCTGAGACCCGTGGTCCCACGCAAACAGCTGGATGACTGAATCGAACACAAATCATAGTGCAGCCAACACAGACCCCATCTACATACAGCTGCACTGTGCATATGACACCCCAGGCAGCACGCCAGCACTGCCTAGACACAAAACACGCTTCTACTCACAGACTCACGAAGGGTGACACACACACAAATTGTGCGGAAGACAGCACAGCACACACACACAGCAATACACTAACACTAACACTCCTGCCCCCCGCTACCCCCCAAGCATCCAGTCCGAAACAGTCGCAAATTGATTCGCCATTATAATATATTATTAAACATTATTGTTGATTCAAGAAAGCCATTGCCACAAAGTTTGTACTTCCATTTCACAACATTTGCAAGTAGTATAGCAGTAAAGTTACAGTTTTTAACAACTAACTAGATGAACAAGATTTTGTAAATAATAATGTGGCGGAGTGTCCTGCCCCTATTTATTATTATTTGTATTTGTTTGCGGCGCGGATAAAAGCGCCGCGTCTTTTGGTATTGTTTTTTATATTTATAATTTAAAAACCCCATGAGGATGTGTGACTGATCAGCTACTGATTATTTAACTAGCTGACAATCATGCATCCTTACCAAATGCGTGCAGACTGTGGCCGAGGGGTAATAAGATAATTAACAGCTAGTTAACCCCTCGGCAAGAGTATAAGAACCTACAGCTGTCCGTGCTGCGGGTGTGGATGTACAGAGAGGAGGTACGGGGAGATAGAGAGGAGACAGAAAATAACAATTGCTAAAACGTGCTGGATTAGCCAGCACGACACTTACTTGTTTGCCTGTTTATTCGTTTGGCCCTCGTGCCCTTTTGTTTTTGTTGTTTTGTTCAAATCATTTGTTTTGTTTATTAATAAAATCAGCTGAACGCCGTTGCATTCAGCTTCACCCGCCCATCCATTGGTTTGATTCAGTTACTTCCTGGTCCGTGAAGTCACCACACCTCACCACTGCAAGCCAGCCTGCCACAAATGTATTATCCCGATTGTATTGAAAGCTTTTATCTGATTTTGCAAACTATCATAATAAGCTTGATCCGTTCATTTAGTATATTGTAACGTTTTCATGTTTAGGAAGTAGTACTCAGGGTAGGGTTGCCACCTTTTCCACAGACCAAACCCAGACATATTTCTCAATCAGCCTTGGTCTATCAAAACTGCAGTATACTGTAATACAGTTTAACACAATTAAGCAGGTTGGTGATTCCCATTCCTTACATAAAATATGCTTTTACCGTTAACAGAATGCATTGTGCTACATTTATTATTTTACTGGACTAATATGAAATCACGGAAACATCATCATTTATAACATATTTAAAAGCACAATAATTGCAAACAACATCCATTTACCTGTAATTTTAGGCAACTTGAAAACTGAACAGAAATCTTTATGCACGTACCTTACATATTGTTAATGCTGTTTTCCTTTTTGCACAGCATAGTCCTTTTAGTTGTCACTCGCTGAAGTTGATTTTACAGGAAATCTACAGATTCTAGTTACTGATGCTTCGTGGAGCAAAAGTTAATTTTTTTTACCCCCGTACAACTCTTATACCAAATATGTCATATACATTGTTTTAATTGTGAGTCTATTTAACAAAAGATGTTAAACGTTTATATACGAACAACATAGAAATGCTGTATATAATACATATTAGTAGTGTATTTTGTAGCAAACTATTGAAAACGTATTTTTCTTAATTGGTAACATGTACCAATGAGTAAGTTTTCTTAAAAGGAAAAAAAAAAACTTGGTCAAATCATGTCAAAGTGTGCTCGCTCACCCGTGGTGCACAGTAGGGGTCACAAATTCCAAATATCTGGCACAAATTATATATTTCTAATTCCTGTGACTGGAGATAAGAAGAATGCTCTGTGGTTGCAAATACATTACATTTTGCTGTGGAAGATACAGTTTTTGCATTAGCCGCCATGGTTGTTTTGGGGTCACGTGACTGCAACCCCTCACTTGGATTGTTTAAAAATGCTGGGGACAAATTAGAATGTACAGATCAGTACTAAACAGTACATTTCTAATAAGATAGTGGAAATCGTTTAAGCAGTATGTCAAAAAAATATTATAGGAGGTTGGTGTTTCTTATGCGTTTCACTTAAAAAACTGACATTTGGTGTCCAGGCTTGTTAATTCGTGCCACCCGGACACAGATGCCAATTCCTGGACTGTCCGGTCAAACCCGAACAGGTGGCAACCCTAACGCAGGGAGACGGTGTTGAATTCTCAAAATGCTCTGTAAACCCTGTAAACAACAACACACATTCGCCACACTCATTCACTCACTCCCTGTTCCCATGCTAATGGCGTGACCCGTTCCCCGTTGAATATTTATTTTCGTTTCATACAGTAGTAAATAACAGTGTTGATATGATAGTGAAAACAAATAAATAAATATCAAGATAAATAAATAAAGAAATAAATGTCTATGTATTCATTTACTTCAATTTTTATATTAATGTATTTTTTTATTTATGTTTTACTTTTATCAAATATATAGGCTGCCCTTCTGCATAGCTAATTCTCAGAAATTAATGTTCCTTTTTGTCCAGTAGGGACCACAAATAGCGTTACTCTCATCAAGTATCGAGAGAGGAAACTATACTTCCTTGTGCTAATAGGGACAACAATGAGCGTTACACTGACAGGACACCAAAAATTTTCAGAGCTCAAGATCAGAATCTTAGAATGAGGATGATGCTGAAGAAGATGAATGATGACTCGAAAAATCTCAAAAAAATATAACTAAGTTCCAAGAAAACAGAAATAAATCATTTAATATGAATAATATAGACGTCACAATAAGTGTATTCCCTAGTATATTGTTGACAAAACAAGTTAATTGTCATTAAAATCGGATGTCCTATAATATACATATGCGTGGATTAATGTGCCTGGAGTCTGCAAAAAATATGTTAAAATATGAAAAAAATGACATTTTTACCTTACTTTGGTGACTTATTTCTCTTACTGTATGACAGGTATTGACTTTTTTTTTTAAAAGTGAAATGGTGCTGTTGGCTGATTTACGTTTGCTGCACCATGTGACCAAGCTGTTGTTGCAGTGACGTGTGGGTAGTGATGTCACGGACCAGGAACTAAACAAAGGCAATGAATGGCAGTGGAGAAACTGAGCGCTATGGCGCTCAGCGTATTTATTAAATAATAAATTTATTAAATAATAAATATTTAAACAAAACGAAACACTACAAACAAAAGGGCACGTTGGCCAAACAAATAAACAATAATGAAAAAAGGTAAAATTATATGTATAGCAATTATTTATATTTTAATACCGCTCTCCTTGCTCGCTCTCCCGTACTCTCCTCTGTACATTCTCCTTCTTGCGCAGACAGCTGGAGGCTTTTATATTCTGGCCGAGGGGTTAACTAGCTGTTAATTATCTTATTACCCCTCGTCTGCACGAGTTTAGTAAGGATGCTTGACTGTCAGCTAGTTAAATAATCGGTAGCTGGTCAGTCACGCATCCTCACGAGGTTTTGAAAATGCAAAAACAATAACAAATAAGCGACGCTTCGCCGTAAAATGAACATAAATCATAATATAAATAAATAATAAACAAAGGGGCGGGACACTCCGCCACACATGCCCCCCGTTGTGCACAGCACACATGGCCTTTTCGGCCACCTCCTCCTTTAGTCCCCAAAGTCCCGGTTTACAGTCCCTGCCCAGGAACAGGGGCAGCAATGGGCCAAAGGTGGCAGCCATGGTGGGAGGTCCTCCTCCCACCCAAACAGCTGTAGTGTCCCGGTGGACCGCGCACAGGCCGGCTCCTATGGCCAAGGAAATTTTGGGGGTGGTCTCCAGACCTCCCCCCACTTCTTCATTTCCGGCAGCTCCCCTCCGTGGGGCTCCGGCCACCCGTTCTCCTGCAGCGAAATTGCTGCGGGGGGAGCTGGTCTCCTGACCTCCCCCCCTTCTTCGTGACCGGCAGCTCCCCTTCATGGGGCTCCAGCCACAGTATTTCCTGCTGCATGGCAGGACTGGTAGCGACCCCAGGTGAAGCAGAGCTCCCAGCGACCCCAGACGAAGCAGGACCCTTGGGAGGCGACGGCAGCAGCAGCGGACCCTCGGGAGGTGACGGCAGCAGCAGCAGCAGACCCTCGGGAGGCGACAGCAGCAGCAGCGGACCCTCGGGAGGCGATGGCAGGAGCAGCGGACCCTCCGGAGGCGAACTCGGGAGGGGAGCCCCTGGCCATGGAGGCAACAGGTAATGCAGAGCAACAGGCAGCCCCAAGCGATGCGGAGCAGCAGGCAACCCCAGGCGATGTGGAGCAGCAGGCAACCCCAGGCGATGTGGAGCAGCAGGCAACCCCAGGCGATCCGGAACAGTAGGCAACCCCAGGCGATGTGAGGCAGGCATCCCCGGGCGATGCGAGGCAGGCATCCTTGGGTGGTGCAAGGCAGGCATCCTTGTGCGGTGTGAGGCAGGCATCCTTGGGCGGTGCGAGGCAGGCATCCTTGGGCGGTGCGAGGCAGGCATCCTTGGTTGGTGCGAGGCAGGCATCCTTGGGCGGAGCGAGGCAGGCATCCTTGGGCAGAGTGAAGCAGGCATCCTTGGGCGGAGCGAGGCAGGGCAGGAGCAGTCCTTCCCATGGCGAAGGAGGCGGAACTAGCAGGTATTCACTGTCTGCTGGTGGAGGTGGGAGTGGTAAGCTGTCTTCCCACGTTGAAGGAGGCGGAACCAGCTGGTATTCACCCTCTGCTGGTGGAGGTGGCTGAGGCAGAGGCAGCTCCTGCTGCTCTGCTTCTAGCGGTGGTGGAGACAGAGCCAGCTCCTGCCGCTCTGCTCCTGGTGGTGGTGGAGACAGAGGCAGTTCCTGCTGCTCTGCTCCTGGTGCTGGAGACAGTGGTGAGAGCTCCTCTCCCTCTGGTGTTGGAGATGTCAGTGGTGGGACCTCTCCCTCTGGCGCCGGAGACGGCAGCAATGGCTCCTCTCCCTCTGGCGCCGGAGACGGCAGCAATGACTCCTCTCCCTCTGGCGCCGGAGACGGCAGCAATGACTCCTCTTCCTCTGGCACTGGAAACAATAGCGCGGGCTCCTCTCCCTCTGGCGTTGGAGATAGAAGCGATGGCTCCTCTCCTTCTGGCGCTGGAGATGGCAGCGATGGCTCCTCTCCTTCTGGCGCTGGAAACAGTGGCAAGGGCTCCTCTCCCTCTGGCGCTGGACACAGCAGCGGGGCCCCTCCCATATCTGCAGCCAGGTAGTTGAGCACCATGGCTGCGATGTTGGGGAGGGATGCTGGGTGGTGTTTCTGTTCCCAGGCCTCCCAGCGCTCTCCATCTCTCGCCCACAGGAGGGAGGGAGGGCCTCCACGATATCCCTCTCAGGCTCCGCCAGCCAGTCCCAGATCCCCTCTGAGGAGAGTGGACCAGTCTGCCTTGGAGGATGCGGAGGCAGATCCTGCTCCTTTCCCTCAGATGGTGGTGGTGGAGGTGAAACCAGGAGGTATTTTTCCCCTGCTAGTGGAGCCTTGGGCTGTGGATGCTCAGCCTCCTCATCCTCCCGCCCTGGGCAATCCTCTTCCCCTTGCCATGGTGGGTTTTGGACACGGGGAAGGTACCTGACCTCACCACAAAGGAAGCACCAACCTTCCCCGTCTAGACAGGCGAGGCAGACGTCCAGCGTAACAGAGAAGCAGTGGGACTTGCAACTGGCCCTGCGCGGTTGCTGCTGGACTTGCTGCTGCTTCCTTTGGCCGTTTCTTCCCGTTTTTTTCCCCCCAAACACAAAAAACACTATTTGAAAAAAATGAACAAAAAAAAACACACTTTTCTTTCCTGGTCTGGCTCCTGGAGGCAGGACACCATATGTGACCGAGCTGTTGTTGCAGCTCGGTTGCCTTTGTTTACTTCCTGGTAGTGATGTCACGGACCAGGAAGTAAACAAAGGCAATGAATGGCAGTGGTGAAACTGAGCACTACGGCGCTCAAACAAAAGGTTTAAACAAAAAGAAACACTACAAACAAAAGGGCACATTGGCCAAGCAAATAAACAATAATGAAACAAGTATACTAATATGTATAGCAATTGTTTATATTTTTAATACCGCTCTCCTTGCTTGCTCTCCCGTACTCTCCTATGTACACTCTCCTTTTTGCGCAGACAGCTGGAGGCTTTTATATTCTGGCCGAGGGGTTAACTAGCTGTTAATTATCTTATTACCCCTTGGCCACAGTCTGCACGAGTTTAGTAAGGATGCGTGACTGTCAGCTAGCTAAATAATCAGTAGCTGATCAGTCACGCATCCTCACAAGGTTTTAAAAATGCAAAAACAATAACAAATAAGTGGCACTTCGCCATAATATAAACATAAATCATAATATAAATAAATAATAAACAAAGGGGCGGGACACTCCGCCACACACCAATACCCTGAAAACACATAAACTATCCTTGCTGTATAGAGAGTCTGGCAGTTCTCGCGCTTCGCTGATAACTTGGCGCGGGAAACTACAGTTCCTCTCAATCTGTATTTTTGTTCAAATTTTCTGTGATTTTATTTAATAGCTATGTTTAAAATATATACAGTGGCTCTCAGAAGTATTCACCCCCCTTGGACTTTTCCACATTTTATTGTGTTACAACATGGAATCAAAATGGATTTAATTAGGAATTTTTGCCACTGATCAACACAAAAAAGTCCATAATGTCAAAGTTAAAAATAAAATCTACAAATTGTTCTACAATTTGTTCTAACAAATTAATTACAAATATAAAACATAAAATAATTGATTGCATAAGTATTCACCCCCTTTGCTATGACACACCTAAATAAGCTCTGGTGCAACCAATTGTCTTTAGAAGTCACATAATTAGTTGAATGGAGTCCACCTGTGTGTAATTAAGGTGTTTCACATGATTTCAGGTTAAATACACCTGTCTCTGGGAGGTCCCACAGTTGGTTAGTACATTTCCTAATAAAAACTACATCATGAAGACGAAGGAAGATTCAAAGCAAATCCGGAATAAGGTTCTTCAAAAGCACCAATCAGGGGTAGGATATAAGAACATTTCCAAGGCATTGAATATCCCCCGGAGCACAGTAAAGTCCATTATTAAAAAGAAATGGAGAGAGTATGGCACAACTATGAATCTGTCTAGAACAGGCCGTCCTCAAAAACTGAGTATCCGGGCAAGAAGGGCACTAGTCAGGGAGGCCACCAAGAGGCCTATGACAACTCTAAAGGAGTTACAGTCTTCCACAGCTGAGCTGGGAGACACTGTGCATACGGCAACAATAGCCTGGGTGCTTCACAAAACTGGCCTTTATGGGAGAGTGGCAAAAAGAAAGCCATTGTTGAAAAAAACTCACATCAAATCTCGGCTAGAGTTTGCCAGAAGGCAAGTGGGAGACTCTGAGACCAAGTGGGAGAAGATTCTACGGTCTGATGAGACCAAAATAGAGCTTTTTGGCCTCAACGCTAAGCGTTATGTTTGGATGCAGAATGGATGCAGCAAAGTACAGAGAAATCCTGGAGGAAAACCCGCTGAAGTCTGCAAGAGACCTGGGACTTGGGAGAAGATTCATCTTCCAGCAGGACAATGACCCCAAACATACAGCCAAAGCCACACTGGAGTGGCTTAAAAACAAAAAGGTCAATGTCCTGGAGTGGCCTAGTCAAAGCCCGGACCTCAATCCAACTGAGAATATGTGGAAAGAGTTGAAAATTGCTTCTCACCAAAGGTCCCCATCCAACTTGACGGAGCTTGAGCAATTTTGCAAAGAAGAATGGGCACAAATTGCAGTGTCCAGATGTGAAAAGCTGGTAGAGACTTATCCAAATAGACTCATGGCTGTAATTGTTGCCAAAGGTGCCTCTACTGCTTACGATTGTAAGTCGCCCTGGATAAGGGCGTCTGCTAAGAATTAAATAATAATAATAATAATACCAAATATTGACTCAAGATGGTGAATACTTATGCAATCAATTATTTTCTGTTTTGTATTTGTAATTAATTTAGAACAATTTGTAGACTTTATTTTTCAGTTTGACATTATGGACTTTTTTGTGTTGATCAGTGGCAAAAACTCCATTTTGATTCCATATTGTAACACAATAAAATGTGGAAAAGTCCAAGGGGTGTGAATACTTTTGAGAGCCATTGTATACTGATGCAGAAAAGAAATGCAACATGCAGGTCTAATGGATTTAATCTAATATTTTAAACATAGATATCAAACAAAATCACAGCAAATGTGAACAAAAATACAAATCAAAGAATCATGATAAGTTTTCAGTATGAAACGTGACACACTGTCAAAATGAAAACATTACAAAGTTAGTATTGGGTATGACCTCCCTGAGCATTAACACAATCCTGGCAGTGTTGACACATAGACCTGATCAGCCCCTGCATAGACTGCTGTGGGATGTTCTGCCACTCTTCCTTTATCACTGAGCAGTAAGGTTGTCCTCAATCTGCACCAAAGGTGTTCTTGTGTTAAAGGAGATTCTTCCCCACATCATCACACTTCCACCGCCCCACCGGTTGGTTTGAACAATGAAACAGTCAGCATAACGCTCACCATGACGTCTCCACAGTCAGGTCTGTCAAGGGCAAAATGGCATTCATCAGTGAATAAAACACTCCACCACTCTCTCTGCTGCCACCTCAGATGTTCTCTGGCCCACAGAAGACGGCGATTTCGTCTCTCAGCAGTCATCATGTTCTCCCTGAATGGCCTCCAAGCATGCAAATCATTTTCATGCAGACGGAGAGCTACAGTCATTCTGCTGATGCACAGGTTTTTTCCTCTTGGAATTTTTCGTGCTGTAGCCACTGCAGTCTGAAAACGATTACGCAGATTAATCAGTTGGATGTGACGGTCCGGTGTGGTGACCTTCTGCCTTCCAGAACATGGCCTGTCCCTCACAGAGCCGGTTTTCTGGTTTCTCTGGACTAGTCTGCTGATTGTTGAAGCATAACATCTCATTCTCCGGGCAACTTCTCCCACAAACAGGCCGCCTTCAATCATGCCGATAGCAACGAGACGATCTTCATTACTCAAGCGGGGCATGGTCGTATCTTTTGCTGTTTTTGTGTTAATTAAAATCATGCCTTTTTGAATGGCTATTTATACATATTCTTAATCAACTAATTTTGGCAATTTTAACTCAACTCAAATACCAAACACTGAGCACCTAGCGTTTTGACTTGAGCCTAGTATTTTATTATCCCAAGGAACAATACTACTCAAACAATCAATAAACCTATCTGCTCACTATTTAAAATGTAATTAACATTATGTATGTGACCAATTAGCCATTGATGTACAACTTAGACTGTTGTGCTTTCATTGTGCATCAGTAAATATATATATATATATATATATATATATATATATATATATATATATATATATATATATTGTGAGCGAGCTTGCCACTCACTCAGGTTCGTGCCCCTTTAAGAACTGAGACCCAGCATACAGAAATGGATTTTCAAAGCGCGGTTGCGCTATTTTTATTAAACAGAAACAAAATAAACACAAAACAAAAACCTAACTCCGTTTTTGGAGCGCTTACTATACACACTGGAACCTGACTCACTCGCAGGACGGCTAAGCCGTTTACCTGCCCCAAACCTTCACAGGTTTAAACTGTACCTCTTTCCCCTGACTGCTCAGAAGCAGAGCACCTCTCCTGCTTCCTTCTACTCAGCAGCCCGGAGCATTCTGGCTTCACTCCTTAAATACCCTGCACCTGGTCCTAATTTAATAACAACCACCAGGTGCAGGGGATAATTAAACAATAAAACAATTACCCAATTTAAATTAACAATAAACAAATACAATTAAACTAAAACCAGTGTGCATTTTCACCTGTTTTCTGCGCAGGGAGGTTTTAACCCCCTCCCTGCTGTCTCACAATATATATATATATATATATATATTTTATATATATATATATATATATATATATATATATATATATATATATATATATATATATATATACAGTGCCTTGCATAAGTATTCACCCCCCTTGGACTTTTCCACATTTTGTAGTGTTGCAACCTGGAATTAAAATGGATTTAATTGGGATTTTTACCATTTGATGTACACAACATACTTAACACTCTGAAGGTCAAAATATTTTTTATTGTGACACAAAAGTTAATTAAACAAAAAAAAGACATTTGTTGGTTGCATAAGTATTCACCCCCCTGAATCAATACTTGGTAGAAGCACCTTTGGCAGCAATTACAGCTGTGAGGCTTTTTGGGTAAGTCTTTACCAGCTTTGCACATCTGGATCCTGCAATTTTTGTCCATTCTTCTTGGCAAAATTGCTCAAGCTTTGTCAAGTTGGATTGGGACTGTTGGTGAACAGCAATTTTCAAGTCTTGCCATAGATTCTCAATTGGATTGAGGTCTGGGCTTTGACTGGGCCATTCTAAGACATTCAGGTTCTTGTTTTTAAACCACTCCAGTGTAGCTTTGGCTGTGTGTTTAGGGTCATTGTCCTGCTGGAAGGTGAACCTCCGCCCCAGTCCCAGGTCTCTTGCAGACTGAAACAGGTTTTCCTCTAGAATTTCCCTGTATTTGGCTCCATCCATCCCTGCCGATGAAAAGCATCCCCATAACATGATGCTGCCACCACCATGTTTCACCGTGGGGATGGTGTTCTCAGGGTGATGAGCAGTGTTGGCTTTGCGCTACACATAGCGTTTTGCGCTAAGGCCAAAAAGTTCAATTTTGGTCTCATCAGACCAGAGAACCTTTTTCCACATGTTTGCTGTGTCTCTGTGGCAATGCGCCCCGCCCCTGTGTGCATTTGTGTGTTATGTGTTGTCTGTTGCGTGTGTTAATGTTGGTGTATAGTCATTGATACACGGGATATAAACGGGTCTGTGTTTCACGTGTGATTTTAAAAAGTGTAGATTTATATTTAGGCACGAGGAGGGCACAAATCACTTCACGTGCTGGTTAAATGTAATATGTGAGCACGGGGTTGCACAGAATTAATTCACGTGCTGGGATTCAAGTGAATAATTAATTAGTAATTGAATCCCAGCACAATAGTATATATAGACGCACATTTCTGTCAGTCGAGGTTGGGTGTTCGAGAGTGGAGAACGGGTGAGAGAGAAGGAGAACGTAAAGTAGTAAAGTAAAAATAATATCTAGAAGTGTTTGTACTCACCGTGTTTGTTTGTCTCTCCGTGCACCGTTTGTTAAGTGTTTAGTACGTTTTGTTTGTCTTTTTATTTTGGCGTGTAGTGCCGTGTCCGGTGTTTTTGTCTGTTCAAACCTTTTATTTTCTGTTCTGTTTATTAAATGGTGAGCGCGATCACGCGCTCAGCTTAACCAAAACCCCAAATCTCTGTGTGTTACTTCCTGATTCTGGTCTGACGCCACCGACTCCGGCCGTCTTTGTGACAGTCTCCCACATGCCTTTTGGCAAAATCCAAACGGGATTTGATATGGGTTTTTTTCAGCAATGGCTTTCTTCTCGCCACTCTTCCATAAAGCCCAGCTTTGTGGAGCATCCGGTTTATAGTTGTCCCATGGACGGTTTCTCCCATCTCAGCTGTGGATCTCTCCAGCTCCTTCAGAGTTACCATTGGCCTCTTGGTTGCTTCTCTGACTAATGCCCTCCTTACCTGGTCACTGAGTTTTGGTGGACGGCCTTCTCTAGGCAGAGTCGCGGTTGTGCCATATTCTTTCCATTTTTTAATAATGGATTTAATGGTACTCCGGGGGATGTTCAAAGTTTGGGATATTTTTTTATAACCCAACCCTGATTGGTGCTTCTCCAGAACTTTATCCCGGACTTGTTTTGATAGCTCCTTGGTCTTCATGATGCTGTTTGTTTAGATATGCTCTCTAACAAACTCTGGGGCCTTCCAGAAACAGGTGTATTTAATCTGAGATCATGTGACACTTTAATTGCACACAGGTGGACTCCATTCAACTAATTATGTGACTTCTGAAGCAATTGGTTGCACCAGAGCGTATTTAGGGGTGTCACAGCAAAGGGGGTGAATACTTATGCAATTAAGACTTTTCAGTTTTTTATTTGTAAATAATTTTGAAAAATATGTAAAAAAATTTCCCCACTTCGACATTATGGACTATTTTGTGTAGATCAGTGACAAAAAATCCTAATTATATCCATTTTAATTCCAGGTTGTAACACTACAAAATGTGGAACAGTCCAAGGGGGGTGAATACTTATGCAAGGCACTGTATATATATATATTTACACTTGGAACCAATTCTTTGGAAATCAAAACCAGAGCTACATGGCAGCATGCAATGAGGCAAGGAAAATAAGCAGCTTGCAGAAAACAGTGGCGCCATCCAACAGGAATCTTTGGAAGAGATTGTCTGTGGCTTATGCAGTACTATCTTTAAATTGCTTTTGGAGAATTCAATTAATATATAACAGAGGAAAAAACGCAAGTCCTCTTTTATTCCTGGGGCTAGCTGCCTAAGTCTTTTTGCAGTGAAGCATTAAGTAAATATATTTCACAGTAATTTGCATCTTGGTTACTTGCATGTAAAAATAACAATATACATTTTACTTGTAGGTGGGGGAGGGTGACCAATTGGTTAAGAGTCATATGTCAAATCAATTTTGGCGAATCCTTATGGGGTAGAAAACATTACAGTTATAAGCTGCAGGTTCTGCTCTTAACACTTGTTAATGATTGCTTATGACAAGCTCCAGCTACTCTTTGTGATGTGTTGAGTGTTTTGTATTAGACCAGCTGACAGAGCCCACTCTTGCAGCTGAACTGATGCCTGTGCTGGAGATTGCAATGTATATGGTTTGAATCCGACCGTCCAAAAAGTTACATTATGTACTAACATATAATCAATCACAGTGGCACCTAATGTATGTGATACCACTATCTGATGAATTGAATAGGTTTTCAAGCATTTACAGTACTCCTGGCTAATGTTTTACCAGTCTAATGTCTAATGTTGAACGACTAATGTTCACCTGAAACTGATGGTGTGGCATGGTAAAAAGATACAGGTAAACAGGATGTTTTTGATGTTTATTTCTGTGAAACCTTTGGGAGATTTATAATGTTTGAATGCCTTATTGGATTGATCTGAAAGTGTGTATATGGCTTTGTGGCAGGGCACATAACCGTGCTATGGTAAAGCTCCTTACCCCTGACAATAGGAGATATGTTCAACAACTGTGAGTTCGCCCCTTACAGGAACGGTTGAGAAGAGGAACTCTGTTTTACTGGCAGCCATCTTTGTGAGAGTCAATTCAGATTCAGTTCCTCATTTCCAGTCCCTGAGGTCAACCCCCTTGGTAAGGGCACTGCAGGTTGATAGTTAGGTGGCTTGGCAGTGCCTCATTGAAGGGTTAATCAGAGGAGGTAGGACCTTGAGGGATAAAAGGGATGTACCTGAACTTCAACTCCAGTTGTGTTGGGGGGATCCCTAGGAGGAAGCACTGTGCTGGAGCAGCAGGTTTGATAATTATACCTTTATTCTATTTCGTCTTGCCACAGGATATGAGTTCAGTTGCTAAATGTGTCCTAAATGTACCTGAGAAGAAGTTACTGTTTGACATTGTTGTTTTTTTTTATTTTAAGCAAGCCGCTCAGTGCTTCCGGTTGCGCTTACATTTGTTAACATAACATATTAATAAAGCACTTTGTTTTGTTTCGGAACATGCCTGGACATTCATTTGTTTGTATTTACCTGCACTTGTGACGGTAATACCACTCGTTATCCTCTGACAGACTTAACAATACAGTTAATTGTGTTTAAATAACAAAATGTACCCCAAACACCTACCCACTAAATAGATCTATGAGCATAATCACATATAAGCAAACATTGGCAAGATTTTCCATGTTAGGTAAGATTTTTCCATGTTAGGTAAACATCATAGTAGTTGATAATCTGTTTTACCAAGTTAGGGATACTTAATTTAAGAAATATGGGTTGCAGACACAATAAATAATTGGATTATTTATTGTTTTTATTTTTTTATATTTAGACAAATTACAAAAACAAAATCATAGGTCATATGATTTTACTTTAGAGACAAACTAGGGTTGTATGAATTGGCAAAAGTTTTTAAATCAACATGTACATGAATGGTTTGAATCTGAACCTGTTTAAAGCAACAGTAAATCATTGAAACAGTTGCTTACACACTTAAGATGTTCCAATTAAACTTGTGTTGATAACTCAAGTGCAGTTGCTACAGTATGGAATCTCTGTCAGCCTTCTACTTCTTTATATATACAGACGTGCTCAAATTTGTTGGTACCCCTCCACAAAAAACGAAGAAGTCACAATTTTCTCTGAAATAACTTGAAACTGACAAAAGTAATTGGCATCCACCATTGTTTATTCCATATTTAATAGAAATCAGACTTTGCTTTTGATTTTTTATTCAACATAATATTGCAAATAAGAAAACAAATGAAAATGGCATGGACAAAAATGATGGGACCGCTAACCTAATATTTTGTTGCACAACCTTTAGAGGCAATCACTGCAACCAAACATTTTCTGTAGCTCTCAATGAGACTTCTGCACCTGTTAACAGGTAGTTTGGCCCACTCTTCCTGAGCAAACTGCTCCAACTGTCTCAGGTTTGATGGCTGCTCTTTCCATAGATGTTCGATAGGATTCAGATCAGGACTCATAGAAGGCCACTTTAGAATAGTCCAATGTTTTGTTCTTATCCATTCTTAGGTGCTTTTAGCTGTGTGTTTTGGGTCATTATCCTGTTGGAGGACCCATGACCTGCGACTGAGACAGAGCTTTCTGACACTGGGCAGTACGTTTCGCTCCAGAATGCCTTGATAGTCTTGAGATTTCATTGTGCCCTGCACAGATTCAAGGCACCCTGTGCCCGGCGCAGCAAAGCAGCCCCAAAACATAACCGAGCCTCCTCCATGTTTCACTGTAGGTATGGTGTTCTTTTCTTTGAAAGCTTCATTTTTTCGTCTGTGAACATAGAGCTGATGTGACTTGCCAAAAAGCTCCAGTTTTGACTCATCTGTCCAAAGGACATTCTCCCAGAAGGATTGTGGCTTGTCAATATGCATTTTAGCAAATTCCAGTCTGGCTTTTTTATGTTTTTCTGTGAAGTGGAGTCCGCCTGGGTCTTCTTCCATGGAGCCCACTTTCGCTCAAAAAGCGACGGATGGTGCGATCAGAAACTGATGTACCTTCACCTTGGAGTTCAGCTTGTATCTCTTTGGCAGTTATCCTTGGTTCTTTTTCTACCATTCGCACTATCCTTCTGTTCAATCTGGGGTTGATTTTCCTCTTGCGGCCGCGCCCAGGGAGGTTGGCTACAGTTCCATGGACCTTAAACTTCTTAATAATATTTGCAACTGTTGTCACAGGAACATCAAGCTGCTTGGAGATGGTCTTGTAGCCTTTACCTTTACCATACTTGTCTATTATTTTCTTTCTGATCTCCTCAGACAACTCTCTCCTTTGCTTTCTCTGGTCCATGTTCAGTGTGGTGCACACAATGATACCAAACAGCACAGTGACTACTTTTCTCCATTTAAATAGGCTGAATGACTGATTACAAGATTGGAGACATGTGTGATACTAATTAAAGAAACTAATTAGTTTGAAATATCACTATAATCCAATTATTTATTACCTTTTTAAGGGGTACCAACAAATGTGTCCAGGCCATTTTAGAATATCTTTGTAGAATAAGCAAGAATTCATCTCTTTTCACAGCTTCTTTGCTTTATTCTATGACATACCAAAGGCATGCAAGTATACATGATAAAATAGCTTTTAATTTAATCACTTTTCAGGAGGAATGAAGCATTATTTCAATGAGATGTAAGGGTACCAACAAATTTGAGCATGTCTGTATATATATATATATATATGAAAAATGATAATAATAATAATAATAATAATAATAATAATAATAATAATAATAATAATAAAATGCCTGTGTCTAATATATAATCCAGCTACAAATAAACAGATCAAAACAAATACGTTTTCAAACAGGATTTAAAAGATTCAATTATGCTAGCATTCCTGATGTGAATCGGGAATGCTAGCATATCCAAAGACGAGGGTCGTCAAAATAATTCACACAAACAGAACATTTGTGTTAAGTGAATTTTTATTATAAGAAGTCATTTACAATAAGCAACTAGGTAATACGTTAGATTTGTTATCTCAATAATAAGATCGAGAAGAGACTTACTTGTACGGTGTGCATATTAGGACATCTTCGTACATCAGGCAAAAAGGAGTCATTATGTACTCCCTCCTCTGAAACTCCCTCCTCTCTCCTCTGAATCTCCCTCCTCCCTCCTCTGAATCTCCCTCCTCCCTCCTCAGAATGTCCCTCCTCTCTCCTCTGAATCTCCCTCCTCTCTCCTCTGAATCTCCCTCCTCCCTCCTCTGAATCTCCCTCCTCCCTCCTCAGAATGTCCCTCCTCTCTCCTCTGAATCTCCCTCCTCCCTCCTCTGAATCTCCCTCCTCCCTCCTCTGAATCTCCTTCCTCTCACCTCCAGATAGGTGCAGCCATTTCCAGAAATAATAATACAACTATAATAATAATAAAATAACAAATTAAAGAAGTTTGTTTTATTTCTGCTCACAAATCTACATCGATAAGTGCCACAGGTTACAGTAACCCGAAACATCTTATTTGTATACATGACCTGTTCTAAAAAAATAAACAAACTTATTTTTTTTTATTCCATTTTCTGTGTATAAATTCATGACCCCAGCCTAGGAAAAGTCATAAAATAGTATATAGAAAATGAAAAGAAAAATAGCATTTAAGCTAATTGGAAGCTAGTGTCGGGTCAAATAGACCTGAAACCTAATAGGAGGGTTAAATCCATTCAAGTACCACTTGTCAGTGGTTTACATACATAAAAATGTGATTTGGTATAGTTTAATTATAATGCTATTAATAATAGACAAGTCATGCAGCATGATCCTAATAGCAGTTAAGTATTCTGTAAACATGTAATCTAATAGTTAAAAAGTGCAATATGGGGCTTGTTTTCAAAACATATTTCCACAGACATGAATGTATACAAATCAAAGGGGTACCTAATGTGATCATTGACATGGATTTTGCTTAACGTATTTGTAATACTGTCAGACTCCCCCCACACTGTATGCACAGTGTACACTCTCACCTTCACACGTCTGTATGCACATATTATAACATCTTATAATA
Organism: Acipenser ruthenus; assembly: GCF_902713425.1. Classification (NCBI taxonomy): domain Eukaryota; kingdom Metazoa; phylum Chordata; class Actinopteri; order Acipenseriformes; family Acipenseridae; genus Acipenser; species Acipenser ruthenus. The sequence goes on along the minus strand of NC_081193.1, from coordinate 52,964,111 downwards.
CTGTAAGTGTTCGGTGGCTACTTCTATTCATGTTGATTATTTATTTATCACAGAGGCGAGCAACCAGTACCAGAGAAAATGCATGATTAGAGGAATTCACCGAACAATTAACTATAAACAATTTGTGTATTGGGTTGGGGAGTTCTATTTTAATAAATGTATAATGAAGTGTTACATACATGGTATACATGTATAATAACTAACAACTACAAACACAAATGACACTTCAAAAGTATTTATTTATAGCCTACAATCGTACATACTAAAATACATACAAAAGTAGATGTCAAGATAAGAAAATAAATTCCAACCAATATACATAGATGGCTCACCCCCCACCCCATCCAAAAAACAAATGAGAAAAGTGTTTGAAATCTGTGTCTGATTTTTACCCACACACAAGACAATCATAAATCAGCATTGTATATGTGAAGTGTTCTAAATAAGCCGTCTCGCTGTATGCTAGTAGTTTCCATAACAGCGAATTATGCTTCCATTCATTTTTCTTCATCTCGTTAACATGCATTTTGCTTAATGAGTTCCCCTTATTTAGTCATTGAGAAAGGAAGTGATGTACGTGACCTGCAACAATTAAGCTTTCTAACAAGAAATGCATTCATTAACAACCTCAATGACTCCATTTCAAAGCATTAACGGAGTGATTTAATTAACACATTTAGTTTGAAAATCACTTGCTATTAAACCTCTTGTTACTATACCACGAGTTTGATACAATAACACTGGGTTTTGAAAATCCTGCCATAAGTCTTAATTTGAAAATTGCCTACCGTCAAACAGGCACATATATCAGACAAATATGACAGAAGGACTGATTGATAGCAAAAAAAAGACTAACTTAATACCACTTCATTTACCAAAATGAAAATTTATTATGGATGAGGAAAAAACACAATATGCTGTGCAGCATCAACCTAGAAATCTCTGTCTGTGTGAACTTCATTTTTTTTATTCCATTATGAACCTTCCCACCGCTCGCCATACTCCCACTGTGTCTGGAGAAAATCAGGCAGGACCGGGCCAAGGTGCTCTTAATAGCCTCTTATTGGCCCAGGAGACTGGTTGCTGCACTGATGCAGCTCCTGAGCGGCCAGTTGTGGAGACTGCCCAAATGCAGCAACCTGCTCAGTCAGGCGTGGGGGACCTTATGGCACCCCGAACCATTGAGCCTACAGCTCTGGGTTTGGCCCCTGAACAGCTGCATTTAAGCCATCTGGGTCTGTCCAACAGGGTCATTGACACCCTGCAAAATGCCAGAGCACCACCCATGCATTCCCAGTTGTGGTGCATGACTCTGGGTTATGAAGGATATTGTTCCTCACTGGAGGCTTAACGTGGTGCTTGATACACTCATGAAGCCTCCATTTGGGCCCTTGCTTTCAGCTGAGCTGAAATTTATCGCTCAAAGTGTCTTTATTACTTGCAATCATCTCCACAAAGTGGGTGAGTGAGATGCAAGCATTTTCAATTGCAAAAGCCTGCTTAATTTCTGCAGAAGCCAAGACAAAGGTTACACTTCGTACCAATCCTGCTTTTTTGCCAAAAACTATCTCGTCATTTCATGTCAACAAGTCTGGAATTGGAGGCTTTCCATCCACCTTTCCAGTCTGACAGGGAGCGGCAACTCCATACGCTATGCACTGTGCAGGCACTAGCGGATTATGTTGACAGGACGAAAATCTGGAGGCAGTCTGAACATTTTTCTGTCTGTTATGGGGCAGTCAAGCCCTGTCTAAACGGAGGCTGTCCAAATGGATAACAGACACAGTCAGGACTGCCTACTTGCCCCCTCCAGAAAAGCTCACTGGCCAGTCCACCAGGAGCATGGCAACATCCATCACAGACATTTGCAATGCAGCAGTGTGGGCTACTCCCCATTCCCTTATAGACTGAATGTCATGGAGCCTCAAAACCCTGGCTTTGGAACTACAGTATTAAGAGCGACCTCCTGGTCTGCCCTTACAACATAAACATTAGGGCTGCAATGAAGGGTACATTTGGAACACATTACCGAAGGAAGGTTCAACCTTCGGTGGTACTAATTTGTATAATTTACTGATGACGTCACCGTAGCTACTATTTATATTTAATTGAAAATCCTATTATTTTACAGGTAATCCAAATAAATGAAATACAACATTCACATGTAGTTTAAAAATATGCTATATAGAATATTAATCATGTTTTTATATTTTATATTAAAAAAATACACGTTGTTTATGGACACATATGTGATGCTACTTGCGATACTCATATGCATAAATAAGCTTGCATTGCAAGAGCACCTTATTGCGGCCAATTAAAAGAACTGCAGCTGACTGAGGCAAAACAAATCTTTATTTAACAGTCACTGTTGCAAGCAGGTTATGGCCACATTTTTTTACAACATTAGTGCGGCTATGAAAAGCATCCATTAACTAAAATAACTAGTTTGCTTAAAGAACGTACCTTAAACATTAACTTCAACATCAGTGTATAGTCTTCTTTTTATTTACTACCTCATTTTTCAAGTTCTGACAAAGAAAAACAAGTTTGTCCACGTTTTCGGGCAGCAATGAACACCTTGTCTTGTTTACAATACACCCAGCCTTGAAAAAATTCTTTCAGCAGGTGTTGATGTTGCTGGAATGCACAATATTTGCTTGGCAAGTCTGGCCAGTTTTTGTACGCTGCTTCCTGTATTGCTTGGTCGATACGTTTTAGGTGCTTGAAGCGGGGGTCAAGAGCAGATGCCAACACATACATGTTGTTTCCTGTTCAGGATGTGTGACAAGATCCAAGTGGTATGGTGTACAAAAGGACTGTCCAGACAATGTTCCCAGTGCAAAACGCCTGTATTTATTTAAACTGCTAACAAATAATACACAGTCACCCCTCTACCAACAATGGTATAGGGGAAGAAAATATGGCAGGTTGCAGTCCCAAATGAAAAACACTCCAAAACCACAATCCTCCGTGCACGAAAATCTGCTCTGTAGGTCTGGGGAAAGTGGTGTTTGTGTCCGTGCTGTGCTTGTGCCATGAAGGATAGTGCTCAGGGTTTAGTGCTGGCTCTGTCGCTGCAGTGCCTGGGTCTCTCACTCCTCCTCTAAAACACAAACAAACAAAACAAGAAAACACAGTGCTCCAGCGCGTTAGTAACATCAATGTAAGGGGCTGTACTCGTGCAACTGCATCCCCTTTGTACTACCAAACTCCTCCCTGCAATTAGCCCATTGCCATGGTTTATCCAATTGCTGCCTTACCCATATCTGATCACAATGGAATTGTTTTGAGTTCTTGCAGCTATGCGTTTTACCCAATATGTCCGACTTCCGGTTTTCACCTACCGTTGGGTCCGCCAGACGAGGTGAACACATACAAACAGCCTTACACAGTGCCTTTTCTGGTCGGAGATTTACAGTTCAAATACCTTCACTCTCTGTCACAGGATGTCAATTGCAACCTATTGTCTATTTGTTCAATTCATTTTCTTTTAAGTACTTTCGTAGCAGGGCTGTCTTCATCCTGAAGAAACAGGTGATGTCTTTTCATATTAGATAACATAAGTAGTGTTGCCAATAAGGAAACCTTTTCTTCTTGTGACAGAAGTTCAGTCAGCATTAACAAGGGTTTTAGAATTTTAGCTGTGTCTCTAGCAATGAGCCACTATTCAGAAGTAAGATCAAGATTCCTCTGATCAGCCTTTTTGGTCATATTTGGATCCGATAAAACTGCTGTCACTGGCTGTAACGAGGTGTGGAAGGGTGGTGGGCAATTCACTGACACAGAGACAAAGCTTTATTTGTAACGACACTCAGGCGCACTGATTTATTTATATTCGCAGAGGGCGCTGTTGTCTGTGACCTGAATACTGGCAACAGTAAACAGGACCACAGGGTTACCAATACCGGTATACAGACCAGTGCACATACAAGTGCTCAAAAATAATAATAAAAACAAAAGGCGAAAGAAAAAGGGAAAATAAAACAGTAATAAAACTACAAAATAAAGGTGCAGCATTCGGCAGGGTTACCCTGACCATTGCTATCTGCATGGCCCGGGTCTCCGTCTTACGCTCACCCATTCCCTCAACATGTGGATACTGTTCGAGGTTCTGCCAAGTTTTCCCCGCCACTAAAAATTCCTTTTCTTTTCTTTTTAATTAATTTATTTTTGTGCTCGTTCTTCTCCGGCCGTGCTCGGTCTGGCAGCAGAGCTTCCACTAGCTGGCACGTTTCGTCTTAGAGGAGCAGGCTGAGGAACAACAGAGTGTTATCTTATAGGGTCAACAATCCCCCAAGGCCCGCCTCTCAGCCACTCAGAGAGAGGGAAAGCCAACACACCCTCTTCCCCACTTCTCCGTGTCACTGCCATGACTGACAGGCGGATCTACGAGGCTGCTGCCCCCTTCCTGCAGTACCCTGCATGCGCCAGACAGTCAGCACAGATCTTCCCTGTTAAACAGGGTGATATGCAGAGCTTACCCCTACCCTCAATCACATTGTTCTCTGACGAACACAGGTTTTTAGAATGCAGATAAAAGCAACATGCTAGTGTACAAAGGCATAAATGTATATTTTCACACTGGATACTTCACACAAATTACAAATGACTAACACAGGTTGTACATACAATGGCTGACATTTAAGAGACAATCTCACGACTGACCATCTAATACCCCTTACATTGGAAGATTACCGAACATATGGCTATAACAAAGGTAATATACGACTTTTCAATATATATGATGCACAAGTTTTCAGAAATAGTGCAATTAGCTCAGTGATGGAGAGCGACCAACTGCTCCCTCCAAATGGACACATTCTGGGAGACTCAGCTTACCCTTTAGAGACCTTTCTCCTCACCCCTTACAGGGACAATGGGCATCTTGCCAGACAGCAAATAAAAAATACAATGATTTGCATAGCTGTGCCCGTTCAATGATTGAGAGGTGCTTTGCACAATTAAAAGGAACATTTCGTCGGTTTAAATATTTAGACATGTCAAGGGCGGACATAATTCCTCAAGTTATTATTGCAGCTTGTGTCTTGCACAACATTATTATAGATAGGGAAGGTAATAGTATTGTTGACCAAGAACATGCTGGGGATGACAGTAGAAATGAACATGGCAATGCTAACACTACTACAACAAATACTGCTATATTTAAGCGGGATAACATCGCAGAATGCCTTTGAATACGCCCTGAAGTGTGTTGTAATTTGTAAATTGATTAATGTACATAAATTAAGTAATTAGTCATTGTTATTGCGCGATGTTCCGTCCAAGGCCATGGGAACCTCCTTTTAAAGGAATGGTGCATGCAGTTTTCATGGCACATTTGATTTGTTTGGAAATGTATGTGTGTGTGCGTGTTTTCTTAAAAGGTGTATAAATCTTACCTTTGTTGGAATTGTACGTGAGTGGTGTTAGTGTCTCCTTTAAATAAATACTGCGTGCCAGTACAGCTTTAAAAAAAAACAAAAATGACACATATTTACTTTGAAGAATTTTCTTTGTATCGCAAATAAGGCTATTCACTCATCTGAAATTGATGTTGCACCAGTGCACTTTCCACAGGGAAAAAAATATTGCAAGAGAAACACACAGTGCAAGCAATGCGCACCAGTACCGGTAAACGTCAAACTCACTTATTAAGCCCAGAACCGTTAGATTATTTGCAACAGCCTTATTGGAGAGTGTGAGAGGATAAATAAGGTTACCAAGACTACTGCACTGTAACAAGCCTAGTTATGTTTAGGTTTAATACTACAATGATATAATTATTTGAGTTTCTAAATTCATAAATGATTTGGATTTTAAACTGAATGAACAGTTGCACTTTACTAATATAGGTCTGTCTGTGCAGCTAAAATAGCATGGCTTAACTTCCCCTGAACGCTATTCATAGATAAAATCAACATTCCTATTCAAGACTGTAAAGATCTTCAGTGCATGCAAATAGTTTTAAATTCAATCATTTACTGTTTGTCACTCTTTTTATGGCTATATGAAAATCTTGTAAGGATTTCTTTGATGTGCAAAATAAAGAGCTATATTTAGACCTACTAGACTATAAGGGCAGGATTTTAAAAAAACAGTGTTATTGTATCGAATTTGTGATATAGTAGAGAGCTTTAGTAGCAAGTTATTTTCAAACGAAATGTGTTAATTAAATTAATCCATTAATGCTTTGAAATGGAGTCAATGAGGTTGTTAATTAACACATTTGTCAATAAAAAGCCTAATTGTCGCAGGTCACATACATCACTTCCTGTCTCAATGACTTGATAAGGGGAACATGTTATTCAAAATGCATGTTAACGAGATCAAGAAAAATGAATGGAAGCAGAACTCACTTTTATGAAAACTACTAGTGTACAGGGAGATGGCTCTTGCACCAGCCAAATGGAAATAAAATACAATGGGAATATCTATTTTGTGGATAATTTCTAAACTTATTATAAAATTGTGCATTTTGTCATGCAGAATGTACATTTATTTAGAACACTTCACATATAAAATGCTGATTTACAATTATCTGGCAGGTGGGTAAAAATCAGACCACATGGATAAAAAAACAAAAACATTTAAACCCCATTAGTCATTTACTGTCATTCTGGGGGATATTTTGCCACAGCTTACTCCATACAACTCTTTAAATGTGCATTTGGTTAAAAAAAAAAAAAAAACTGTAAGCCATCTATGTATATTGGTTGGAATTTATTTTCTGATGATGACGTATTTTTTTGTATGTACGATTGTAGGCTATATATAAATACATATGTTTCAAGTGCCATTGATGTTTGTAGTTGTTAGTTATTATACATGTATACCATGTATGTAACACTTCATTATATATTTATTAAGCTTTTAAAATTTTGATTAACACTGGAGTTTTTACAACCTTTTGAAAATACCGCACTAAATGTCATAATGGTATAATTTACCTTTTCATGTCCTGGCAGATCTTATGCATACAGAACTGGAAATCCGCTTGAATGAAGTGAACAAAATTATTTCATAACCTTTTGTGTGGTATTTCCACCTTTTTGTTCGTCGCAATAGTTGACATGCAATGTTTGGGCAGCAGTGTGGAGTAGTGGTTAGGGCTCTGGACTCTTGACCGGAGGGTTGTGGGTTCAATCCCCAGTGGGGGACACTGCTGTTGTACCCTTGAGCCAGGTACTTTACCTAGATTGCTCCAGTAAAAACCCAACTGTATAACTGGGTAATTGTATGTAAAATAATGTGATATCTGTATAACGTGAAATAATGTATAATGTGATATCTTGTAACAATTGTGAGTCGCCCTGGATAATGGCGTCTGCTAATAAATAAATAATAATAATAATAATAATGAAGAACCACTCAGAACTTCATCTACACACAATAGGTGAGATTCTCAAAAACAGACCCAATAAAGCCAGAAATAAGCAACTCAGACATTTAAGGTTTCTAATAGTCTTAATTAATTACTTAGTTTTGTTAAAAAAACCAAAAACATTTTGCCTAATCAATACAATTTAATGTATTTGCATGAAAAGTTGAAAAGGATTGCCAGAGTTAGTACTAAATACACAGTAATCTTAACAATAAGAACAGAGACTGGCTTTAATAATTATCTATAAACATTGATGATCTAGCCTTTGTTACATATGTTATAAAGAGCTACCCTTCTAAAAGTTTCCGATTCTAAAAGCATAGCAAAGTGGAATAAAGCATAGTGGAAGCATGGTAAAGCACAGATTGTTCAAAGACAATTCAATGAAATACAAGGTATGAAACAGTTAATTTTATTGCCTTTGAACAGACTTGCCAACTTCAAAAATGCCCTAGGCTGAAGCATTTGTCATTGCATGTTTTCGGAAGTAGGACTAGCATGAGTTTATTTTATAATGAAACATTTATTTATGTATGCCTAAAACCAGGAAGTGTCTTATAGTAATTTGTCAAACAGCCTGGTGCTGTTTGCAGTGTTTGGAATAAAAGCTGATCCCATGATCTTTTTAGTGTAAAATGTCTTAGCGAAGAAGTGTATTATGCTATTATTTGTCAGGAAAAAATGCTTTATTATATTTATGTCAATGTTACAGCATTTATTTCACAGGAGTCTGCAGAACACTTAAAGGAGTGCTAACCAAGGGTTAATAAATCATTTTTTTACTTCTTGTTTGCCCTTGAAATATCTTCTGTTGGTTATTTGTTTGTTTTTTAGGCCAAATGAAAGTGGTGGGATATAAAAAAAAGCAAAGAACTATAAGATATTCAACACAGGAATAGTGGACCAGTGATAATGAAGGTAGAGGTAAAAGAGGTAAGAAAATAATTATAAACCTTATGTTTTTTGGGCTAAGGGGAAACGGGGCAGGGTTTCAGCTGGAATGCCATAGGAATGCTCATACATTAACAAAGCAAAATCCAGTTTGAAAAGTCTGTATTTATTATTGAAAAATAAATACTGTAATTTCAGTGCCATAGAGTATCACTTCCTATACAGTTGCCACACGCTAAAGGCTGTAACACAAGGAGAAAAGTCTGCAAAGCAAAGTTGAAGGCATTGTATTGTCTTACAGAAATACGTCTTCTACCATCAAGCTCAAAGAAGTTTGGATTCCTACTTTCATGCAATGTTAGAACTTGGCTCATTGCCAAGACACAAAGTCTTTATAGTTGATATGGATGCATGTTATTGTTTCCTGATGCGAAAAGTGACAGACATTTGCTGCTTTTTCCATATAGTAATGGTTCCCAAGTTTTACCAAGGGTTTTCCCACAGACCACTACCACCATTGAACCAAAACATATGTACTTATTCTATAAACTGAAACTATAGAGGTAAGGGGGTGATTACTCTCTTAAAAATGACACACACTGGCATCAAACTGGCAACACACTATTATTTTGAAGGCATTAAGCAATGTATTAATTTATTGTTCTAAGATGGGGGATTGAACCCTGCTTTTCTTCATATAACGCTATGCTTGAACATTTCAGTTGCAGCTACTAAAAGACTTCGACCCTGCTGAGGCATGTAATATTTACAATGTATTAAAACAATTAAAAAAAGAGAAAATAAGCTTGTTTTTTACCTATTTGCCATCCGGTCATATGTTAAACAAGGGCTAAATCCTACCCAGTGAAAACATGAATGAAAAGTGAAAATCCTTGTTCTAATGTGCCAGTAATTAGTGTAATCGGGTTTCACATGTCCCATGTGAGCCTGCTGTGGCTTAGCATCTAAATGTTTCCATTCAGTAGACAGCATCAAGCTAATGCTGTTCCAAGTGTCAGACCCAGATGTTTACTTTATCTGCTTAGGGCCAGGCAGGTTTAACATTTCGATTCTCAATCCCGCAACATACTGTTTTTTTCTATGTCAGCAATGCATCATGTATAGTAATCATGGACGACAGAGCACACCAAACCGGTGGTTTAAACAAATAAACCTTGTCTCACCTTGCTAGTTTTTGTTGAGTTAGAATTCTCTGCATTTGGGTTGTTTATACCTACAACTGTACTAAGAAACAATATTTTGAAGTTAATTCTAAAGTTAAAGAACATTCAACAACAACAAAAACAGTCATACAGAAATCCAGGATCCTATACCTATGTCTTTAAACATCATACAGAATGGTTATGTGTAGAGGTCTACCTAAATCGTGATTTCACAGAAATTGTGAAATTGAGGGGTCACCGCGAAATTCACCTCTTTTAGGGGCCAATGCATATTGAAAAAGTACGGAGAGGAAGAAAAAAAGAAACCTTGTTTAAATGAACTACTGCATGACGCAAGTGATGCAAACTACATATCTTCTTTCTGTAGATAGCACTTTTTGATTCCTTCGCCGTCCCGTGTGCATTGCATTTAAGCAAAAAACAAAAAATGTCCACAAATAACATTTACAAAAAAAATTCTCCAAAGCAGTTAACGTTCTTGATTACTATTCAAATGACAACAAAGTTTTAATCAGCCTGTCAGTGCGTCTGTACTGCTTTTCTGTGACCTGTACTGTGCAGGAGGGGTTGGGACAAAGTGCTGCATTGTTTGATTTAGGGTTGCTAAAATCTAGTTTTCAGCATTGGAGGTAAAATAGTAGAAAATACGATTGATCGCTATTTAGCTTCAGAATCACACATTAAACAAAAAGCTACTACAGAGGCTGCTGAACAGAACGTAAAATAAACAGCTTTCAGAAACCAAACTGGAAGGTGAGCGCAGAGAAAAGTATTCCTGTTGGCAAGTTAAATCAGTACTACAATGATCTAGCACAGTCACTTTGCTTCAGTTCAACCTGCTGCTCTTTTTTGCAGTTTGAATTTTTGACCCGAATAGCCATGTTTTCTTTGTTTTGACTTGGTACTAATAAAATAAATTATTGGATGGGACAAATAACATGACAACGAACATGCTGCATATATTGCCTTTATTAAAGTATGCCAGATGCCCTTGGGTAACCGAGTTTTGGGGCTGTTTCTAATCGATTTCCACATCTGTATAAATTGCCTTAACTTCTAACCAATTCAGTGGCTGCAGAACATGCAGTCTCAATGTATGGGCAAGTCAACTGCAGGGGGATGTTACATGCTTGCCTTTAACAAATAACAGCACTCTGTTTTAGTAAAGAAGTAAGTACCACTATTTTTAGGCTTCATATTGTTCTAAAATACTGTTAGGTTTATTTAATGTTTAAACAGGTCCACGAAATATCAATGAAATCCTAATTTTATTCCACAACCTACCTGTGAAAAATACCTAAATTTACCGTGATTCAAGTAGACCTCTAGTTATGCATGGCTGGATTAATCTATATGCAGAATTGATGGCCCCCACAAGGTCGCTGTTTGTTTGGGACGTTTTACAAAAACTGCATGCGGGTGGACGGGACCACACACACAGGAAGAGAGACGCACAGAAGCTTGCTTTTGGTTAATTTTGTTATTTTATAACGGTTAGGCATTTCTTTCTTGATTACAGCATACCTGGTCTCTGAGTCTGTCACGCAAGCAGCTTCCTGCTAATGTTTAATACCAAATGCCCCACGCCCTCGACCTCCTGGGAAAGATCCGTCCCTAGTCCTACTATGTCAGAGGCATGCAGGATAAAATGTGTGAATCAGGCTCAATTTACATATTCATTTATTTCAGTTTTAGATCCAATTTAAAAACCTGTCCTGTCTCAAATGTGCACAGTATGCCTCTTTAAATTTTAGAAATTTCCCTTTTTCATTTGGGGGTTTGAATTTTAGAAAAAAGGCGGGTAAAGGTAAATGTGTACAATGCGGGAGGCTGAAGGAAATTCAAATGTGGATGTGTGCAGCCGATAAGAATGGTTTAAGTCCATAGTGTTTGTTTCTCTCGCTACAAAAGAAAATCCAAAATCCCTTTTTTTGTTAAACTACATTGTTTTGTTCTATTGAATGCAATGCTACTACTGGTCCGCAGAAGGAATTTGCGAACAGGTTTCAATCAATCAATCAATCAATCAATTTTTATTTTATATAGAGCCTTTCATAGTGGACCACCATCACAAAGCACTTTACAAGATGCAGTAACAACAAGAAAATCCATAATACTTTAAATACAGAGGAAAGTTCATAATACATGATAGTAGCATAATACATAAAATAGTAGCGGCAACACAGCAGCTAATAGCAGATATCAGGGTTAAAGAGCATGGAAAACAGGAGGAAACAGGTGGGTCTTGAGAGTTGATTTAAAGCGAGCAACGGTGGGAGCATCACGAACCAAAGCTGGGAGACAGTTCCAAAGAGTCGGAACCATGAAGTTAAACAAGCGTTCTCCAAGTGTGGTGCACTTTTGTTTGGGGATAACAAACAGTTCAGAGTCAGAGGACCTCAGCTTGCGGGCAGGGACATAGCGGCTCAGCAGGTTGAGGAGGTACTCGGGACCTGTGTGATGAAGGGCATTGTAGGTGAGCCAGAGAGTTTTGAAAGTAATCCTGAACTTTACAAGTAGCCAGTGCAGCTGTGCAAGGGGGCTGATGTGATCACGTTTTTTACATCTAGTAAGGATCCTGGCAGCGGCATTCTGAACTAGCTGCAGTCAGTTTATGGTGCGTGCCGGGATCTCCGCATCTGGGAGGGAAAGGTATGGGATGGACTTTGGAGATGTTTTGAAGATGGTAGAAGGAAGATTTGACCACGGAGGAGATGTAGCCATCAAAGGAGAGGTTGCTGTCAAGAAGTACCACCAAGGCTTCGTACTGTGGGGGAAGGCAGCAGCAGACAGTTTCCGAGGTTCAGGGCAGCTATATTTAGATTCTTAAGTTGGGTTTTAGATCCTACTAGAAGGAGTTCAGATTTGCTAGTGTTCAACTGAAGAAAATTGGCAGACATCCAGGCCTCGATGTCTTGAATGCAAGCTGAGAGCTGGACCATGGCAGAGGGGCTTCCAGGGTCGAGTTTTAAGTAGAGCTGGGTGTCGTCAGCATAGGAATGAAACATGAGGCTGTTTTGGCGGATGAGGTGACCCAAGGGAAGCATGTAAAATATTGAATAGAAGGGGCCCAAGAACAGATCCTTGGGGGACACTACAAGTCACTAGGTTTGCAACACCACTGCGTCCAGCATAGAAAACAGACTGCATGCGTCCGGATAGGTAAGAGGACATCCATGAGAGACAGGTTCCAGAGATTCCAGCATACTCCTGAAGGCGGTCAAGAAGAATGCCATGATCTATGGTGTCAAAAGCGGCTGTTAGGTCAAGGAGGACAAGCACAGATGGAGCTCCAGCATCAGCATTAAGTAGAAGATTCACAATCCGGAGCAGAGCAGTTTCAGTTTTAGATTCATCAGCTGACTGGCTACAGCCCTTTCAAGAGAGGTTTTTAAAAAACAAACAAAAAAAAACAAACATTGTTTTTGTTTTGCTATATACAGTGCCTTGAAAAAGTCTCACACCCTTGAACATTTTTCTTGGCAGAATAGCTCTTTCAAGTTGGTTGGGGATCGTCTGTGGACTGCAGTCTTCACATCTTGCCAAAGATTTTCTATAGGATTCAGGTCTGGGCTTTGACTAGGCCACTCAAGGACATTCACTTTCTTCTTGCTGAGCCACTCCATTGTTGCTTTTGCTTTGTGCTTAGGATCATTGTCCTGCTGAAAGGTGAATCTTCTCCCCAGTCCCAGGTCTCTGGCAGACGGGAACAGGCTTTCCTCCAGGATCTACCTGTACTTTGCACCATCCATCTTTCCCTCGATCTTCACAAGCCTCCCTGTCCCCGCTGCTACAAAGCATCCCCAAAACATAATGCTGCCACCACCATGCTTTACTGTGGGGATGGTGTTTGGTTTACGCCACACATATAGCTTAGCATTGAGACCAAAAATTTCCACTTTGGTCTCATCAGACCACAAAACCTTCTCTCACATGCGTGCAGTGTCCCCTAAGTGTTTCTGTGCACAAGCTATGCGACACATCATATGGCTTTTTTTCAGCAGTGGCTTCCTTCTTGCCACCCTCCCATACAGACCATGTTTGTGGGGGACTCTTGAAATTGTTGAACAGTCAACATTTTCCCCAATCTCAGCCAGAGACCTCTGTAGTTCTTTTAAAGTAATCTTAGGCCTCACAGTGACCTCCCTCAGCAGTTTCTTTAAGCCACAGCTACTGACTTTGGTGGGACGGCCTGATCGAGGCAGTGTCTTGGTGGTGTGTGACAGGATGCGAGTGACGTGGTGCAATAATTACAATGTCCAAACCAGATTCTCCCAAAATATCCATGATTTATTAATAAAGTCCAAAACAGAATAACCAAAAATAACAAAAGAAAAACACTCCTAATCCACGATCCTCTGTGCACGAAAACTGTGCTCTGTTATTCCAGGGATTGTGGTGAGTGAGAGGTGCCGTGCTGTGAGGGAAGTGCTCCGGGGATTGTGCTGGCTCAGTGGCTGCAGCCCCTCGCTCCTTCTCCTCTGCTGTAAAGACAAAAACACAGACAGCACGTAACACAAAACAAAACGAGAACAGCTCCGGCTGGTGGCTCATTCTCTCAGCGCAAAGGTAGGTACTGACGCAGCTGCTTCCCCTTTGTACGCAGCAAACTCCTCCCTGCAATCAACGTGTCGCCATGGTTTCTCCAATAGAGGGCTGCCCCGCAGCTGACTGCAATGGAGTTGTCCTGAGTACTTGCAGCTACATGCCCCTCCTAATATGGTTACCTTCCGGTTTCCACCTACCATCAAGGTGGCACATCTAAGAGGCAGCATACCCTCACCTTTACACAGCGCCCTTTCTGGTTGGGAGGGAGATTTACAGCATTGATCCTTTCTCTCTTTATCACATGGTGCCAAACTGTTTCCACTTTACAATGATGGACCTGACAGTGCCCCAAGGGATATTCAAAGACATTGAAAGTTTCTTATAGCCTTCCCCCAATCTGTACCTTTCAATAACTTTTGGCAGCTCCTTGTTTGGCATGTTTTGCCATTTGCTTCAAATTCACTTCATGCAACAGAAACAGCTTGATTCTTCATCCAGGAGTATTCAAATCAGTTGAACTACTGTGATTGGACACAGGTGGGCTCTATTTAACTTATTATGTGCCTTGTTAAGGCAGTTTGTTGTACCTGAGCTAATTTGGGTTTGCTATGACAAAGGATATGAAGACTTATGCAATAAAGACTTTTTGGTTTTTCATTTTTAATTACTTTTTGAGTATTTCTATAATTGTCCTTTCACATTGAAAGTGTAGATGATGTTGTGTAGATCAGTGAAACAAATTGTATTTTGAATTGTATTTTTTAGGCAGTAGAATGTGAAAAATGTTCAAGGGTGTGAAGACTTTTTCAAGGCACTGTATATATAATTCTGCTGCTATTAGCTGCTGGACTTTCTTATGCACTTGCTAATGCTTTTGTACTTTACTGCCTGGGACAGAAGCTTTTTTCTGTGATCCATAGTGCATCATTTTGTGTTCTATGTTCCCACAGATATTTGGATGTTAATTAACAGGATCATTAATAGTGAGATTTAATTATTATGTCATATGGTACAAAGCAATAAAGGCATGCACAGTCTAACAAGCCTCATGCCCAGCTATGATCAGCAAAGAAAAAAGCCTACATAAAGTGTTCAGATAAGTTATCTAATTCAATTCAAAGAATCTTGTTATTGATTGGTACAGAAAAAATGCATACATTGAAAATAAAGTAAAAGTTAGGAAATATTATCTTGCAATTAACAGGTTCCTACGATGTTGTGTACGGTGCACTCACATATTTCAAACTTTGCATATGATTCGTATCAAATTAGCTTTATAGTGGGCTTGTTTGTGCCAAATATCTCACAGGGAGCTCAAACCAACCCAGGAACACATATGAGTGAGTCTCAACGGGGCTGACAGACCACCCTGTAGTGTATGAACTATCCTTAAGAGTGCAGAAAATATAAACCGTGTTCACAGCGCTGTATTGGAGCATAACCATAGAACTGTATAAGGACAATATAAGCCCCCCCCCCCCCGCTCCATATACGATTGGCTCGCTCCCCTCTGCTCACACTCCCCAATGCAGGGCCAGATTAACCAATATGCCAATAACACCATTCGCCATAATATGCATAGGGCCCCCAAAATATGGGTTAGCGTAGGGCCCCCACGTCCTTTAATCCGGCCCTGGTTATGTGACTGTAGATATTAATAATCTATACAATGGCATGAACCATGGTGATTACTAGGAATCCATTGCAGTACCACGGTTTGATATAAGCACCAGTGTGATACCACATCAGGAATACTGTGCAATATTTGTTCATAATCCATTGTATGGTATTTTGAGTTATTGTAGGTGGGTGAAATAATGAAACCCAGAAATGTATTATGCAGAATTATCAATAAAAAATGGAAAATGTGATTTTCATCTTAAAGTTTGGGTGGGTCGATCACTCAATCAATGGCTTCTACACAGCAGAAAACATCTTCTTTGTGCTTTTAGTTTCGATATTAGTATGTTTGTAAATGTCTTGCTTATAAATTTTTGAGGCATACAGTACTGTATACTTCCAAGAAGGTCATTTAGAATGTGTACTCATGGCATCTTTAATGATGACATAACTAGGTGAAGAGAATTAATTTAGTGTGCCCAGTTGTTTTACACCTGATTTTCTTTTAAACCCAGGAACTAGAATATATATATATATATATATATATATATATATATATATATATATATATATATATATATATAAATTAGGCTTAACTGTAATAGACACATTATCATAGTCTGAGTTGCCCTACCATCTCCTTTAGGTCTGGGTTATTCTGATAATTGTCTTAGTTATAACTTTTTGGATCTGTGATTAGTTGAAGGGATCAGTAGAACATTTGTATTTTACAATTTACATTTGTTGTAAGCAGAGTCACTTCTTTTTAGCTTAACAGATAATAAGACTTGACTACAGTGTGTTTTCAAAAACACAGAGGGCTGCCATGCTGCTAAGCTAAAGGGTTAAAATCATATTGAGTTATTTTTTCTTTTTTTACTGGAAAGCAACACTCAGTGCTGTCACTTTCAAACATGAGGACATAGGCTGCTATTTCGTCACATATCATTTACTGTATACAGTTGTTATCTGAGGAGGTGTAATTTCCAGCTCACAATCAGACATGGACTCTTTACCTGAGGCACTGCACGTCTGCTTGCAGTAAGTATAGTACGTGTTACCTCACCACCTCTTGAAGCTACACCCACATTTCTAGATTTTACCAGCCAAGACTGACTGTGAGTTTGTCTTTATATAATCCCTCTAACCTAGTTTGAACCTTTTAAAGTTGACCTTTAAAACATTTCAGGTATTGTGATCAGTATAGTAAAAGATTATATTCTTTAGGTAAACAATGCTTTAAAATCTATTTCCTTGCCTGTTATTGGCTTTATTAACATAGTTACTGATACCTCTTATTAAGTTCATGGTAAAAACATATTTTAAATACAAATTAATAGATTTAACTGCTTCATCTTGGCACCTTTCGTGTAGGTCACGGTCTGATTCAAACATATGATATCTTATAAAATAAAGACTGTTGGTCTTTATGGAGTTTGAACTACAACACATGAAGGGGTTAGGTTTTTTTTTTCTATTAGCATATTCCAAATTGAAGTATGAAACAGAAGCAAAGAACCAAAAGATTTTCAACAGAATAAAACGGCAGCAGTCATACGGCTAGCACCTATAAGAGGTGATTGATTGGTTGGCACTCCATAATGATTGCATACATTCTGACATTTTGGCTTATACTAAAAGGTTAAAACTCTTTTCCAATCACTGCAACACAATTCAAACAATTTCAGAAAGGATATCTTATAAAATAATCAATGTTTCATTTGTGAAGTACTGTCTTCAAAGAGAGAACTAATATCTTTGTAAAAACTAAAGTGGTTTTCGACATGTTGGTTGGTTGCTAATTCGATATATCAAGTTGTTGTCAAGAAGAAAGCCTTATCAGTATGGGTTATTATGGAAAAAAGAAGAAAAAAGAGAAACAGACATAAAGAGAAGATACCTAAAGCCAGGCGGACTACTGGTTTTAAACAAACCTTCAGTGTGGTATTAGTTTGTTTTAATCCATGCCTGGTTGGTTTTAAGAATAGTTTATAATCAGGTGTTTCTGTCGGGCTATGTTTATTTCATAATTTGTTTTTAATATCGCTATCAGGAGGTCTGTTCTTGAGATAATGAGTACCATTACAACCCTTCCTTAATTCAATAAATCTTATGCTAGCCCTTTTTTACTCCAATATATTACATTAAAGTAGCTTTTTTAAATGCTATTGAACTATAACACATGTGCACATGCATTGTCTGTATCTGCTACCACTCATGAATAGGATTTGAAGCTTCAGGATTCTCTGGAAAATGTCACCAGACATGACCTGCTGAGCCACTGTACCACTACATTAATATTAATCACAGGCTTCCTTTCCTGTCTGCACCAATTATTAAAAAAGGCAGACACACATGTGGAGCTATTTAAAAAAAAAAAAAAAAGACACAGCGGCTAAACCAAATAGTAGAACCACCTGACTGCCCCAACCCCCCACCCTCACCAGCCGGGACGTCACCCTGGCATGCAGGAGTCAGAGGGTCATTAATCCATAGCCCAGCTCACATGGACTGTCACCAGGTTTTTATTGATTTTCAATAACAAGCAATTACTACTCTTATTGTGATCACCACACCAGGATCTCCCACTGACAATGTTTAGGCTATTATAGACTACCCCTGTGCTTGGGCAGCGACATAAAATAAATACAGATATTCTGTATTATCATCAACAGCTTTTGTGAGTAATACAGATTTACATACAGATCAAGTTATTTGTTGAAAGGCTGTTTCTTCCATCACACACTATACTTCTTTTATTATTCAAAGACATGCCATAGGTTTATGTGAATGAGGCTTAAAGACCTGTTTCAAACAAATTGACAAAACATTACTGAACAAACATCCAGGCACTGGAGTAGTAACAGCTGTAAAAACAATACAATAATCTGCTTTGATCCTGCACGTTGGTGTACGTGGGTTAAGGTGAAATTGTTTGACATAATTTGACAGCTAGTTCATATGAAGAAAAACACCTCTTCTTCTGTTTCAATCAAAAAACCAGAGGCTCTGTTTTAATAATGTTAAAATGTGTATTGATTCATTTTACTATACATTTTTTGAGGAAAAACATAACCTATTTCATCTTCTGTCACTCACTGATTTGTCATTAATGTTAATATTTGTTAAGATATAGTAACCTATTTTTATAAACAAATTAAAAAAAAGTTTACACCATTGAAATTGGTCAAATTCGTCTAAAGGCACTTTCTACGTAGTTACTGTAAAAAATATTTTGTAAATGAGACCAGGTTTTGTATTATTATGAGCAACATGTGTTAATGTATTCGTAAACTAGTTGGTAACACATAAACAAAGTTAAAAAACCAAAAGGTACCCCTTAATATTTATTTTAAAACACAATTGTTTTTATAATTTTATTCACATGTCTTGTCAGCTGCTTGACAAACTGCAACTGCCTTAAACTATTAAAACTACCTTCCTGGAAAGAACACCTCTAAATGCCATATTGCCATTTATATTCAATGATTTGTCTGGGGAATTGTAATCAACAGTTATCCCCCAACAAATATCCGGGTACAGGAGTCAGTAATAATACGTTGTGTTAGTTGAATTAGTAATGGGCAAATCCATTCAGAAGTATGGAGGAGATTCCTGTGGTTGGAACTATACACCCGCTGCTCTGGAAACGCATACGAGGGAGGACAAGGGAAAGGGACATTGAGTCAGATGTCATGCGCTCAAACCAGTGAAACCTCAGCTAAGCTACACCTAGTGCAAATCGAAGAATGATAATCAACAAATCACAATAAACCCTTAATATGAGATTGTGGTATGTTATTTAGATAACAGTAGAAGAGCAATAGAGTAAGGCAGTCATGTTGGTAACTTTTTGCCTTGTTCCCAGCTATTTTCAAAGATGCCAGAGTGCATTTTTTAGGTGAAATGTGTTCCTGCACAGTATCAACAGTTTCATACAGTTTGTACATTATTTACTAAAAAATCTGCCTTACATAATTTTTTGTAATATTCACTTTAAGATAAACCTTGCAAGTTTACAAAGATTGAATTTAATTGTGTTGTGATGGGTCTCTAATCTTTACCTTTTTATTAACTTTTGTATATAAACATCTAAGAGCTAAGAGTCGCCACACTTAAATTAAAACTGTTTTCATTCAAGTCAGCGAGAGAACTGGACTTTGTCTCCTCCACTACAGATCTGAATCACACTTCAGACATCTGTTACGATTTAATATACAAAAATAACAGCAATAGATGCTTGAAGTTTGCCCACTAGGGTGTAATAAACCCCCTATTGTGGTGTGTGAAGTAGATTATACTATATTTCCTGCTTGGGACAGTGTTTTAATTGCTAATTATAATGTTATATTGACAATCTAAGTCATATGGGAGCCTAGGGATTAGTGAAATCTCTTCTCGACAGTCACAATGATATACAGGGCTAGATGGCAAGTTGTGCATGCTTGAACAGCACTGCGGATTTCCCACTGGGCTGCTCATTGAGCTAGTTGCTTGGCAAGCTGATAACGCTGTATCCTGAATTCAGAGTAATTAGTGAAACATAGCATCTTGAAGTGTAACCACAGGTTTTATATTGATTCTAAAGAGTTACACAAATGATAAAAACGTGTATAGTATCTCAGCTCTAAACTCAATTCAGGATGTGTCTGAGTTTGTGAATGATCAAAAAGGTTGTAGGTAGACCTCTCTAGAGTTTGTAAATGATAAAAAAGGTTCAATTAAGACCACTCTAGGATGTGTCCTTTTATCTTTTCAGCACCCTATAAAAACACATAGTTCAATAAAAACAATTACAGTGTAGCAAATCTTAATGACACATCATTTCTATCTGATACAAATTATCTGATTCAAACAAAATATACTATATAGTATGTTATAATATGTATTACCAATTATTTCTTGCTTATACATTACTGTAGTTTAGCATACTTCACTGTGCATGAATACACTTTTATTATACCATGGCATATACCACAGCACACCTTTATGACAGACATTCAATGTCATGAACCAGAAAAGAATTTGCACCTTTGTAGCTTTGCATATTTTTTAAAAGAAAACAATAGGTATGTAGTAATATTTCATTCCTATCATCGTCCATAAAAAAACAGCTTACTAGTAAAAAAGACATTTACATTAAGTATCTACTGATACAAATGAAGCCTGTCTTTTCACAAGTTTTCATACCTTCAAATGTGGTGGCAGATTGCAGTGCTGCAAAATCTGCAGATGAAAGTCCACAGCAGGCTATTCTGTAAATGTACACAGGGCAAAAATTGTTTGTCCTTGAATTCCTTTTTAATCTCAGATTAAATCATTTACAGCATTCCTGATGTATTTATGACTGAAGCTGGCAGGACTGGAAATGGGAGTTTTGTGAACCAACATAAAGCATGTAAGGGGTATGATCAAATTGTTTGCAAACATGAAGAAAAATATTTTAAACTGTTTTATTGTTATGACCAAAGGTTGCTCTTAATTTTCACAGGACAACACCGGTAATTTAACTGAGAGAATAACAGAATACAGCAATGTATCAGATATTAAAGCAAGAAACTGACACACTTAAGAAGTAAATTATAATTATGAATAGTGTAACAAATGCAGTAATTAGCACAAACGATAAAATGAAAAATATGTTATATATTACTATTTATTTTCTGTTTTATTTTATTACAAGCTCTACATTCCTTATAGAAAAATCTGCTTATTGACAGAGGTAAAATAAAAATATTTTTGCGAAAGTGTCCTGAATGGAAGATCTTCTGTGAACTGATCAAAATGCAAAGATTTGTGTTGCTTTCAGTGTGAGTACAGGTTTCCTCTTAGGTCTTCGGAAACCCAAAAAACACAAGATCCCAACACAGCAGCCATGTTAGATCACAAGTCACAGTGAAGGATATGGTCAATTTTGCCTTCTGAGTTTCCATAAAATAAAAAATCTTGGCATCTGCAAAGGTTTATTAGATGTTAGCAATGTAATTGGCAACAACAGATTTACAAAAATGAGTAAGTATTAGGCTGGATATCACAGAATTTACATTCTGAAACACAATTATCTTTCTGAAATGCTATTCTAGCCTTCACTTCCATTTTGACACACTTGAATGGAAATTATTATTATTATTATTTATTTTATTTTTTTACCCCATTTTTCTCCCAATTTCAAATAGCCAATTGTATTATTTTAGGCTCAGCTCACTGCTACCACCCCCAGCGGTGAAGACAAACACACGCTGTCCTCTAAAACTTGTGCCATCAGCTGACTGCTTCTTTTCCCACCATGCAGCCACCTCAGAGCTACAGCGTCGGAGGACAACGCAGCTCTGGGCAGCTTACAGGCAAGCCCGCAGGCCGGCCTGACCACAGGGGTTGCTGGTGCATGGTGAGCCAAGGACACCCTGGCCGACCTATGCCCTCCCCACCGGGGCGGTGCTAGGCCAATTGTTTGCTGCCCTTTGGGAACTCTCGTCTATGGTCGGCAGTGGAATAGCCTGGACTCGAACCGACGACCTCCAGGTTATAGGGCGCATCCTGTACTCCATGCGGAGCGCCTTTGCTGGATGCACCACTCGGGAGCCCACAAAATTATTATTTTAATTTTACCTCCCACTCTGTCTATGTCTTATACTTCTGTTTTAACCGATAAAAACTGATAAAACAAAATAATGAAATTGGTGTATAGTCAATAAACACTCGAAAACACCGAAAAACTGTGGAAATGGTTAATCAATTCCTGTTGACCATCCATCTCCTATTGGAGACTCCACTTGAGAGATTTATAGTAAGATTACAATTAGGAATTGAGGCTTGTAAAAAAATTCATACACACAAAAACCCCAGAAGAATGTGCCCGTGACCATAAGGATTTAGTTGTGGAAGACAGCAAAGGAAAGAAGGTACAACTTAAGTGTGCAAGTACTGTCGAGTTACTACTATACATATTTTGACAGAAAAAAGTGGCCAAGCATTTTGAAAAGTAACCGAAAGCACTAATTTCATACAATATATAAAGAGTGAAAGCCCCGGGAAAACTGATACATAAAGCTTAAAAATAGCTAAAAATAAGCACAGAAAAAATAAATTAATAAAAACTGAAAAACAGAGAAAACTCTATTATTATTATTATTATTATTATTATTATTATTATTATTATTATTATTATTATTAGGCTTCCAAGCCAAAGGCTGGGAAGCCTATTATTATTATTATTATTATTATTATTAATGGATCACCTGGTAGAGTTAACAGTGCCATGGGAGGATACTGTAGATGAGGCGTATGAGAGGAAGAAACTGTGGTATGCTCAACTAGCCACTGAAGCGGAACAGCGAGGATGGAGAGTCCGGGTTTACCCAGTGGAGGTGGTTTGTCGAGGATTTGTGGCACACTCTACAACCCCGTTTCTCAGAGACCTCTTGAGGTGTTGTAGGCTAGTCGACGAAACACCGAGGATGGAAGGTGCCCACTTGAAGACCCCAGAGATGTACCCTACTTAGCTCAATCCAGACGGTTGTCATGCTGATGCGCTGGGGAGACCGCACTGTGGTTGATCCCCGGATCCAGCATCGCAGCCGTTGTGTGTGCTGATGCGCTAGGGAGGCAATAAGCTGATCCCTGGAGCCAGCATTACACTTCAGCCATCAACACCAGACAGAAGGATATCTACTTCATCATATGGAAGGAAGCGCAAATGGATGGAGATGCAGATGGATCACATTAGTTTACTGTAAAGCTACGTCTTAGTTGGTGCTTATCTTGGCGAGAGCCGAGTTCAAATTAGCATGAAGTTTTAACATCTACTCTTGTGTAATGGAAATCATTTATTATTATTTATTTCTTAGCAGACACCCTTATCCAGGGCAACTTACAATGGTTACAAGATATCAATTACCCATTTATACAGTTGGGTTTTTACTGGAGCAATCTAGGTAAAGTACCTTGCTCAAGGGTACAGCAGCAGTGTCCCCCACCTGGAATTGAACCCACAACCCTCCAGTCAAGAGTCCAGACCTAACCACTACTCCACACTGCTGCCCACACAAACACACAAAGGTTTCACACAGTACCTTGTTTTTTTCTGGATACCACTGCAGGGTGTCTAGGAGCGCACCAACTGGCACTAGACTGGTGCACAAGGGTGGTGGTCAGGGCTGAGGTGGTGGAGGGCTCCTCACCTCATGGCTTTCTGCAGCAGCAGTTCTAACTCTGACACGGGTAACTCCGGTTCCTGTGTGGTCAACCCCAGCTCTTGCCTCCATCACTTGCTGCTCTCTCGATGTACCCGGTTGGCCTCTTTTTATGCAGCAGTCGACTGCACCAATGCTTCGATCAGGTTTCTTATTTCCATTTTATTTCAGTTTTGTGCTGGGTCCCTAGGGTGCTTTTATACCGTTAACACCAAATGTGAAAAATGTCACTTGTTAAGGCTGGTTTGCACCCTTTAAAAGCAGACCCAGACACAGAACAGTACTTTTCAAAGCACTTTTGTGCAGTTTTATTATGTAAATAATAATGTAACAGATAATAAAAGAAAAATTTAAACAAAACCTAACTCCCACATGGAGTACTAAACAATACTTTTTTCAAGTTCTAACTAGATTTGACGGCTAAGCCGTTTACCGATTACAAAAACTCTATTACACACACACAGGATTCACACAGTACCTTGTTTCTCAGGCTTCACACACAGCCTTTTCTTTTACACCAATTTCCATACCCTGATAGCCTCTTGCCATACGGACTGCCTGGTACAAACATTCTGTACCATGTCAGGCAGGTGACATTGATTATTTAGAGCCAGGTGAACCTCTTCCTGGCTCACTCTCGTGGTCCTCCCCCTAATCTGCCACACTTCAAATTTTAAACTTTTTTATGAAATATTATTTGATGTTTTAATAAACACTATGTGAAGGAAATCCAGCAGTTACAGTATGACCACAAAGACAAACAGCAACAATGCAGGTTACTGCCTTGATAACTGGTCCATTTCAGGTGTGAAGTAGCCAAGATTCTGTTACAGTTACATTTAGATATTTGATCCATAGCCAAAGGTGAAAACCCCATTGATTGAGTTTGGCAGCATAATTGCATAAGAAGACTTTATTTTTGCAAGAAATTGTGGCAGATACCATTTACATCCAGAGCCAACCCCATTACAGCATTCACTATAGTTTTTGAGTTTAATGTACGACTGTTTGTTTGTATGGAGCTCCAGTAAGGTTTTAGTATCCATTAGACCAGATATTACAACAACATACTGAGTACTCTGTAGCCTGGAAAGAGCACTCAGGGCTAAACTGTATTACCTGTAGTGTTCTGGTTATTATAAAAGGCTGACTTGACTGACAATGCTGAGAAAGCCATTGAACATGTCTCTTCAAATTAATCATATCAGAAACTAGCTACATAGAATCAGTGATCATATTTTTAAGAATGATCTGTACCATCATTGTGATGCATTGTATACCATGTGTAAGCACAATACCGTAGCACTAACACTAGGGGGTAGTAAAACAAATGCTTACCTCTTCTTTTGGTTAAAATAACGACAATAAACACGAGAAGTTCTCCTGTTGCAAAGCTGTCTGCAGTGTGTTTATTCACAAACCCAGATTAAAGTAACATTTAGTAATAAACAAAAACCTCACCTCAAATGGCAACGAGGATGGGATCCTCATTATTAGGTGCTTTCAACTAGAGCCTTTCGATCCGGCTACAGTGGACTTTGTGGCTTATATTGAACAAATGGAACAATTTTTATAGTGAACATGATCAAAGAGGATAAATGTATTCCTGACCATCATCAGAATGAAATACTTTACTCTACTGAGAAATCTCAGTGCCCCGGAAGAGCTTGTGGAAGGCATTTCTACTGGAGACCAGCAGTCATTGCAGAAAGATTTAAGTTTCACAGAAGAAACCAGCTGGAGGGTGAGTCAATTTCCCAGTTTTTGGCTGTTGAGGAAATTAGCAGAGCCTTGTGATTTTAAAGATTACCTGGATGAAGTGCTCCAGGATCGCTTAGTGTGTGGTTTAAGAAACTAAAGAATTCAGCGTAGATTGTTAGACGAGCAGGCTCACACTGACAAGGACATTTGATATATCTTAAGGAGAAACAAACTGGGGACAGGAAAGCACATTCTAGCACTGCAGAAGTTAAAATAGCTAAGCCTGTGAAGTCACAGTCTCAACCTGTTACCATTGGAATTGTACCGGACATCGTTCAGAAAGCTGGAAGTGGAAACTAGTTGATTGCTGCAATCACTCTCTGGGTCAAAAACTACAGTGGAAATCCAAAGTTACACCTTGGAGGAGTCATCAACCGTTGAGCACCTTTGACTTATGATGTCGAGACCTCTTGTGGAGTTTGGAAACGACACACTGATCAGAATAGAGGTGCCAAAAGCAGAGAGCCAAACACCTAGGAAATTATAAACACTGAGGAAGATTTTTGGGAGATGTCATCTGCTCAAGCTGGAAGAGAATCCCAGTCAAATTCCACTAAACAACCTGAACCTCCAGAAACTGAGCCAGAAAAGAAGGAACTTGAATGTCAGGGTGTAACAGGGGACTTGCTCCTATTATGATGAATGACGTGGATACGTGTTCACTGCTTGATTGACAGGTGACTGAGACTGGAAGGTTGGGATTGACATGCCCCGCAGGCACACAGGTTTATTTTCATACAGACATACTGTACATACAGGAACCACATGTGACACTACCAGCAATGGTAGCTCATGTGGGACATAGGGCCCATGTACAAAAGGCAAAATAAACACTACAAAAACTATAAAACAAAAGGTCCCGCGAAGACGACTCGCGCTACTCCGCTAAGTTAAGGAGATACTCTCTCTGGTATACTGGGTGAGATCTACTATCCTGAAACGAACTCCCTGT
The DNA here is from genome assembly GCF_902713425.1 of Acipenser ruthenus. Taxonomy (NCBI): domain Eukaryota; kingdom Metazoa; phylum Chordata; class Actinopteri; order Acipenseriformes; family Acipenseridae; genus Acipenser; species Acipenser ruthenus. The sequence continues at coordinate 52,937,579 of NC_081193.1, read as the reverse complement.
CTCTTGGTCAGTTCACCCAACTCCAACCTTGGAATATACACTGCAGCTTCCTTCTCCCGAAACAAACCCCCCAACCACCTCAGAATATACACACGATCGCCATCAGAGGTGCTCACTTTGTTTCCTGACCATAGTCGTTCAGCAGCACAGACGGACCAATGCTTCGGCAGCAGCAGCGCTCTAAGCCCTTTGGCTTTACAGCAGCCGGGATCTGTATAATCTTGACCCTTTTATTCCCGCCGTTCTACTGCACCACGCCCACCTGCAGATTAGGAGCTCACAACTGGTTAACACACACACTGCTCATTCATGCAACTAAACACAGCAGGCAAGCTGCTGCACACAGAGCGTCAGGATCCCCATTAAAACCAATCGCACTATTATTTATACAATCACAATTCCCGTATTTACAATAAATAATCACAGAAACCCCCACCGTATGTACATATATCCAGCCCTGATACACAGGGCCTTCCTGTTGAAGGCGTACCAGCTAAAATTAGCCCTACTCCCAAGGCCAAAGAGAAGCCGCAAACCTCCTGACTGATTTGTATTTGAATAAAGGGGGAGGAGATGTTTTGTATTTTGTACCATAGTACTAAAGTTCATTTATAAAGGATAGTTTAGTTCTATACAAAGTAAGGATGATATTGTAACACTACTCTAGGGGGTAGTTAAACTAATGTTTACCCATTCTTTTGGTTAAAACAACGACAATAAAGACAGGAAGTTCTGTTAGAATTGCAAAGCTGTTTGCAGTGTGTGTTTTTTCACGATCCAAAATAAAATAACATTTAGAGGTAAAAAACCCCACCTCAATCCTGCATGTTTTGGTTGATACAGCCTGTTCACGTCCTGATTAATGTGGTGATTATTGATTAACATCTTTCAGCTGTCATAATTCTCTGCAGACTTCTGCTATCTTCCCCTATCATTCACCAACAGCAACGTGTGACCACATAGAGGCTTTGGTGACATTGTCAGTCCTTGAAGGCTAACCATGGTTTTAAAATATATATTTTTAGCCTCTAGTTATCACTAAAATTATTATCACTTTATCATCATTTCTTCTGATGAAGATGTTTGCTTGGATTTTATACTTCAATCAAAAAGATAATGTAAAAGCTGCTGCTGCTTCCTGGTACCTAATCACTTCATGTGTTGCACTTCAAACGTCATTATATTCTGTTGATCCTGTTTTTCACACTGGCATGTGAGGTGCAAAATCCATTATAAACTAGTACAGTAAAAAAATATTGATTGGAAATAACTGACCTCTGTGACCTCATTGAACCCTCTTCTGCTAATGTCCCACCCAGTAGTACACCTTGCTAAACTCTTAATTACATTACATGGAAATATATTAAAGCATGGCTTTACCGATCCCTTACTGTTGAAACTAAGTTTTAACTCTTGTTATCAATAATGCCCGTTGGTCCTCTGATTACAGAGAAAACTGCATTGTTAAAGTAGACAAAGGCCTGAAAATGACAACCTACAACATTGTATTTAGCATAATCCAAAATTCTTTAAACATCCACCGTGTTACTGAGAGCAATGAATGGATAAGTAGAACAATTTATTTAGCTACTGTACAGCATTTCTGGTGCTCCAAACCAGCAACACCACTGTAATTTTATATGTAATTTAAGTAAGATGTGTGCCATGCTTGGATGTCCCTTTATAACTTCCTCATTAAAAAGGCTCCATTTGTTACCCAGTTTTGTAACTCAAAACCACATGTACCTTAGCTCTCTGTTGTGTGAGCAAATGAGACCGTACATCTATGCCAACATGAAATGCCTTCCATTTTCACAAATATACTTCTTAAACATGACACTATTCATTCCTTAGTTAGGTATACTGCACTTTAGAATTTAAATACAGAAGAGAATAAGAAAATTAATCAAAACTCTCAATACACATGAAATATACCAGATCAGACCTAATCTGATTAGGACTTAATTTTTACTGACAATGTTTTTTTTGTGTTGTTTTTGTGCACACTTTTACTTGCACTATGTACATAGCTAAGGAGGTTAAGAAGAAACTGAGCCTTTCCGGAAAGAAAGTGTAGGGTTCTCAGGTTTATGTGATGGTGAAGAGTGACTAAGAGTCACTGCTGGAGTTCACTTAAGTAAGGACAGAGGATGGCATGAAGAGTGTATGCTGTAATTAGCGTTCGTAGAAGCACACTCAGATATGCAGTGCAAACAGAAAATCAATATGCCCCTATATTGTCAAAAAAATGAATTAGTCCAAACTTGTTGCAATTGAATTGTAATTATATATATATATATATATATATATATATATATATATATATATATATATATATATATATATATATATACAGTACTGTGCAAAAGTTTTAGGCAGGTGTGAAAAAATGCTGTAAAGTAAGAATGCTTTCAAAAATAGACATGTTAATAGATCATATTTATCAATTAACTAAATGCAAAGTGAGTGAACAGAAGAAAAATCTAAATCAAATCCATATTTGGTGTGACCACCCTTTGCCTTCAAAACAGCATCAATTCTTCTAGGTACACTTGCACAAAGTCAGGGATTTTGTAGGCATATAGTCAGGTGTATGATTAAACAATTATACCAAACAGGTGCTAATGATCATCAATTCAATATGTAGGTTGAAACACAATCATTAACTGAAACAGAAACAGCTGTGTAGGAGGAATAAAAGTGGGTGAGGAACAGCCAAACTCAGCTAACAAGGTGAGGTTGCTGGTCACACCAATATATATTAACATTAGTTGTACCGTATTTCATGTTAGATTTCGAAATGTCACATTTTTCAGTTTTTGTCAGTTTTTTCGTTAAGTATATGGAAAAAGACCATGTAGTGTTTAAGACATGGAGTTAGCAACATATAAAGCATGTAGAGAGAGGGGCTCCGCCTCTTCAAGGCCCAACATATAGAAGGGGGGTTCCATCACTGAGGAGACCTGACACACAGGGGGGAGGGGTTACCATCTCTGAGGTAACTTGACATACGAAGAGGGGTCACCGTCTCTGCGATGACCCGACATACAAAGAGGCTCGTGAACCAGAAATAAAAACATGAAGTTAGTAGATATTAGAACATATAGAGCAGGGTGTTTCGCCTCTTCAAAAAGCCCAACATAATAGAAGGGGGGTTCCGTTGTTGAGGAGACCTGACAAACTGGAGAGGGGTCGTCTTTTAGGAGACCTGACATAAAAGAGGGGTCCCATCACTTGGGGACCCTCACATAAATAGAGGCATCAGAACCTGAACGAGAAGACAAAGAATCATACCCTCTGACTCATGGAGAACCCTCCTCTACGAGGTAAATGAAGCGAAGCTTAAAAAAAGGCTGGAGAAAGTGGAATCACTAAACCCCACAAAGAATGGACACCAGGGTCCCTGCTGAAGACACCTATGGAAAGAAAAAGGGGAACCGCCAATGCATAAAGAAAAGGAGAAAAGAAAAAACAATTAACACAAAAAGGAAAGACACTTAACATGACAAAGGGGTTAGTAAGGTGTACCCTACTGACTATGTGAAGACACTCGGCACAGTGGAAAGAAAAAAAAAACTTTATTTTTAGGAGGAAATCTTTGGTGGCCCAGGCAAAAAGGCCATTCCCACTCTGGACATACTAACAGTGGACTGATGGGCTGTGGATATTTCCGAATGAAGAACAAATATCAGCTTTGACTGCTGATGAGGTCCAGCGCCCCATATATTTGATTAGATGCTGGTTGATATTTGCTTTTGCAGTTGATGTGGCTGCCCCTATTATGAATGAATGAGGTGTGTAGAATTGTGGAAGAAGACCTGCTCTGAACACCACAGTGAAGAGATGTGAAGAAAACCAATGCCTAGCAGTTCCTGTGCAAGGTCGGGACACTCGCACAAATAAGCCTGAGTGTGTGCTGGAGTACAATAGACACATGCTGTTAGATTCACAGGTCCAAATATAAGGAAACAAGTGACTTTTACGATATGCAGTGACATTACCTCAAATTGCAGAAGGATTATGGGTAACACCCCATTGACGCACAAGGTCATGTTACCCATTTATAAAATCCTTTTTTGTGCAGTTTCAGAAAATATGTACTTATATATTCTTATCTTATTATTTGGTGGAGTAGTGGCCATTTGAAATCAAGGTGGGTACAATAGACCATGGGATGTGTTTTTCAAAGTGGCAAATTAAAAGTGGCCTGGTATCTGTCTAGAGCATGTAACCCCCCCCCCCCCCCCCCCAAAAAAAAAAACTATGAAAAGGTACAGGCAAATCCAGCATCTTAATAGTTTCTACATTCTTACACAAAACATTAGCATTTTAGAGGCTGAATCGGATGCAGGTATAATACATTTTATGAAAAAGTTGCATTTTCTTTACAGTAATAGCTGTATTTTTTTGGTCACGTTCAAATAAACCACGAAAACTTGGCACCAATAGAAACTTCAGAGTCTGACAAAAAAATTGTTTGCCAGCGGTACCTGAAAAGGAACATAAAGTAATTTTGATGAAAGCCAGGAGAGTCCCAAATTCAAAAAATGCCTGTAGCACAGGGCGTTACAAGGGCCTCAGCAGAGAAGGGATTAAATAAATCTGAATAAGGTTGTGCCCAGTTAATTATGTGGTTATCAGATGCCAGAATAGCTGCTGCTTTAGCTAAAAAAAGTTCTGTGATAATCAAATAACATATTCCCTCCGTATCTGACAGACAGTTCCACTATGTAATATTCATAGGAGTCTAGTTCAGCTCTTCGGTTAGGATATACAGAACACAGCACATCTCTGAATACAGAGAAAGCAAGAACAAATTCCCCCAATGTTAAATTGTTTAGTAATCTGGGGTCTCTGGATTTTAAAGTAATTTATATATCTCCACAATCCACAACTCTGTGATTTAAAAACTCTGATGTCTCCATCAATAATAAGACAAGACTGACATCCTTACCTTCGATTATGTTGTGACTGATTTGCGGAGATATGGAATGACGGCGAGCTGAAGAGGAGGAGCCGTATGCAGATGCAGTAGCAACGTTATAAATTGGAGGGTCTGATGAAATGACCGAGTGGAACCGGAAGAAACTGTAGCAGCCGCTGCAGTGTTTGCTGCAGGAATTAGTGAGAGAGCTGAACTTTGTTTCTCCTGTTCCATATTAGACACCCTTTTGTCCAAATCTGACAGTTTGGTACTGACTGGAATCGCTCTGCCATTTTTACTAGTTTGTTCATGGTCCAGTCCTTCCAAAACAGTCGCTCGGGAGGAGCATCCTGAGGCCGGAGACGCTTGGAGCATCGAAGATTTGGACCTTGGGTGGGTGGTAGACATGGAGAAACTTGAACGGGAGTCTGATCAGAAGCTGGAGGAGAATGGTCTGGTATAGACAGGAAATCCTAAGAATCCCCTGAATCAGAAGACAGATGATGTAAGTACTCCATTATGCTTGATTAACAGAAGTTAAGAGTCTTGAAATCTGCTTGTGTTTTTTCATTTTTTGGTATAAACCTAAGACAGCAAGATAGGGGTGAGTGATGGCTAAATATGATAGATTTAATTGATGAAAGATGATGATAGGATGCAGGCTCCACCCCTCGAACCACACTTATAGGTTAACATAGCATAACATTATTCAGCAGGATTCATTAAACTTTATGAAACAAATTTAGTTAATTCTATAAGTTGATGCAAAACTTTTAGCCATAGCTGTATATACAGTACATGTTCTTTTCAGGTATACTGTACTGTACTTGTGTAATCCAAATTATATACACACAGATCTGCATAAAAACACATTAATTTATTGTTATTTTGAATATCTTTATCTGAGAAACGTTTTCACTCTTGAAGGCCCAGTGCAAAGACAAATGATTTAAAACTATATGGGCCAGGTCCTCAGATCTATTTACTCCAAATCATTATTTCTGTAACAATCTTTTGCCTTGTACTGGTTTCAGAGAGTAGGGCCCAGTAGTTTGAAACACCGAGAGACAACAGACCTTTCCAGCTGTATCCAGGGCCTTTTGTTCTTTGGGCCAAAAAAGTATTTGGAAACCTTTCAGACAAAGTTGAACAATGTGGTTGCAAAGCCCTAAAGCATTCCCAGTGCATCATTTATTTTATTATAAATATTTTGTCAAACTATTACAAAAATACTTTATTAACAGTTTAAATTCCCTTTGCTATGTTTATTTGCCATATTATTTAGTTCCATGTAGAGGTGCATCAAGGCTTATTCTCAAATAAATAGGAACAACTGGTATTCCCCTCTTGTATGGACAAGGAGGGATGGGTTTCTTTGATGAAGCTGAGATTACCCTGAGTGGAAGTTATGTTATTCCTGCTGCAGTGAAAAGATAAGAATGTAAGCAACCGGTATTTTTTGGCACACTTACCTATCTCACTGGTTTTTATGAAGGAAAGGACATAGAAGGAAATAAGACAAGAAATCTGAAACTGACTATCCAAGAAAAATAAATAAATCGGATGGAATTAGTTTTCAGGTTCAATATTTTCAGAGCTTTGGCAATTACTGACTCATGTATGTAAATCTATACTGCAGATGCCTGGCCTTCAATATATCCCCATCGTAGAGGATATTCAGCACTAGCACGGGATAGCCTAATACAGAAACTGTACACTGAAATCTGTAATTGCATCTTGTGCTCTTGCTGACATTGAAAAACCCCCTTCCATGATATTGTACTTTTGGAGTTATGAAGGCTCATAAGAGCTCACAAGAAAACATCATAATACTTTACTCAGTTTAAATTGTGTCAGCATGCAACTTAGTGTGCTGAGTGTTGCAGACTTTCTCACTTTACATAGAAGGCCCAGAAAGCAGCAGCTGAATTTTGGTAAAGGACAATATGCACACATTGTGGTAGAGAATAACATGCACACCACCTGGAAGATCTGGAGTTTTATGCCATACAAGGGCATAAAATGAAACTGCATCCTATTCACATGTACATTTTCTTCCAGCACAGTCTTGTACCAAGTGCATGTGCTAAAATATATCCTTATTCTACCAACAAGCCCTTTTTTATGTACTGTGTGCTGATGTATTTATGTATTAACAGTATAAAGATTACTATTCCTTACAAATGCATTACTTATATTGCAGAACTTTGAGTGCTATATTACTGCAAACATAACCACAAGGACTACAGCTTTAAAAAATTCATCCATAACTATAAACACTAAAGTCTGTTTTCACCGACCCGGATAAACACTAACCCATGTTGACTGAGATAAAGTAGTTCATTATGGTTATTAGGTATTTTACAAGCATCAGGTCTTAAAACAATTTCCCTAAAATGCATTAACCTTCTCTTTTATGTACCCAATTCTAATGTCCTGCTTTAGTGTCTTCAACATCTAGTGATGGGGAATCACCAGCAGGGACAATATTGCTTTATAGGATCGCAATATTTGATCCACCCGTTTTGATCATTAAGATAGACCCCTCAGTCATAAGTTCTGCATTAAAAGTAAGTTAAGTAGACAAACTTTCTGACTGAATAAAACAATATTCAAACCTTCCTTATACTTTTACCTCATTAAAATACAGTTCATTGGTATATTTTCGTAAGGCCCATTTTTTGAGATTTACTCATAAAAGTATCCCAGATTGGTAGCAATGTCCAATCATTACTATGTAATGTATACATTACATTTTACAGCATTGTAATAGTTGGTCAGAAATACGCTTTATAAGCAAATTAATAATACCTGTAAATAACAATATTTCAGACACATTTTTAAAAGATAGGCCTACAAACAGATATTCACTTATTTTTTTAATACAAAAATGATACTTTAAAAATAAATAAGTTTACTAGGTACAGAATAACATTTACTAAAAATGTGTTAATATTTCAAACATTTACCATGTAGAGCACCAATAAATATATTAATGTGACAAAATATACTAAAAATATGGATGTACAGAATAGTTGTTTCGGTTTACTACCAAAAGAATGTAGTGTTTATTATGAGTTACCATTTGAGGAACAATTCAGAGCAAGTAAAAATGCATAGACTACTGATAAATGCCAACTTGCATGCCCTATACAATGAAATAGTAGACACGCATATTGTGTATGCAATTTCACTATACAGTGTTAGCAGTTGTAGTAGGTAGCTTATGCTATTTCAATGTACATCATATACAGTTTGATCAGGTAGTGCACCAGTATTCAATGTGACTTTGTAACACAGCCATTAAGGGTCTGAATTATTTCCTCCAGGCAGATAATAATGCTTTTGGGGTAACATTATGCATTGGCTTTGGGAATAAAAACATCACTATTAGTGTTAAAAAGAAACTGAAATCGTATTCAGGAATGTTTAAGCTCATATATAACTAGAGGAGTGGGTGACCCTACCTAAAAAAATTATTTAAAAAAAATGTAGTTAACACTGCATATAAATAAGATGAAATTAAATATGTACACAAAGAATACTGAACATTATCTAAATTATAAATGATCTGTGTAAATTGTCTACTACAAAAGGGATATTAAATATGTAAATACAGATGTTGCTTTTTTAAAATACTTCAATAGTGTGTGTCAGGCTTTCTTTGGAAAATAATAATTTCAAAGCTAATGGTTACAGAAGGGCTTAGTTTGCCACTAAAAGGTAAAAGGCCCTTCTCTGACTACAGAATCAAGAAATGACAAAATGTATCCATATATACCCATAATTAATATCCCTTTAAATATTTGCTTTCTGTCCTATATTTAGTTAGTTGTTACAGCCTTCTTTTGTGAAAGTAGTTCTTAGCCCAGATTCCACCATCCTGGTTAGGGCCACAATAAAGCGGGAAGTGACATCATAAATGGAGTTCCATGTTCCAGCACTTCCTTTGGACCTTTGAGGGCTTTAACATTGCCCTCACAAAGCATCTTGGTGTATTATATTTCCCACACAAAAGCAGCTTTTCATCAAAAAGTTCATAAGAAATGTTGAACATTTCTCTGTTCGCCGTTGACTTTCTGTTTTTCTTTTACTCGTAGAGTTCTCATTCGTTGTCTATATCCGCAGCAGACCGATTGCATCCAGTGAAAAACATTTAAATTCGTCATATTAAAAAAAAAAAAAAAGTCAGCCACCCAGTATGACTGATACTTTTTTAGCAGCAAAACAATTCATTATTTTCATTATATATTAATATTTAGAAAATATATAACAGGATGATTTTTTTTCAACAATCTTTCCAGGGAATGCTTTTCCGGAGAAAAAAAAAAGATCAGAATTCAAAGTGCTGTGCTATGTGTATCCTTCATGTCATGTCCATTTTAACTTCCTCTCATCTTGGCTTTTCACACCTAGAATGTAAAATTAGAAGTGGTTAGACAAGCCACTGAATGTCATTCCGACTTGTCACAACTACAACCTTCAAGTGACATTTTATATGCAGATAAACAAGTGCTCCACTTCCCTTAACCATTTGGTTAATGCTCATAGCACAAGCACATACACAGTCTAGGCTTAGAAGCAAGCAGAATGACCTGTACTAATAGGGATAACAGAAATAGGGGGGCATGTATCAAGATCGACCGACGCAGCTCTAAATTGGCAGAGTGTAAAGTAGCGTCCTGCCGCGGCTCAAATTTTACCCCATTCCCGAATGTATTGTGCACACAGATTAACAGACGAATCTGAAAAACAGTGCCTCCCCTCCAAATGGACTACCTCAATTGAACAATAGGAAGGTCATTTCAAAATGGGTTAACCTGTGTTTTAAATAAAATGTGCAAGTTTTAACCCACTAAAGCCCAGGTTGCTCATCTGGAGAGGCAGAAATTACCTGTGTTGACGAAATGTCTTGACTTTATATTATATTATTATTATACGACTGATAAAGTATACATAATGAAAAGGATAACTTAATGAACCAAGTTTATTATATGACGAATACAAACAATTGTACATAATGAAATAGCAGGTGCGGAGCAATAATTTAATCCTCAGGGAGATCAAAAAGGGTAATGCAGACCATAAATACTCTCCCATCTTCTCAGTACTCCCTCTGATCCTGGGTTGTTCAGGAAGGTTAGGAGCCTGGACTCTCTGTCATAAGAAATATGTTATGACTGCTGCCATAATGCTCTTTGCACCCAAATAAGACCAATTTGAAATCGTTCTTATTTGTGGACCCTTTTAGGGCCGGCGCAGCTGACCTGCCGCTTCATAAATCTAATTTTAATATCACAGACTTACTTCATTTACAAATGAGCCCCACCTACAATTTGCCCATGCACATAATTAAGGCTTGACATGCCTTAAAATGCATGGCTAATAAGAGGCGGAACGTATTGCATGGTGGAGCGCATTTTGGCGGTGTTAACACGGCCTTAACTTGCCAAAAGTGTCATGACACATACAGGGCAATTTTAAGGCCAGCCTAAACTTGGCACTTGATACATGTCCCCCATAGGGTATTAGACAAACAGAAAGATTGCATTATATAATCAATATTTGGTGTGTGTGACAACTAACCATTACATTTTCTAATTTTCTATAAGCTTTTGTGCCTATAGTTTAAATACCACAGCTTTCAAACTCACTTTGTCACCAGGGGTACTGAACATTTTAAGAAAGAAAAGTAAACAGCAAAGTAGAAGACAAACAAAAGAAAAAAGTCCAACTTCTACCAGATTTAAAGGTATTCCAGCAACTTGTTGTGACAAGCATGTGTGTTATAAACTGTTTATATAACATTAGAGCTCATATCTTTGGACAAATGCAGTGAGCCTTTGACAAGTCCAAAACATGCGATTCACAAAATAGGTTGATACATGTTGAATTACAGTATCAGATACCTTAGGTAGCCATCACATTTATATTAAAAGCAAGTATCGGTCTCTTGATCACCTGCAGTAGATAGCTTATTGTGAGGCTACTGAAACACGATCACATGACCTATATTAGTCATAATATCTGCAAAGCCATCAGAGTCGCTTCAGGTATATGATACTATGTGTCGGGGGTCAGATGTTTCCAAGTGAATGTATTATAGAGTTATAGTTACATTTGTTGGGAGGCTGTAAACAAAAGACACATATTAGTAGTTATCTGCTGGCTCCAAATAATGGGAGTTCCAATTTATTTTTTAATATTCCCATTACACCCTCATTTAAACCTGGTAGTACTGGTAATTTTAAAGCAAGAAACTGACAGCAGGTGTTAGGGTCAAGCAAGCTTTTGGATATTGTTGTGAGGATTCCACAGATTGTGAATGCTCACTACAAGCAGACAGGCAACAATATAGTGATGCTTGTTAATACCAAACAAACAAACAAACAGCATCAATGCCCAAAATATATGACAGACACATAATATCTACTTGTTGGCAAAAAGCAAGCTTTTTGAATTTTTGTCATGGAGTTTTTGTTTTTAATAACAAACCTGCAAGTTCTTTCGTTTAACTCAAGCTGCCTGGACTTGCAACGCAAATGTGTGAATTTGCAGGAACATTTACAGGTGTGTGGATCCTGTACAAACAAGTGTTTTCTTCTCTCTGAGCAAGGCTCACAGTGGCTGCAAAAAGGCAAAAAGGAAAAAGAGGTCTAAGCTACAGCGCTTTAGCAGAGAGAGAGAGAAACACATGCAATACACCCCTTAAACATCAAGCACACCACCTCCACGAGGCAGACAGCACAAAGAATACATTTCTTTCCAAGTGTTAAATAAAGAGGTTAACAAAGCCATTCTTATAAACCAAAATGTGACTGATAGTGCCTCACACCATTTTGTTTTTAGCTTTTTAAAATAAATTAAATATAAATGACCGTTGTATCTGGAGGATGTTCTATCAGTGAACTGTCACTGCAAAGGAAAAGGGTCTGTCATAGTTTTATGATTTCAGAATTCAGTGCAGCTATGCTAAATTCCAATCTGTGAGTAGGAGCAATTTTGTTTTTTAAGACATTATTTGTGAATTTCAAGAACCGAATAAAATGTATAGAACCCAATAAAAGGTGATTACAACACTTCAGCATGCTTGGACAGTTTATATTTGTGCATATTTATTTTTAAAAAGCTAAAGTGCATGTTTTTCAAGCATGGAACCTCTGGAGCAATAAACTTCCTTGCAAATAAAAAAGCATACATTTCCTGATAAATTAGTAGCACACATATTCAACACAGGCCATATCTATTAAGCAGCAAAACAACAACACCTCCACCCATGAGATTATGAACCAAAATAATGTTAATATTCAATGTTGTATTTATAGCATGTATTTCAGGGGTGGTAATTATGTAGCCACCTTATAATATACTGGGAAAGGGATCATTATAAATATATAGGGGGAATTAGGGGGAGTCCTGCATCGGGTCAGGTACCCACGAGTGACCCGCAAAAACCAAAAGCGTTTTCTGTCCTTTCAGCGTGCTTGTCTGTAACCCTTTCCCAAATAAAGTATTAGAAGGTAAATGTACCAGTATTTCCTGAACTAAAGCAGGAGGCGATTAGAGAGGAGTCAGCTGGCTGAACAGTGTTCTCAGTTTGTATTGCAGCTTGTTTGATGCATCGCAAGACCCTTTTATCACATCTGCTTGGTGATATTAAAAATGCTTGTGGACGAGGTAAAACAAAAGATAGCTCAGGGTTTATATCATGTGGTGGATAATAATTTGAGAGGTAAATCACAAGTGTGGAATTCTTGTGGAATCACAGCGAATGAAAATAATGAACATGTGACTGGATTCGTTGCTTGTAAAACCTGTCATTATGTTTCTGTGTACGACAGACACAAAAACTGGTACATCTCTGCGAAAGCACAGGTGTAGCTCCCTTTCAACTGGTGGCACGAAAGGAATAGACAGGTATTTTATAGTAAAGTAAGTAGAGATAGTTAATATGTTACAATCCAGACCACTAGAGAAAGCTATCATGCTGTATAGCCTATTGAATAAACTCAATTTGTTTGAATGGTAGATATATCTGTGTGTGAATGTGAAAGCGTGAGAGAGTCGACGCAGGCAGTAGGTAAGGGACAAACACTTGTGGGTTTGGGTCGAGTTGCAAGTCTTATTAAAGCAGGTCGGGTCACGGGTAAGAAGGTGCTGCAGGGTCGTGCCCTGTAGTAGCGGGTCCGGGTCGGAAGTGGGTCATAAAAATCGGACCTGCGCAGGACTCTGGGGGGAATCACAGATATAAAGTACTATCAAAGTTCATACAATGAGTTCCTTAGAGAAACCATTGCATTATCTATATACTTAGAACTATATGATCATGTGTATCTGTAGAAATATAACAAACACAGACATCATTTGTTATGTGCTTGTAGGCTTTTGTACATTCAAATTCATTTTTAAATAGACCTTTAGTGGCTTCCAATACATGTTTGACCTGCCATTGTAGCTTTACAGATTCTGTGCTTTTAAATTAGTTCCTCCCATTAGGGGAAAATGGTGTGTTAACAAGGGATGAGCCTTGATAGGCTGAATGGCCTTTTCTCGTTCTCAAACTATTCTTATGTTCTTATGTACATATACCAAATCAATTGTCTGCTCTCATGGCAAATGGACATTTTGTTAAAAAAAAAAGATATCTCCATCAGTGAGAACACTCCTTAATATACACAACTAAATAAAACTCAACATATTCTGTCCTTAAAGATGCAGTATCTTTTAATGCATTATTGTATTTCACAATCCAAGTTAAAATACAAATTCATTACTATTATACAATGTATTATATGGAAAACAACTTTACAGTCAGTTTAATTGCTGTATCTGAAAGCCTTCCTTTCAAATGAGTAGTTTTCCTCTTCGGACCTTGCCAATGGCATGCATTTTGTATTTTTCCGTACACTTTATGGGGGTGGGGGGGTCTGAAGATGCTATTCTAATACATTAATTCAAAAAACAATATGCTGAATTGGAAAAAAGTGTTAGAATCGAATATGTCTGATTGTCTGGTGTATGTCTGGTGTATTTCTACTTACAAAAAATGGTCAACCACAAGAAAATCCTGGTCTAATGTCTGTAGACATGAAGATACCAAAGATTTCAACATCGATAAATGGCATCTTGCTTTAGTCAAACGATGTTGGGGGAAGGTTTTCCATGAGAAAACAAAATTATATTATTGTGCAACATAAAATATTTGACCTGTAGGTTACATTTGTGGCACCATGTTCTTTGAAAGATGTATTTTGTAAGAGGGTTTGCGGTTTGTAAACCAAGGATGGCATATTTAACTCAAGCCCTACTATTTAGTTCTATAAAAAGAACTGCATCCTCAACATCTAATGTGTGCCTATATCTTTAAAAACAGTAAAACATAACAAATAAAAAGGTCACAAAAACGATTAGTTCCAGTTTAAGTTATACATCTGTAACAAAAGATCTGGGTGGAACAGAAGAAATATGGTTTGCACAAATCACCAGACACAGACAAGTAAATCTATAGAGAATAATACATCAACAAATGTGATTCTAACAACTGTGTGTGATTAGTATTGTTCACCATATTAATTTAAAATAAGAAGCCATGCTCAGTGATGTCAGTATCTTCCATGTTCACTCTACGAACCAAAGTGCCACAAACATAGCCTAGTGGATTAAAGCCACACTGTAACCCAGTGTATTAAAGCATCAAGCCAGTGAAGGGTGAATTATAGGAAATAAATAACCTCCTCCCAAATTAACTTAATAATCAAGAGTGAAACGCTCAAGTGCAATTGTGGCTTGGAAAATGCACAGCTGACATACGAGTTGGGCTTTTTGTCTCTGTTTTTCTTTATTTTTCTCTTAAGACCTTTGCCCTTGCCTTTCCTGGGTTTTCTGGAAAATAAAAAGAACGCAAACATCTACAATGTATAGGACAGTTTTTTTTTCAAGCTCCTCGTTCACATACATACATCTATACAGTACAATGTGTCAGTGGCTTAGTTAGAATACACAAAGGGTGAACATATATAACCATAGTTACTATCAATACTTAGGCCTGTTTATTTTAAATTTAATTTAATGTTTATGAACGTTGAGATACGTTTAAAACTAGCTACAGTCAGGCACAGTGTGGACAGGTGCAGTAGCTTTGTGAGCGCATCTCAACCCTGCCATTCAGAGACTGACAATTCTACCAAATTGTGAACTCATTTTTGACCTGAGCTGGATTTGAACCTTTTAACAGTGTTACATTGATATGGTTCCCCCAGTGTTTTAAATTAAATCCCCATTTACACTTACTAACATCCCACTGAAAGCTTTCACAACATAGCAAGCAAAATCTGCTGTGTTTTCCATGCCATGCCCATATAACACTGCAATGTTTAATGTATTCTATGTAATGCCCTTTTGCTTATGCAAATAAATTAAGATAGACTAAAGATGCATTCAACAAGTCATGTTAAGGTACAGTACCATAAACATGACATTTACAGATCTACCTCTTATAACTATGGTGCACATTGTTTTCAGTGGGCAATCTTATTCAAGTTCAAAATAGGACAGGGGCCATCAGCCCCATTATTCCAGCCAAACAAGTTCAGCAAGGAGGAATTTCATATAATATCGCAGTCTTCCAAACTAAACTAGAACTCTTGTCTCAAACCAGTGTAATCAAGTATGTTGCATTACACTTAAACAAAGTGCATGTTTGCTTTCCTTCTAACTATTTAGAACCGTTGGGAACAGACACTGTTCAATATCATAACCTATAGCATGCTAAAAATGCCTCAGTTAGTCTTTGGTTATGTTTTTAATACTTATATTTTAGAAATCAGAAGTAACCCTTTCAATAAAAATTAGAGAGACAGCGGTACATTTTTTACGTGAAGAATTATAATGATAAAGTTTGGTTTCAACAGCTGGTATCAGCATGCATTTTATTGTGATTCGGACAGACTGTAAGTCAATTTGGACTAGCAGGGTTTGGAATAACAAGAGTCTATCCTACCAAAAACACACTTTAACAAAAAGAAAGTGTTGGCCTTTTCTTTTTGTTAATGAACTGACTATAGTAACCCCACATAATGTCATCTATTTTTTCCAAATGCCACTGGGATATTCATAGATGAGTCCTTGTTTAAAAAGGAATACAAATATATAGTATTCACAGGTTAAGAACATTTACAGTGGGTTATATTATTATATAGCATATCTTATTTTTTCAAAACAAAAGATACTGCACCTCTGACAACATTTTTTGGAAAATTAATTTTAAATATACACTCAAATCTTTGGAGTAATTTTTCATAATTGCTTGCGTATATTGCCTCTTCTGTAGTATGAAGTTTAACAGACGACAGTCAACGCAAGTCTTAATAGATACATGTATGTTATATGCTGTGAATCCTCTCCTTAACAAAAAATGAATGACATAATAACCTTTTACTTACTTTTCTTTTTTTTCTTTGACATCTTTCTTTGGTCTGTGGATAAAAATATATATACATATATGTAAAAGGCAATGATGAGGCTATAAGGCATATTCCAAATCATAATTCTAAATGTTTATTATGCTAAAACTACCCTGGTATTGTGAACGTGTCTTACCTGCATTCACATGTACTATGTTCTGTGAAACTCATTATTCCTATATGTTGACTAAGATGCGGTTTGATTTTCATTATCTAAGAAAGGAAAAAAAGAAAAGATTTTGAGTCATATGTAGACAGCGGCAAAGTATTATCTAAGCTCTTGCTCTTCTTTTCATAGCCCTCACCTCTAAATATGGCCCCCAAGCATTCACATGAACACATTTGGTATAATATTTCCAGCAGTAAAGCATTTTGATTTATCTGTGGCTTGCTTTTTAAGTTTCAATAACCAATGTTAGTTGGACTTGCAATACTAGGTGAGCTGGCATTTTCCTTCAACAGTGGCTAAAATAAATATACAGAAAGGGAAGGGGTGGGGGTACAAGCTAATTTGCTTTGGTGGTCTCAAGTAAACCAAAAAAATGAAGTATTCATTTAGCAAACTTCATGTCCTTACCTCCATAGTTACATTGTGCGTTTCCTTCGGCACACACTCTAAACTTTCATCACTACAGCAGCCCGCGCATCTCATGAGTGGTACGCATGAAGGCTTGAAAATGTACTCTACTTCATCAGGATACTCCTGGAAGATGTCTACTAATGTCTCTAATGTCCGACAATAGCTTCTCTCATAGACTTCCAAAAACGTAATAACTGCAAATAAAGGAGAAAAAAAACTTTTGAGATTATTTGTTCATAGCTTTCACTTTTACCTTTTTTTAAAAAGAATATCCAGCATAAACAACACAGGTTTGACACAGGAACATAATAACAGGTATACAAATCGACAAAGGCGAGTTATGGCAGACAAATGCATAATATCTAGTTTACTGCTAATGTAAGGCAGAGACAATATCCCTTTTTCAACACAATGAATATATATATATATATATATACACACAGATCAGTGCTGGGACGAACACAGGATTTTCATGTTCAGATATTCGCTCATAATTTAAATATTCGTTCGGATATTCTTTTGTGTTCAAAAAGTAATAAAAACCATTATATTGCTCAGAACACAGGCAGAGACAGCATAGCAGCAGGGCAGGGAGGGGGCACGCTCCCTGTGTGTGCCTTTATTTTACAGCAAGACGTTACAATATGTAACACACTAAAGCAGAAAAATATCCCAGAAGTAAAGAATACGTTGTGTGGGCATTAGTTTACCCCAATCAATTAACTACAAAACAAAGGATGTCAAATATCAGTTCAAGTTAAACGTTTTGTTTATTCCCGAAATAAATAGCACATAAAGTTTACTTTAATATTTAATATTAAATATATGTAATATTTGTGTGAATATTTGGATATTTGTCCCAGCACTAATACAAATATGAATAATTTCTGTAACACCTGTTTACAGTTTAATAGCCAAGAATAATTGCTTACATATTACAAGAAAAAAATTACAACGATATTCTTAACAAAAAATACAATAACATAATAGTTACCTGAATTTATTTTGGGGAACGCCTTAAAATGTCTATACTGTTTTCAATAATAGGCCTATAAAAAGTAGAGAAAAAGTGGATAATTTGTGAAGGTCTACTGTCAATTCCACTGCATAAAACTGAAACTAATGCCTAAGGTTCTTGGATAGACTGCTGGTTTTTCAAACTATTTATACTTTCAGCTTTGTTATCAATATCTGATAAAAGTAAACTAAAGGTGTATCTTAAAATAATATTTACCATTGACAGTAGACAAGTATTGTATTTTCAGTGCCTGTTTCTGATTCCAGAGCATGTTTTTGTCTTTTGACTTTATTTGATTTGATTCACATCAGGTCAGACCCCAGTGAATATTTAACTAAATGTCATTTTAGGTAGGTCTACTTTTTAAATCTTTTTTGTGATGTTTCAATATCTTTCTACAGCAAGTGGACATCGCTCATAGCATTATATAACAATTTAATTGTAGATTTAGCATTCTGCCTTGTTAATGTGCAAAAGAAGCATTTTTGTAAAAGAAAAAAAAAAAAAAGGGATATTCTCTCCTCAGTCTGAGCAATTATTACCCACGGATGTAATAAAATAGTTAGTTTGGCCCGGTGTACATACAAGAATGTTGGTCTAATCTAAATAATGTGTATAGTGTCATCATTTCCTAAAAATTCATTCTTCCAGAACAATGAATACAATCATGTGAACTTGGGTTTATTTTGACAGTTCGTAAACTAAAGCTACAATGTTCCACAAAATCGATTCTAATACAACTCAAGGTGTCTGTACATCATCCCTTCATTATTAAACCTTGCTGACAGTAATTTTGTTTCTTAATTCTAAACTAATCTTTCAACTACGCCACTTCTGACATTGTAAACTTCTGACATTGCGCTTTCAGCAGTATGTTATACATCTTGGACCTCAAAAAAAGACCTCTAACTATTTTAAAGAACATACAATCAGCAAAGTCTGCTGCACCCTGCAATGCTCCTCACACAATGTATTTGCCACCTTGCAAACTGACCACAGTGTTAAAACATCAAATCACATGACATGTTTTCCTAACCTTTTACATCAATGCCAGGGCTAAGAGTGTGTTTTTTTCTGATAACAAGGCATTTTAGTATTGTTTTAATAAGTAGATGGGTGATATGGACAATTAGGCATAATAACCATTCATTGTTTTAATTTCATATCACTGTGAACATCTGTGATACCATGTTGAAGGTTATACACTTTTAACTACACAGATCTCAGTTATTTGAATTGTCTAAACTGTGCCAGGTGACAGTCTCTTTTCAACCTGATAACACATCCCTCTGTTTGTTCTGCTTTTGCTTCTGTAAATGTTTAAGCCTGGCTTTACATCACAGAAAAAAACTGAGAGTGCATTCTGAGAGTTGCTTTTCACCAAAGGATTTGCCGATTCTAACGTGGCAGCACACCTGAAGCATTATTGACAAACTTTTATAATGTTCAACTCAAGTGTGTTACTTTAGCAAAACAAATCTAATCAAGTCTTCACTGTTAGTAATACTGGACTATCAACTCATTTTTAGAGCACGGCTGCCATGTACACAAAAATGCAACAAATGTTTCGACTCCTCCCTCCCATCGTATCGACTTTCCAAAATCTATTCGGTATGTGTCCAGAAGATGGCAGTAAAAGCCGGACATTCCTAAATCTGTGGCCCCTGCCTCTCCCTCCCATTCCATTCCCTTAAGTCATTTCAGAGGTCTAGTCGAAGACAGTCATGATAATACCTACTAATACAAGAAGACAGTTTTACCTCCATTAGGTTTCCTCTCTCCATCTCCAGATATGTGAGCAGTCTGTGAAAAATATGAACAGTCAAACACGTATATTGGCAGATTTGTATTAACAGATATTATCCTACGATAGTTCTCTTAAATTAGCTCTTAGAATCCCTAGTACTGCACAGTATTTTAAACTCAGTAACTCAGCAGTAGTGCTGCTGCTACTGGACCCACAATAATGTAAACAGAGTGTAAAAATACTTTTTTTTCCCGCAGTTCATTTTTTAGGGGTTTGTTTTCAGCGTTTTAAGTATATAAGTGCATGCATTTTTTTTTATCTGCTACTTTTTTTCAAACGTGGAACTCTTATTATATAATGCAATTATAATGCAAAACTTTAAGATAAACTTGATGTTTAATTAAAATATTATATATATATATATATATATATATATATATATATATATATATATTACACCTATAAAAGTAACACAGCTTTCTCTCAGCACTACATGACGTGTGATTTATATATATATATATATATATATATATATATATATATATATATATATATATATATATATATATCGTATAATAGTAATAATAATAATAATAATAATAATAATAATAATAATAATAATAATAAATGTCTCACTTTGGTCGAATGAAAAGGTGACACTGCATTTTTTTCATTACTTTGGAATGGCTTCACTCATTTTTGTCTAAAGACGTGTCAATGCATTTAGTCAGCTGCTTTTTTTTAGCATATATTTAGGGTTTTTTTTTTTTGGCTTACAGGCGCGAACAGTTCCTTAGCGCCAACCTTTTAATGAGTGACAGTACACTAACTGGGTGGAAACGTATGGCACAGTGAATCATTAAAAAAAAGGGATGTTATCAAAGCTGTAGATTTTTCTGTGTCTGTTGATTTTCTGAAATTATTTTATTAAAGTTCCCATTTTTTGGACTGCTCGTTAAATTAATATATTGTTAGAGATCTGATATACTCTTTTATAAAGAAACGTCATGATAGAATGTCTATATATTTTAAACATATATGGTCCAATTAATAAATTAACGCGAGTGAAGATTATTACGTTACATATCCTAAAAGTTGGTTAGTTTATTTTCTTTTGTCTTTTCTTTTTAGGAACGATAGTAAACTATGGCCTGTGGCAAAGGTGTATGAATGAATGAATGAATGAGACGAGAGGAGACCCCCATGACTATATCATTAGTCACATCACATATTTGTTGCAGTATTCCACCCCCAAGTCTGGTCTGTCTGTATGGAAATGTCTAATTTCCTGCAAAACCATTTCCATTCATGTACAATCTATATTATTATAATTATATTATTATTATTATGCTCGAAATACTTTAAAAGTACTACAAACATAACCTGGCGGTTTGCTTAAGATTGCATATATATATATATATATATATATATATATATATATATATATATATATATATATATATATATAGACACACACACACACACACACACACTTTTATTCAGTAAAGTCTGGATTTTGATTAATAGTCAAGTAGTCTAGTCACGTCACGTGCAGACCTGGCTGACATAAAAATTGACATTACAAATTGTTACTGTGCCTTTAAGAAACAACAGTTTATGTGGCTGGGAAGGTCGTTGCTACTATTACTAGAATTAAGACTGCAACGTTTTTCCTCAAAAAGTAAATAATTCACACAAATTCACTGAAGTTACAGACAAAATCCCTCAACGTCAGCATTTCATTTCATGGTAAAGTTTATGTAAAATGCTAAGTCTGTTTTAAATTAAGTATGACCTACTAGGAAATTCCCAAGGACAATCTGTTTCATAATTGGAAGGTTAACAATATTACTGTTTTCTTGTCTAATGAAAATTTAAAGAGGCCTTACCTTTACAGTTGAAATATATAGAAGGGCAGCCAAAACAAAATGTAGTAAATTCAGAATAAAGTTCATGATTGTATTCCAAAGGTGAATGTCGAAGTTTAAAATCTTGTACAATAAAGCGTGTTTCTGAAGAAAAAAAATCTGACGAATCTGTAGAATAAAACTAAGGCTATGGAAACAGTAACTCCATATCCTGCCCCACTATCCTCGAAGCAACACCTGAAAATATTATAAAGGTTGTAGTCGATATCTGTCGTATGACATGAACCAGATCAAAATGACTAAATGTCACCTTATAGTGTAACAGTCTTCTTTATAAAATGCTTATAATATGGGTTCAATCCATAATTCACAGAAAGACCATACTTGAAGTTTCACCTTCTCATAATAGAAGTTTCAATCGAAACTTTTACAGACGTCCAGCAACGTTTTGCATTTTTTAATCTGTTTAAAAAAATATTTCCAAGGATATGAACCAACACAACCTTCCGTTAAAAAATCAATAGGCGTGCAAATCCAAGAGTTAGAAACCAGATGTATGTTATCCACTTGTTAGATGGTACAGCAGACAATTATTTGTACTTCAGATTCAAACCGCTTTTTTATGTAGCCTTAACCCGTGTGAACAACTCTGACAGTACTGTGCTTGTGAAGATTCTGGCTCAGTCTACTTCTTATGCAAGCTGCGATCATTGGATTTTCAACAGAAGGGGGTGGGGAAAGAGAGGGGGTGTGGAGTGAAAACAGTTTATGGTTCAGAGTGACAATTCAGGTAACCAAGCTTTATTGCCAAAGTGAGAGCTGCTGTTATGCAGCGTTGGTTATCAGAGAGCAGAAAGTTGACAAGGGGTGTAGTTGAAAATAAATATATTGAGCTATACTCGGCGCTGTGCAATCCAAGAAATAGGGGTGGAAAAGATGGAAAAGTGCTGCTTTTTCTGGATGTGAAATATAATCGTAACCGTTGAGAAAAATGAGACACAAAATGAAAAAACATAATACTGCATCTGTTATTAGCTACTTTAGATGTAGTTTGTATCAGACACACCATGCAATAACAGCATGCGATGACACTCTTTTGCAAGACAAAAAACAAACAAAAACGTTTTAGGCCCGTTTTGCAAGTGTAAGCAACACGTTGTATTTGGAGAAATCTACGTGCTGCCTGGGTCATCGAAGTGACGTCTTGCAATACTATTCTCAACTTTCAAGTATTCCATCCATTACAACAAACAGGCAGACGTTAACTTAGTTGTTTACAATTTAGCGTTCCCACTCAAAAGAAAAGCGCATGGATACACGTTATACCAAAAGTCGTGCAAGTGTTTCAGTCACAGTAGTATATTTTAAATATACCGAAACTTCATATAACAATGTGTTAGTTTTGTGTATAGTTAACTAATGAGTAAAACATTTGTGAACAGGGCCATATTGCTCAGTTCATAATAGTTTTAATACTTCAGGTATTGCTGTTTATAACTGACCTTGACTCTATAACATAATGATATGCATTATAGGGTAAATCAAGGTTGACTTGGACTAAACACAGAGGTGTAACAACTATTTTTAGTAAAGCATCATTTGATACTGAACTGTGAATGCCAAAACAACACCGGTTCAGTCAGTTCAAAAATCCCAGTCAATATTAAAAAATAAAACACTGTAAATACTGTAAACTATTACATTATTCATTTATAATTTTATTTGATAGAGGGAATTAAATCTTTTATAAATGTACTTGGACCACTTCACATATTTTGTTGGATGTGGATTTGCTGCATGTAAAAAAGTGAAGTCCAATAATTACTTCAGCTCTTACAGCAGGCTTTAGTTTTACAGATACCATTTTGATATCATAGTGTTTCGGGTTCTTGAGATAGTAGTAAGACAGAGGTTAAATTCAGTTTAAGGCTCAAGCCGTTTATTTTTACAATAACTCAATAATCACAAAATAAAATCGTAAAGTGAGGGAAAGGGAACTGGGAGTCGAAAATGAAAATTATTATAGTAGTTTTTCCTTTACCTTACCTTTTCTTACTCCATCTCTCTATCTCCCCCAAACACAACCTTCTCTAACAGTCCTCCCCCAATCGTCCCAGTCTTTTTCACGCACCCACACTCTCTACACTATCCTGATTCTTTCCCCTCCCGACCAGCATTGCTACATTGCCCCCTCCTAGCAGTGAGACGTCCCGCCTACTGCCTTAACCCAGGACACTGTCCTGTAGCCTGTGTGGATCCCTTTCCGTAGGCTCCAGTGATGGGCCTGTATTTTTTGCGTTCATGTCCACCTTTGACACGAGGGCTTCACTTTCTTCTGTGACCAGCACAGCAGAGGTTTCTGGTTCTTCCTCACCTTGAAGACTGTCACTGTAATATGTCATTTTACTATGTTTCATGAAATACGAATCCAATGTAGAAGTGCGCTTAGCCATGCTTAAATGATCAGTACTTGTATACAACAGAAAAACCGCCGTTACTCAAAAGTTCTCATTCCCCTATTCCTATTGGACAGGATCTGGGTTACTGCAAAAAGAGGCAATACTACTGTTTATACAGGTGCGCTGTAGTCTATTTTGCTATTCCGCCATCTAGTGGAAAATCAAAATAACTACACACAAATTTGATAATTATTCTACAGTACAGCATCTTCCTATTCCTCAGCTATAAAAGTGGAGGGGCAACTGCCCCCACTTGCCCCCTGTAATCCCGTCAGTGAATATATATATATATATATATATATATATATATATATATATATATATATATATATATAGATAGATAGATAGATAGATAGATAGATAGATACAAATTTCAAACTTCTTCGTCCACAACATATTCTCACATAATCTTAAGCAACGTTGGGAAAAGACGGTGGGATGTGGAAGCAAGAATTATGATGCTTGCGGTAAGCACGAGAGATCACAAAAGCACCAAAAAGACAGTGATGCTCAGAAAACCAGCGATTCAATAACATCTTATGTTGCCAAAGAAAAAACGGAGATCAAAAAAGTTACATATGCAGAGACCTCTACATGTTGTGACGAGTTCAGCACATCTGTAGTAGACATGTTGCCAGACTCAGAAATTGCAAAGTATTCTGCAGGAAAATCTAAAACTCACACAGATAGTGAAAGAGCGTTTCTATTACAATTTCAGCATCAGCATTGCTTTAGAAATTCAGATTGATTGATGTGTTCATATACAGCAATAGTGTGTTCATTTAAAATAGAAGATAGTTGACAATGAAATGTTACTGACAGTTACTGTTTCCCATCACAGTATGTTAACTCGACTTGAAGACAATCCATTAAGTATGAACTGAAGTGTAAAGCTTTCCCGTGTTTTGTTTGTATTTTGAAAGAAAAAAATAATACAGAACTAAAAAGAACAAAAGGTCTTAAACAATGTGATTATTTACATTTTTGCAACATTAATTGTTTTCTTTTTGTTTTAGAAAAACAATTTGTAAATCTAATATAAGCTGTATTTGTAGGCTAATGAACTTGAGTCTTATCTGAAAAAAGGTAACAAACACTCTCTATAGCAGCAGTTCTCAAACTTCACGGTACTGTGACTCCCTTCTACCAATAAAAATCACTTTGCGACCCCACTGCCCTGTGTTACTAACAAATAGATAGTATTAATAAGTAAAACATGCATTGCAAGACAATATCAACAAAACTAATATAGTAATTACTTTTTACAGCCAACAGTATAGAAAAATAATTAATTCATATTTAATACAGTAATTACTATTACAAATTACATTGCTTACCTAATGGGAGGGGTAAGCTTGCATGGATGAACACAAATGCTTCAATTTGGGAATGATAAGAAGTTTACAAAAACAATCATTGCAGGGGTAAGTAGATTTTATTTTATAAATCAACATTATGTATCTCTACCAAGAATAGTGCACAATGTATCAAATTGTGTGACGGATATCTGTGTTAAGATTCCAAGATTGGTACATCAAGGTAACAGATAAGCTTACAAATAAGGCTTTATTTGGTACTGGGTCTGCACGCCACAGGTTATCATGTTATATTATGATTTATAACAAATCTAGGAAATAATCACAGAAAATGCTCCGATCATAAACTGATTTTAAAGTTTTTATTTGCAAAAAAACCAAGAGCTTAACCCCCCCCCCCCCCCCCACTGAAATTTGAAATGGCACCATTGGTGCTGTACCATGCCTTGTGAAGCATGCTGTCTTGAGTGACAGACAAATAAGTCTGTGGGGTCTATCCAATTTATTTAAATGATGGAAGTTCTAAATATCTCTGTCATTTAAATAATTAGCATAGCATGCTGATTTCATACACAGTGGTACACAGTGTCATATGTTGACTGAACAGTATTTAGATGCCATTAAAGAGTAAGTAGCGGTTTCTGAAAAATATAGCGTTATATATCCCCACGTGTTACTACAGCTGTTAAAATAATGTACTGGTAATTTTGTTTTTCATTTTAACATCCTGATAACTTTTTACACTTATAACTTTAAAGTATGGGGTTTGCGATATGTCCTCTAAACTGCAGGAAGAGCAATTAAAAATAAAAAAAAACAACAACAAGTGCTGTGGCTTGTGTGCTCCTTAGCACATCATGGATTATCATTGCTGTGTTACCTGTTTGACAATATGGGCAATAATTGCACCAAAAAGAGAGTGCTCTTTTAGCTTCATGGCCCCGACTCTCTGGAACTCTTTCCCAGCTTTAGCGCGTGCAGCTCCCACAATCGCTCGCTTCAAATCAACACTCAAGACCCACGTGTTCTCTCTTGCTTTTAATGCTCTCTAAGCCTGGTATCTGTTTATTAGCTGCTGTGTTGCTGCTACTATTATATATTAATATTTCAGGTTTTTCACTCCATCTTATTCATATGATTCTGCTTGACACACGCATCCACAATGTTTAGAATTCACATCCTAGCCTTTTATTTAATGCATTATGCCTTTATTTAATGTATTTGCAGGTTTGTTTCTTTGTTTGTTTTCCTGTTATATTTAATGTACTATGCACTGTATGTAATGTATTATGCATTGTTCCTCACTATGTTGTAAAGTGCTTTGTGATGGTGGTCCACTATGAAAGGCGCTATATAAAATAAATATTGATTGATTGATTGATAATTCTTACACTATCAGTGCACTAGAGCAGACATTTTGAAAAGAGCTTTGAGACAGACTTTAAAGTTATAAGTGTAAAAAGTTGTCAGGATGTTAACAACGAAAAGCAGAATTACAGGTATGTAGTTTAAACAGCTGTAGCAACACGTGGGGACGTGTAACGCTATATTTTTCAAAACCCCGCTACTTACTCTTTAAGATCAACTGAATTGACCCCTGTGGTTGAATCCCTGAAATCCTGTAAAGTTGTTTTTGCTGTCATAGTGAATTGCACTTTATACAGTGTGGACCTCAGAGCTATCTGGTCATGTGATTGTTAGCGTGGTGCTGATAAATTGACACAATTCATGTATTTTTAAAGTTTGGAAAAGGATGCCAATGATAATGACTTCCGGTGAATTCAGTACTGAGTTTGATCAAATTAAGAAATCTACAAGGGCAAAAGAAAGAAATTAAGTGTTACAACATAGTTATTCTAAGTAGTTCCCAGATACTGGTCAAATTCCTGCTGTTTTCACTAGGGCTCTGGCACTAGAACAGGGGTAGGCAACTTTGCTGTGTCCAGTCCATTCCATTGCAGGACTTTTGTTCTTATAAATCCCTTAATTACTAGCCCTACTGAAGATCAATGCAATTATTAAGGTGGCAGTGAAATGGCCCAGAAAAGTTAAGACGACTTACCTGTGCACCAGGGGATATTAAAAACCATGGCAACTAAAGGGATATATTATTAGTTTTTAATGATATACTATTAATCAATTACTTCACTTGTGGTAAAAAGAAAGTTGTCTTTGATTGGTTAGCTTGGCTTTACTTCCCTATTATCTCATTCAGTCTTCCAAAAGATGACACTCATACTCTGGCAAAAACGTTAGCTGCCTTCATTACTGTAGCACCTCTTTAGTCATCTAGCTGTGAGGAAGAATACATTGTTAAGATGAACTGAGCTAAGCACGAAAGAGTTCCTTCACCGTTTTCCTCACCCCTTTTTTGTTACTGAAAACCTCAATAAGAAATAAATACAATTGGTTTATCTCAAATGTCAGTTTCATCAAGTAAAAAGAAATAAAAAGTGTTCTTCTTACTTGTCCCTGTTGATTTGAAACTTGTGTGAATCCTCTCAGGAGCAGAGTTTAATGAGATCATTTTAAGGAGACTGTTGTCCTGGAAAGGAGGACACAGATGATCTGTCTTGTTTTGGGTGCCTTCAGAGATTTAAGACATTATCCTCATCTGCATTGTGCACTGTTCGGGGAAACTTGTTCCTAATTGAATCACACGCAGTCTCTGCAATAAAGAAAAGAAAGATGGTACAATGTATGCTCTCCAAAAGTAGACTGACTCCTACAGTTGCCATGGTTTCCATCCATTTTGCTCTGCTTTCTTCGTTCTTCTTCAAGTGTAACTAATTCTTCACTGCAAAGGCTTTGGTTAAAGAAGCTGTCTGAATTAGCAGTAACAGATTGCCAGACTCCTCCTAATGAACAGAAGTATTTGTTTAATAGCTATGTGTTTATAGTACATTCTTGCTTCTGTATGCTTATCAGTTATCAATATGTACTTTTGTGACAGACATTTCTGATGCAACATATAATTTAAATTGAGCAGAGTGATCCTTTGTCAATGCCAACTGGTTGAAACCACTTGGCTGGGTGTCATGTTGTAGCGATTTTAAACAGAGAATGGACAAAAAAATACATACACAGTCAATAGGATATAGAGCCACCATGGGCAGCCAGGAAGGCACAGATTCCTCAAGGAGTACCACCTCTAATTCCTTCAGGGATGTCTAGGATGGAAATCTGTAGCAAAGTCTGTTCTCCAGAAAGGTCAATTGTTTCATGTTAAACAGAAGCACTTGCCAACAGTATGTCTACTACGATCCTTACAAATGTCTGTCAGATCTGTTGACTTGCCTAATGTCACTGTAACAACATGGGAATACAGCTTTTATATATCCCAACATTAATTTATACAAATGTATGCATTAGCTATATGACAGATGTGTTTCTAATATTATTAATTTAATTTTATAAACAATTTATTGCTTTGCTTTTTTGTTTGTTTGTTTGTTTGTTTAATGATCTCTTCACATTTTATGTTGAATGCATGGCTCAGTGTTTATATGTAATGTGAAATACTTTCTTTATAATCTATTTTATTACTTGAAAACTTTTTTTTATGGGATATTATGTATTTCATTGTTAATATATTGTTTTATATATTAATATATAAGTAGCAAAGAGAGAAAATTTAAGTAAGCGGACCATTCTCTTTGGCTCTGCCAAAATTATCTTAAAGTCCATCAGTGCTCTGAGTTAAAATATTTATCTAAACGGCTATGTGAACAATTTGGGAACAAGCTTGTCAGCGTAGTCTAACAGCTTTTGTAGGCATTAACTTAATGTGGTCAAAGTGAACAGTGGAGCATGCTCAAGTCGGCTGAACATTTTCAGTTGAACAAGAAACAGGAATGCTTTGAAGTGGAACTAAAAAAAGGGGGGGGGGGGTAGTTTGACACCTTAACTTTGACAATTTCTCTCTCGTAGAAGCTAAAACCTCTAAATGTTAGGAGAGGCATTACAAGTTGAGTTACAGGACATGCAGTGCAGCATAAAGCCTAATGGACATCCTTACAGAATAACAATAATAAAAGAGCAACACATAATTCTGTAGAATTGCTGTGCTGGGTAAAAATGTAACACCTTCTTCAGTGTAACAAGATATCGTAAGTATCTTTTTTCAATTTTATTCCTAGGAAGAAAGCATTAGCTACATGTTTGAGGTTTTAAGTTAATTAACCTTAATCTGCACTGAACAGGAGATGGTTGATTATATATATATATATACACACTGCTGTGCAAATGTCTTAGACATGTTGCATTTTTCTACGCTGATGCATTATGAGCATCAACAATTTACTCAAAGCCTGCACTAGTGTTTTCTACTATTATAATAACCTTGACTTGCATAAAGAAGGAAAAACATTGAGTGAAATAGCTCGCATCACTTGATTTTCAAGGTGTGGTATCCGAAGCATAATCAACAAGTACAGATAAACATCATCTGTAATTGACAAACCCAGGGCTGGAAGTCCCAACACTCTGTCTAACAAGGATGAGCAATACTTGAAGAAGACAAGTGTTGAATTGACAACAGAACTGGCAGGAGCCACATGTGTCATTGTCCATCCATTAATAGTCCAAAGCACCTTTGACAATTGCTCCATAGTCCAATTTCTGTGTTTTTGTGCATATTTTAGCCTATTAGTCATGTTCCCCTTTCTTAACAGAGGTATTCTTACTGGAACACATCCTTTAAGTCCTGATTTCAAGAGTTACCTTTGTGCTGTTGTTTCCTAATTTCATCTTGTCATCTTCCTGGAGGTCTTCTTCTTGGTCGCTTTATATCTCTTGGGATCCAATCTAGTATCTCCTTGGTCCAGCGATAGTCTGTTCTTCTTGCTACATGTCTGGCCCATGCCATTTCAGTTTTTTCGCTCTTATAATAACATTGCATACTTTTGTTTGCGCTCTTATCCATTCCATCCTTTTCCAATCTCTTCTTGTTATTCCCAGCATGCATTTTTCCATACTCCATTGAGTTGTTCATAATTTTTGAGTCATTTTTGCATTGAGGGTCCAGGTTTCCCATCCGTAAGATGGCACTGGCATGCATTGGTCAAAGACTTTCCTCTTGAGGCATAAGGGTGGTTTCCCTTTCAGAACCATGCTTAATCTTCCGTGTAGTTCTTGTATTCTTGTTTGTAATTCTTCTGGTCATGTTGTAAATATGAGGATGTCGTCATCAAATTGCAGGTGATTCAAGTCGGCTCCATTGATCTTCAGCCCCTTATTTTCCCAATCCAGTTTTGAAAATGTCTTCTAGGGTGGCCGTGAAGAGCTTTGGGGAAATTGATGAACTCCTTTTTTAATACTGATTTTGTCGCTGTTTTTATGGAGTCTTACTGTGGATGTTGCATTCTTGTATATGCTGCTGATCAAGTCTCTGTATGTTTTCTCAATTCCTTGTTTTTTCAGAAAACTTAGTACAGATCTTGTGTAAACAGAGTCAAAGGCTTTTTCATAGTCGATGAATCCCAAGCAAAGTGGTAGTTCGTACTCGTTGCTTGTTTGAATCACTTGCCGTACAACTTGAAGATGATCCATTGTGCTAAACCCACTCCTGAATACTGCTTGCTCATTTGCTTGTGCCGAGTCAAACTTATCTTGAAGTCTGTTGGTGAGTATATTGGTAATTGTTTTGTAGACCATAGGAAGTAAGCTAATAGCATTTGCTTTTGCTTAATACAATCTGTAAAAATACGAGACAGTATTTTTGTCGGTTTTTCACCTCCTTCTTTCACGATGTCAATCGTTATGCCGTCTTCTCCGGGTTCCTTTCCTGTCTTCATGTGTTTGATAGCATGTTTCACTTCTTCCAATAGAACATCTGGAATTTCTTCCTCGGGTTGCGTTTTTTCCATCTTATCTTCGTCATCTGCTACGTTGCTCTTTTCATATTGATATCATTTTCTGTAAAAGTCTCTTCAAAATCAATTTGCGGTTCTTGATGACAGTCCTGTCCCTGTTTGATTGCTAAAAATCTGTTTTGATCTCAAATTTCTGAATTATCGACGTGACTTAAAGTTGTGTAAGACTTTTCGGAGACTTCATGTGGGTTTCAACAATCGAAAAACCATTCCAGGTATCGTCTTCAACAAGGCAGCTTTAATCAGGGACCAACAATACAGTACAGACATTCAACATGAGCTCACAGACTGGGTGCTTGCTGTGTGAGCACCGACAACAAGCTACTCTCTTTCGTGCTGAAGGAGGAACTGCGTTGCTACTAAACATTCCCTCCAGAAAATACTATCTCACAAACACTTGTGTTGATTCCATTTCAGAACATTCAAAAGTTCCTACTAGTTTCTATTTAAAAAACACATTTAGCAACTCTTATTGGTTTACTTTTAAACATTATATTTAGTTTAACTATCAATGTTATTTAAAGTTTCTAATTATTTAAACTTCTACCCCTTGCTTAAACATTTAAATATACCCTATAAACTTTACAGTTATCTGTCCACTTCATGACTGCTTATGTTATTACAGTGTAACGGGCAGTGTTGTGTGGTACACTGCCGTTATAGATCCTGCCCTGTGTCGGTGAGATGAGATGACGTTAAAAGCTCTAAAACCACGACTGCAAACGATTCCGGCTCTTTTGCATTGTGGTTTACCCTCCATTTACACGGGGACAACGAATGCCCAATTGATTTTTATGCAGCACTGTATTTTTCGATGTGTAGCGAATGGCGAATAACAGAAGTTTGGGGATTTTTTATTATGTCTATGTCATTTGTGTTTACTATTTTATTTCAACATTGTATCAATCTGCGACATAAGTGGGCAGTAAAAGTGATACAACAGAGACAGTTCAAAAGGCGACAAGTTTTCAATAAAAGAGAAAAAAGATGCTCAATCAATGTATTTGCCTTCCAACAACGTTTCCCCTGCGCAGTAAAATGCCAAGGTTTGTAAACTACCTGCAACCACACCTTTAACAAAACATTCTTCAGGTGTATTCTCCCATAACTAAAACATTTAATCAAATATAAACAGGAAACTAGTGTTTCTGCTACTTCTCTATCAAAGAAATTGGCCGGTTTAGTTATGTTACATTGTCTGTAGGATTTTTCTTCTTTGCAACGCTTTTGTATAATTGCAACATGCAGCAATACAATGTAGCAATTATGCAAAAATACCATAGATTATATATAACATGTATCCATTTTACAATCTGCTTGCTCTGCTTTAAAATCTGTATGCTTAAAACCCCCAATTCAAAATAATAATAAAAAATGTCAAATGAAGGACTGGGACTACTATTAGCATCAAACTTATTACCAAATGACCAGAATTGATCTGATTTCCAGAGCTAGCAGAAACTTCACAGAGTATGAAGACTAAAGTGTTCAAATAAATATGATCATACATGCCGCGTGAGCCCTGGGTTGGTGAGATTACAAACAATCTGCCCCCAGACAGGTTAGCATTCACACAGGGCAAAAAGGAATCAATCTGCACCAGGGTCGATTGCCCAAACGAGCCAAGACCACCTATTTTTTTTTATCTCAGATCAGATCGTTTGCTCTGAGGCCCCATTCACGTGGGAGCGATTGGACGCTTGCTTGCGGTGCGCAGCGTTGCCTGTTCGCGCCCAGCCTCGGCCCTGTTACAACAGCACTTACTTCATACTGCACTGTAACCCTTGTAAATTGTGTTGGATAAAGTCGTCTGTTGATTATTATTAACAGGCACTTAATCTGCATCAGATTCCGCCGCCCTAATACTGAAGTTTTGCGTGACATATCGAAACATTGACACTATACGTGCCCACACAAAGTGAAGTGTAGACCCCTCAAATGCCTAGCCCTCCTCAGCTCCCTCACCGGGGAGAGCCTGCCACCTTGGACTCGAATGATAGTGACTCGGACCCTGATGACTCGGACTCGACTACACTTGACTCGACTTGGACACAGACCCGGACTCGACTACAAGGGCATTACAGAGGGCATTACCAGGCATTATATGACCGTTATTACTTATATACTTCAACGTTACAGCACAATTCACTATAATTTTTATTGATTTTAACTGAATCTATTTCCTTGTTTTTTTTTACGTATCTTTCCATATAAGCACTCTAAAATGAACGTTCTATAAATATAGTCCACCATAACAACGATCTCTATAAAATGAGTACAAAACTGTGTTTTTAAAACTGTTTATTTGAATAAACAGAGAACAAAAGATTGTGAAAAAAGATGCATTATTCTTCTTCTTCTTCTTCTTCTTCTTCTTCTTCTTCTTCTTCTTATTATTATTATTATTATTATTATTATCATTATTAGTGCACAGTTATTAAAAATGCTTCTGCGAAAAAAAAAAAATTAGGACAAAGATCTGAAAAAAAGATTGTACAATTTTAATAATAATAATAATAATAATAATAATAATAATAATAATAATGGTAATTGATTTGAATATTTCCAGATATAGCTGATGGAGTGATCTTGTTTGATTTGTTTTTGTGATGCAGTTACGAAGATTCTAAGGGTATACAGACGTGCTCAAATTTGTTGGTACTCTTACAGCTCATTGAAATAATGCTTCATTCCTCCTGAAAAGTGATGAACTTAAAAGCTGTTTTATCATGTATACTTGCATGCCTTTGGTATGTCATAGAATAAAGCAAAGAAGCTGTGAAAAGAGATGAATTATTGCTTATTCTACAAAGATATTCTAAAATGGCCTGGACACATTTGTTGGTACCCCTTAGAAAAGATAATAAATAATTGGATTATAGTGATATTTCAAACTAATTAGTTTCTTTAATTAGTATCACACATGTCTCCAATCTTGTAATCAGTCAATCAGCCTATTTAAATGGAGAAAAGTAGTCACTGTGCTGTTTGGTATCATTGTGTGCACCACACTGAACATGGACCAGAGAAAGCAAAGGAGAGAGTTGTCTGATGAGATCAGAAAGAAAATAATAGACAAGCATGGTAAAGGTAAAGGCTACAAGACCATCTCCAAGCAGCTTGATGTTCCTGTGACAACAGTTGCAAATATTATTAAGAAGTTTAAGGTCCATGGAACTGTAGCCAACCTTCCTGGGCACGGCCGCAAGAGGAAAATCAACCCCAGAGTGAACAGAAGGATAGTGCGAATGGTAGAAAAACAACCAAGGATAACTGCCAAAGAGATACAAGCTGAACTCCAAGGTGAAGGTACGTCAGTTTCTGATCGCACCATCCGTCGCTTTTTGAGCGAAAGTGGGCTCCATGGAAGAAGACCCAGGAGGACTCCACTTTTGACAGAAAAACATAAAAAAGCCAGACTGGAATTTGCTAAAATGCATATTGACAAGCCACAATCCTTCTGGGAGAACGTCCTTTGGACAGATGAGTCAAAACTGGAGCTTTTTGGCAAGTCACATCAGCTCTATGTTCACAGATGAAAAAATGAAGCTTTCAAAGAAAAGAACACCATACCTACAGTGAAACATGGAGGAGGCTCGGTTATGTTTTGGGGCTGCTTTGCTGCGCCTGGCACAGGGTGCCTTGAATCTGTGCAGAGCACAATGAAATCTCAAGACTATCAAGGCATTCTGGAGCGAAACGTACTGCCCAGTGTCAGAAATCTCTGTCTCAGTCGCAGGTCATGGGTCCTCCAACAGGATAATGACCCATAACACACAGCTAAAAGCATCCAAGAATGGATAAGAACAAAACATTGGACTATTCTGAAGTGGCCTTCTATGGGTCCTGATCTGAATCCTATCGAACATCTATGGAAAGAGCTGAAACTTGCAGTCTGGAGAAGGCACCCATCAAACCTGATTCAGCTGGAGAAGTTTGCTCAGGAAGAGTGGGCCAAACTACCTGTTAACAGGTGCAGAAGTCTCATAGAGAGCGGCAGAAATTGCCTCATTATTGCCTCTAAAGGTTGTGCAACAAAATATTAGGTTAGCGGTCCCTTCATTTTTGTCCATGCCATTTTCATTTGTTTTATTATTTACAATATTATGTTGAATAAAAAATCAAAAGCAAAGTCTGATTTCTATTAAATATGGAATAAACAATGGTGGATGCCAATTACTTTTGTCAGTTTCAAGTTATTTCAGAGAAAATTGTGCATTCTTCGTTTTTTGTGGAGGGGTACCAACAAATTTGAGCACGTCTGTATATCAGGGATTATATCTCTCTAGCTCAACCACATTTAGAATGCGTGGAATCTTTCCATTGAAGTATAAAGTTTGGGACAGTAGTGAATCTTCCCAGGAGTGTCCGTCCTGCCAAAATCTCTCCAAGAGCAAGGCGTAAAATCGTCCAGGAAGTCACAAAGAACCCTAGAACAACATCCAGGGATCTGCTGGCCTCTCTCGCTTCGGCTAAGGTCAGTGTTCATGATTCCACCATCAGAAAGACCCTGGGCAAAAATGGGATTCATGGCATAGTAGCAAGGTGGAAACCATTACTCACTGAGAAGAACATGAATGTTCGTCTCAAGTTTGCCAAAAAGCACCTGGATGATCCTCAAGAGTTCTGGAACAATATTCTAAGGACAGATGAGTCAAAAGTGGAACTTTTTGGCCGACATGGGCCCCGTTATGTCTGGCGAAAACCAAACACTGCATTCCACAGTAAGAACCTCATACCAATGTACAAGTATGGTGGTGGCAGTGTCATGGTTTGGGGATGCTTTGCTGCATCAGGACCTGGACGCCTTGCCATCATTGAAGGAACCATGAATTCTGCTCTGTATCAGAGAATTCTACAGGAGAATATCAGGCCATCCGTCCGTGAGCTGAAGCTGAAGCGCAGCTGGGTCATGCAGCAAGACAATGATCCGAAACACACAAGCAAGTCTACATCAGAATGGTTGAAGAACAAGAAATTTAAAGTTTTGGAATGGCCTAGTCAAAGTCTAGGCCTAAACCCCATTGAGATGTTGTGGCAGGACCTGAAATGAGCAGTTCATGCTCGAAAACCCACAAATGTCACTGAGTTGAAGCAGTTCTGCATGGAGGAGTGGGCCAGAATTCCTCCACGGCGCTGTGAGAGACTAATCAATAACTACAGGAAGCGTTTGGTTGCAGTTATTGCTGCTAAAGGTGGCGTAACAAGTTATTGAGTCTAAGGGCGCGATTACTTTTTCACACGGGGGCATTGGGTGTTGCATAACTTTCTTTAATAAATAAATGAAATATGTATCAAATTTGTGTGTTATTTGTTCACTCAGGGTCCCTTTTATCTAATATTAGGTTTTGGTTGAAGATCTGATAACATTCAGTATCAAAAATATGCAAAAATGCAGAAAATCAGACAGGGGGCAAATACTTTTTCACGGCACTGTATTTGAGAGAGTTAGTCTTAACAGGGGTATCATTCCCAACACAGATATTTACTTTCGTTAATATTTGATAATCAAAGCATTGTTAAATCAGTCACATATATATATATATATATATAGTCTTGGTTCAGAAGGCAATTCTCACTCTTGCGAGATAAAGACGCTCTTTGTGTCCAGACAACCTATCAAGAATTATCTATTATCAAGACAGCTAAATTTGGATTCTAACCTTAAACGCAGAATGATAATTGCCTTATGAAACCCACATCAATTTGTATAAATCACATACAAACAGATACTATACTGTTCATTAACTCAAAGCATGAATTGAAAGCAATAATACTTTTCTTACATTCCAATTAAAACATTAATTTTACTGCTTATTCTCGAGTTCATAAGCGGATTAAAACACTACTCATTGAATACT
This sequence comes from Acipenser ruthenus, assembly GCF_902713425.1. NCBI lineage: Eukaryota > Metazoa > Chordata > Actinopteri > Acipenseriformes > Acipenseridae > Acipenser > Acipenser ruthenus. The sequence goes on along the minus strand of NC_081193.1, from coordinate 52,900,471 downwards.
TAATGGACGTTCGCTGCCTCCTCCAGCTGATCCGTGTCTTCAACAAAACAGGCGCTCGAAGGCTGTCCTGCTGGCAAGGACAGGTCCAGGTTTCGGGGTCTGCCTACCTTGTGTTTCGTCTCCACTTCAGGGTACGAAACAAATGTCTTTGCAAAGAACAAGAGTCATTAACTAATTAGGTTTTCCACTGAAACAGCAATTCCTCCACAATATGTGCACTCTTTGTCTGGTTATGTCTGGGATATTTCACCGCAAAGCTCCAGCACTGGTAGCTCAATAAATTGAATACATTTCAATTTACGTCGACTTCAAATGTTCATCCAACTTTTTCTCCAGTGATCAATTGGGGCTAAGTTAGAGATTTGATTAACAGTACTTTTATGATTTTAGACGTCTTACATAGCAGACTCCCACACCAAGGCCAACACTAGAATAGTTATCTCGTATTAGAGTGTCTGAAAACAGTATCTCTTTTCCAGTTGGTCGCCAGCTGGATCTTCAGCTTGTCACAGTTCATAGACTTGTTTGCATATTGAGAACCTTGGATTTTGTGTCGGGAGCCCTGTTTGAGTGTCATTCTCAAGAATTTGTAAGGTTCTCTTTACCCCTGTGATTGGATAGTTTGGTTATTTTGGGCGGTGCCTGAGAACACATGGAGTGTTTCTCATTGGTTGTTCTCATTCCGATGCAACCCCTTGTTCTCCATTGGTCTGCTATTCTGCCCCCTGTTGGCTGGATTTATGAGATGGACTGTTTTCTGTCCTATATGTCACCCAAAACTCTCTAGCTTGCTGCGCCAAAAGAGTCATTCAATGATTGTGAAGATAAGCATTTGTTCAGCAGTTAGTTTATGACTCTTTTTAAAAGCATTCTTTGTCAGTGGGGGAGTTTGTGACCAGAAACCAAGTAGACACAGAGAATGGCTTAAAATATCCCTCTGTATATTTCAATTGTGTTACTTTCACACACAGAATGTTATTATGACCCACTCTGACGCTACAAGGGTTAGGCATAGGATGATTGCTGTAATTACCAATAAGTCAATATGGGAAAAAGTAAAGAGCTATCTGAAGACCTTAGGCAGAAAATTATTTATTGTCATAAATCTGGAGAAGGATACAAGAAGATTTCCAAGCATCTGAGTATCCCAAGTTCAACCATTGTTTCTATTATCAAGAAGTACAAGACTCATGGTACTGTCATAATGCTCCCTCAGTCTGGAAGAAAGGTCTCAATGGTCGCAGGCCAAGGAAAAAGCCACTCTTAGGAAAACATCACAAGGATAATCGATTAAAGTTTGCAAAACAGCATTTGAATGATGGATATGCATTCTGGTCAAAGGTTTTGTGGAGCGATGAAACAAAATCAAGCTAATTGGTCGCACTGATAGTCGTTACATTTGGAGAAAGTCTGGTGAGGCATACAAAGAAAAGAACACCATACCTACTGTCAAGCATGGAGGTAGTACTATCCTTCTATGGGGCTGTTTTTCCTCTAATGGCACAGGAAATTTAGTTCCAATACATGGTAAAATGGATTCCATAGCATACCAAAAGATATTGGCCTATCATCTGAAAAACTCCTCTACAAAACTTGGTTTAAAGCGCAACTGGATGTTCCAACACGACAACGATCCAAAGCGCACATCAAAATCTACTTCAGAATGGCTAAAGAAGAATAAAATCAAGGTTCTGGAATGGCCTAGTTAAAGTCCCAATCTAAATCTGATTGAAAATCTTTGGTATAAGTTGAAGAAGGCTGTGCACAAGTCCTTGGAATTTGAATAAACTGGAACAATTTTGGTCAAAAATCACTAAAGAATCATGCCAAAAGCCCATTGACAAATATCCTAATCGTTTAAAAGAGGTTATTATTGGTAAAGGTACCTCAACTAGTGATTCATTTTATTTTTCTTGTCAGGGTATGAATACTTTTGAATTAGCATTTTTGGAGTTTTGCAAAAAGATTTTTTGCTCATCCACAAAATCAAAACTTTTGCTACAAAAGATTTTTGCTATAATTATTTGTTTTCGAGAAATTTGTAGAAATTATAAGAAAATAAGAAAGTTTACAAATGAGAGGAGGCCATTCAGCCCATCTTGCTCATTTGGTTGTTAGTAGCTTATTGATCCCAGAATCTCATCAAGCAGCTTCTTGAAGGATCCCAGGGTGTCAGCTTCAACAACATTACTGGGAAGTTGGTTCCAGACCCTTACAATTCTCTGTGTAAAAAAAGTGCCTCCTATTTTCTGTTCTGAATGCCCCTTTATCTAATCTCCATGTGACCCCTGGTCCTTGTTTCTTTTTTCAGGTCACAAAATACCCCTGGGTCGACATTGTCTGTACCTTTTAGGATTTTGAATGCTTGAATCAGATCACTGCGTAGTCTTCTTTGTTCAAGACTGAATAGATAAAATTATTTTAGCCTGTCTGCATATGACATGCCTTTTAATCCTGGGATAATTCTGGTTGCTCTTCTTTGCACTCTTTCTAGAGCAGCAATATCCTTTTTGAAACGAGGTGACCAGAATTGAACACAATATTCTAGGTGAGGTCTTACTAATGCATTGTAAAGTTTTAACATTATTTCCCTTGATTTAAATTCAACACTTCTCACAATATAGCCAAGCATCTGTTGGCCTTTTTTTATAGCTTCCCCACATTGTCTAGATGAAGACATTTCTGAGTCAACATAAACTCTTTTTCATAGTTCCCTTCTTCAATTTCAGTATCTCCCATATGATATTTATAATGCGCATATTTATTGCCTGCGTGCAGTACTTTACACTTTTCACTATTCAATGTCATTTACCATGTGTCTGCCCAGTTCTGAATGCTGTCTAGACCATTTTGAATGACCTTTCCTGCTGAAACAGTGTTTGCCACATCTCCTATTTTTGTGTCGTCTGCAAATTTAACAAGTTTGCTTATTATACCAGAATCTAAATCATTAATGTAGATTAGGAATAGCAGAGGACCTAATACTGATCCATGTGGTACACCACTGGTTACCTCGCTCCATTTTGAGGTTTCTCCTCTAATCAGTACTTTCTGTTTTCTACATGTTAACCACTCCCTAATCCATGTGCATGCATTTCCTTGAATCCCTACTGCGTTCAGTTTGAGAATTAATCTTTTATGCGGGACTTTGTCAGAAGCTTTCTGGAAATCAAGCAGGTTAGTTAGACACAATCTCCCTTTCCTAAAACCATGCTGACTGTCTCCCAGGATATTGTTACCATAAAGATCATTTTCCATTTTGGATCTTATTATAGTTTACATATAATAGAAGTCAAGCTTATTGGTCTGTAGTTACCTGGTTCGATTTTGTCTCCTTTTTTGTGGATCAGTATTACGTTTGCAATTTTCCAGTCTGTCGGTACAACCCCTATGTCAAGAGACTGTTGCATGATCTTGGTAAATAACTCATTTCTTTGAGTACTATTGGGAGGATCTCATCCGGCCTAGGGGATTTGTTTATTTTAAGAGCTCCTAGTCCCTTTAACACTTCTGCCTCTGTTATGCTAAAGTTATTTAAAACTGGATAGGAACAGGTCGACATGTGGGGCATGTTGTCCGTGTCCTCCTTTGTAAAAACCTGTGAAAAGTAATCATTTAATATATTTGCTATTTTTTTTTCTTCATCTATGACTTTGCAATTTGTGTCTCTTAGACATTTAACCTCCTCTTTGAATGTTCTCTTGCTGTTATAACATTGGAAAAACATTATAGAATTGGTTTTAGCCCCCTTAGCAATACTGATTTTTATCTCTCTCTTGACCTTTCTAACTTCCTTTTTGACTTGTGTTTGCAGTTCCGAGTACTCTTTCTGTGTACTTTGTTTGTGGTCCCTTTTAAACGCTCTGTAAAGTGCCTGTTTTCGCTGAACATTTTTTTTAATTGATCTATGAAACCATTTTGGCCATTTTGTTTTAGATTTAGATTTGTCTACCTTTGGGATGTAATTGTTTTGTGCCTTTAGTACTACATTTTTAAAAAACAGCCATACTTTTTCTGTGGATGTTTTCTCTATTTTACTCCAATCTACTTCTGTTAGTCTCTTTTTCATACCTTCATAGTTTGCTTTTCTAAAATTGTAAACCTTAGCTTTAGTCATTACTTTCTGGGTTTTAAAAATCACTTCAACTGAAGTTAAGAGGGAGGACGTGCCGCCACCCCTGCAAGCCAGTCCGGCATTGCCGTGGGAGGTCCCTTGGGCACTGGGCTGGAATGCCCAGACCTCCCTCCACTTGACCTGGCTCCCAGGTCTCAGTACAGCCAGGCACAGTCGCTTGTCTGGTCCCTTGCTCCACTCACCCTGGAATCCCAGACGTCGCTGCTCCCCTTGCCTAGTGCTGCACTCCACCTGGAATTCCTAGAAGTCGCAAATGCACATGGGTTTAATTGTTTTGTTTTATTGTTTAATTATTTCTGTTAATTGTTTTATTTTTAACTGTTTAATTTTCATTGGTGATTATCCCCTCCACCTGGTGATTATTATTAAATTAGAGCCAGGTGCAGGGTATAAAAGAAAGGCAGCCAGTCTGTTCTGGGCTGCTGTGTGAAGAGCCTGCTTGCGAGGGTGTGCAGGGCTACAAAGGGAAGTGTGGAAAACCTGTGTGTTTTTGTTTGTTTAATGTGTTTGGCAGGTAAACGGCTTAGCCGTCCTGCGAGTGAGTCAGGGACCTGTCTGTCTAGTTAGTGCTCTAAAAAGGAGCTAGGTGTTTATTTTGTTTTATTTTGTTTTGTGTTTATTAAAAATAGCGCATCAGCGCAGTTCAAAATCCATTTCTGTGCCTGCGTCAGTGTTTTTAAAGGGGCAGTGAACCCGAGTGAGTTGCAGTCGTATAACACTGTACTTGTTTGTTCGTCCACTGTTTGGTTTCGTTTTGTCTATTTATTTTGGCCTGTGACTGATTGGTAACATGTTCAGTAACTGCATTAGCAGTCCCACAATGTTTGCTGGCAAGCAAATTATTTCACTAAATAAAACAAATAAACTCAGAATACAGTAGTACTATAAAATTAATTAGGGACCTTCCATGTATTACTGGAACTAATGTTAAACATGTCATATTTCTCCAAACGCTATCAGAAATATTCATACAAACAATAATTTCTGTATCTGGAATCTGCAACATTGACTTTCTTGTATTAACTGCACTGTTTCACGTGGCAAAAGGAGTCACTGCATTTTCTGCAGTATGTGTATGTTTGCACTTTGATTAACCATTCTTTCAAACTCTATAGTTGACTATGAATGCTTGCTAACATACTGTTATGCTGGAAGCCAATTATGACATTAAAAAACATTGCAGTCAGTACGCCGCCTCGTGCTGCTTCCCCTTTGTACCCACAAAGCCCTCCTTGCAATCAACCCATCGCCATGGGTTCTCCAATAGAGGGCTGTCCTGCATTTTTGAATGCTTGAATCCAGACAGCCTGAGCTTTTAGCGGTTTGTTTTGTTTTGTTACGTTTGTGTTTTGTGTTGCAGAGAAGGATTGAGCACCGCGGAGGTGGGGCTAAGGAACCCACAGACACACCAGAACACTTCCCTGCACTCTCACCACGTCCCATTCCACCCTTGTGTGCACTGAGGACGCCAGATCAACGCGATCCATTGGGCTATTATTTCTGTTCTTTTTGTTTGTTTTTCGGGTCTGCAAAGCCCGCGGCACTTTTTGTGTATTTAAAATAAAGCACAGATTTTTGGGAGATATCCTGTTTGGACAATCACTGCATTACCACCTACCACTTGCACCTGACGACAGGGACGCTATAGAACATTTAGTACAGAACTGTGTATTATAAAAGGTCTGTGTTAACCCTTATAGCAAAGTCACAGCACCAATTAAAATAATTTAGAAATACATTTTATTAGCACAGGCCATACTGTAATCATATTTTTTATTGTAATGGTATAACAATATTGAACAGAGTGAATTTTTTTTTTTTCCTTTCAGCATTCAAGTTTCATACTACAAATTGTTTTTCTTTGATGGATTTTTTTGATGATACCTTGGGTGTCCCTTACCTTATACCCAACAAATGTGTGGACGATACGATATAATCCTTTTATGGCTATTTTTTCTTTGAATGTCTACAGGTTATTTTGCCAGTACTTGATCTGCCAGCTTGGTATCTCTCTCTGACATTTTAAAAAGGTTATAAGCTCATGTTAAAATGTTCTGTTGCTGTCAATTATGTTACAGCATTTTTTTCACATTAAAAATATCTCTGGCAAGCTGACGGTATAAGAAAAAAAGGCAAAGGGTGGAATCGTGACATTAACAGCTGATCATAACAGCTGTTACTGTATTTTCTAGTACAGACCTTGAGCTTTGGGAGCACTATAACATATACACCTGGAGCGGGTTGCACCAGCTATATTTACATCTGACTTTAAGCTACGTCCGACTTAAAACAAGGAAAAGAACAGACATAAAATGTACACCTGTTGCACCACCATAAATGTGTCTTTGAGTTACACCTGGGCTTAAATCCTACACCTTATAAAGGGTAGGTGTAAAAAAGTAGTCTTAGGTGTATCTCCATGGACACGTCAGTTGAGAGCTACATTTTTCCACCATAAAGACAAGTACTACTGGAAAGTAACAGAATGACAAGTCTTGTCTATAGAATCCAAAACCAGTACCAGCAGAAATTAGGTGTGAATGGGTGTTGAGGGACAGGAGTAATCCCTTGGATGCAGAGAACTGTTCGAAAGATTTTGTTTTCATCGCCGACAACTATTTCAGATAATTCACCCGATTTGACTGTAATCAGTGCATTCAATAGGCGTAATCAAGACACATCAGATGCATTTGAATAGTCTATGTGGTCCCCCATGAGCCACACATGTGGTCAGTAGGTGATCATTTATGCATTGAATGGTGTTCACAGCGAGACAGTCTGCACCCTGTACAATTGAATTATATTTTTGTGGCAAAATAATTATAGAAACATGTTATACTCAATCTAGAGACAATTATTATTAAACTTCTCTTACAAATTTTAGAGACATGAATTACATATATGCTTGATGTCAGTTATTATTAAAAATCCCTAGTGTATTTTTTATTAAATAGTAATTCCAAATATAACACCGTACATATCATGGAGGTGTGGAGAACAAAAGCTGAAAATATCAAAATTGTATCTTTTGTAGTTTTTAAGATATGTGAAGGTGTACACCCTGCCCCTGTGTATATTTGTGTTATTTTATATTACAGTCAACCCTCTTTATACTACCAGGTAAGGGCCATGGGCAAAAACGGGCAATAAGCGAGGGTGGCGTTATAGTAAGGGTAAAAAAACACACACACACACACACACACACACACATCCTTTTATGTTTGCAATAAATTCAAATGTTTTAATGTTTTAATTATACAATTACAGTATCTCCAGGCCATTTTAATAAAACATTTACCTTTTTTTTAAACTACAGTACTTGTTCTTAACACAACAGTAGGTATACTAGTGACATTTTATCATCTTTTCCCATCTGTATGAAACATACGTGGTTACTTTTGAGGAACAGTTTATACTTAAAATAAATAAATACATAAATAAATAAATAAAAATAAAACACTCATTTAGTTTCAAATCACCCAAAAGACAATTCCATAAAAACAAAAAGCGTACCTTTTTTTTATTTTATTTTTTTACTGTAGTCATTTGAACTTCAGTGTTTGTGGCACGACTGTAAGCCTGCTGAATACGACCCCCCATTGAACGATGCCATCTATTTTTCATAAAGCAATTTAAGTTCAACAGCATTCTTACTTAAGTAGTTAAAAAAAGTGTTCAATATGTACAGGCAAACACTTTTTTTAACGAAAATGTGTTTTATAAAGTCACTTATTTTAGACTCCGTCAAGCCTTTTTCAGGTTAAACAAATCAACCCATTCCATCAAGGTAAGCCATTTGTTTTTATCCATTAGAATGTCTCCAATTGTCCTTCGATTAACAGTATATGCCTCACTTAGGCGAGAAAACATTTGCGATGTCTTGCTGACTTGCTTTCTTATTTTCAGATGCATACATGCAGATTTGTTTCTCTTGCTCTGGTGTAATCGTAGAGTCGACTCGCCATTTTGTACTTTTTGTTTTGCTTTGGGAGCGGGAGTGTGGATGACATTGGTATGAATGTCCAGTTAACAACGAATTAGGAAAGCAAGTAACAGGTTAACTGCATAACTTTGTTGTTTTAATTGACCATGATTATTTCGCTGACGCTACAATAAGGGAAACTACAATGCTTATATTTACGTCTGCTTGGCTTGGGAAGTTGGCGGGTGCTGGACAGCGGGGTGGCGATATAATGGGTAAAAATGGCACTGTTTTTATATTGGTGACATTTGTTCAGAGAGAATAGCTGGCAGTAGGCAAGGGTGGCGTTATAAAGTGGGGCGGTATAACGTAGGACAACTGTAGTTGTATAATTTAAATGTACTCTTTTGTGTATTTAAAACACAATGTTATTGTTGTTTTTGCAGCATGGGTGGGGTTAAACTTCACTATCCATGTTAAACCTGTGCAGAATGATACCGTCTCCAGATTGATTGATTGATTTATTATTAATTTGGAGACGGTCACATGTATATAAACCTGCAGCTTTGACTGATCGGGGAAGGTGTTCAGTGGCGGACGAGACGTAAGTTGTGAAAAGTTCAACTAAAACTGAAAGTAAACCTTAGATAACAATTGCTATGCGTGTTAGTTTAGGCTAGCACGATACTTCTTGTGTTCCGTGTCTGTTTGTTAGTCTATTTATTTTTTTTTGTTTTGTTTTGTATTAGTGTTTTGTTTCGTTTAAACCTTTTTATTTTACAATAAACCGGAGCATCAGCGCATTTATTCATATCCCAGCACTGTTGTCTGCATCCACTGTCTTCCGGGTCTGACTTCACCACCAGCCATCCTGGTCACAAATGGTGTCCTACATGGGATAACCCACCGCCTCCACAAGTCAGTCCAGGGAGTATTGCGGGCATTTTTTTATTATTATTTTTTTTTATTATTATTTTCAGTCTTCATTCTTCGGGCAGTCTTTCCATTGTTAACAAAATAAATGTATTTCACCACTCGCACTTGAAAAGCACTTGCTTTGGAATTGTGATCATGACTGTGTTTACAAACATTGTTTCAGGACTGAACCCCGGGGTTTTTCTGAACATTACACATCGCTGTGTATTGCCAGTTATTATTATTTACAGTTGTCAAGTGACTTTGGATTATAAATAAACCACCATTACACCGTGAATGTTGTTGTTTGTCATTACTTGAGCAGTGCATCACCTCTACACCTGTGCACTACAAACCACTTAGCCACAGGTGGGTTTAAAGCATTCAGAACAAATCAATGGTGGATACAAAGGTTCAGTGTTTGAGTAGTTGAGTTGAGTTAAAATTGCCAAAATGAGTTGATTAAGAATCTATATAAATAGCCATTTGAAAAGACATGATGCAAGAACAGCGAAAGATATGACCATGCCCTGCTTGAATAATGAAGATCGTCTGGTTGCTATCAGCATTATTGAAGGTGGCCTGTCTGTGAGAGAAGTTGCCCACAGAATGAGATGTTCTGCATCAACAATCAGCAGACTTGTCCAGAGAAACCAATGAATGCCGTTTATTCAACGATCAATGCCATTTTGCCCTTGGCAGACCTAACGGAAGACAACGTGTGTGGAGACGTCGTGGTGAGCGTTTGAGCCAACCGGTGGGGCGGTGGAAGTGTGTTAATGTGGGGAGGAATCTTCTTTAACACAAGAACGCCTTTGGTGCAGATTGAGGGCAACCTTACTGCTCAGTCCTTGAGGCAACAGTTTTTCTGTTCCTGCAAGCCAATCACACAGTGCTAGGATTACAATTGCACGACTTCAAGAAAACAACGTCGAGGTCTTGCCGTAGCCAGATTTTTCTCCTGACCTGAGTCCAGCAGAACATCTGTTGGCCAGAACCAACCTTGGCCAGCTGGCTGCAGCTGCACAGGAAGAGTGGTGGAACATCCCACAGCAGCCTATCCAGAGGCTGATCAGGTCTATGCGTCTCGCCCTGGATAAGGGCGTCTGCTAAGGAATAAATAAATAAATAATATGCGTCAACGCTGCCAGGATTGTGTTAATGCTCAGAGAGGTCATACCCGATACTAACTTTGTAATGTTTTCATTTTGACAGTGTGTCATGTTTCATACTGAAAACTTATCATGATTCTTTGATCTGTATTTTTGTTCACATTTTCCGTGATTTTGTCTAGTATCTATGTTTAAAATATTTGATTAAATCCATTAGACCTGAGTGTTGCATTTCTTTAGTGCCTCAGTATATAATAAATGCAACATATAGAAAAGAAAGTACCAGTATGTTTACACTTAGATAAAAAGCTGAATTCATGTGCAGTATAACTGAACAGTGTAATGTTGTCATTGGTTTGAATGAATGCACCCATACGGAAAATAAATATATTTTTAATATATGGAATTATATATTTTTTAAACCTGAAATGTATTTATAATACATTTTCTTAAACATGACATGTTGCTTAAATATATTTATAATATACAATAAATGTATTTTGTAAATCAACATATTCACATTTATACATTTTATTTTTCTAAATTATATTCAAAATACATTGTAAAATATGTTGTAAATAAATATATTCACATTAATATATTTAAAAGTGTATGCAGTGTTTTCAAACAATATATTTATATATTGCATATAATGGGAGACTGCGACGGTCAGGCAGCACTAGATTTAAAACAAGAAGGCTTCATAAGTTTATCCATGTACAGCAGATAAAAATACAGACATTGTGATTTTAATTCGGTAAATAAGTTTATTCTTGGCGGAACAAATATGGTCGTTAATCAATCTTTCTGCAGATACTGAAGTGTTACAGATACCTCATAAAAAATAACTGGGCTAAGCCTAGTATTTAGAAGAAGAACAAAAAGAGACTCTTCATATTTTAAGTCACCTTATATTTAAACTGTATGCCCACCAATATGAAAAAAAGAATGAAATTGAAAACATGTATTTCCAGTTTACTAGTGTCTGCAGAGAAGCAGCCCAAACACCTGTTGTAATGCAAACAGCCTTTTAGCATATGTTGAAAGCTTTTCATTTTTGTACTTGAGTGTTTTATATACACTGAATTTTTACAAAATGTTGATATATTCCGTTATGTTTAAAGATAGAGGTTATTTTAAGTGAAATTGCGGAATTCCATTCCTTTCTTATTTATTTGCTTCATATCTGTTTGGTGGGACACATGCAAAATATGGTGTGTGCCCAGGCACTTTACATTATGTAATATATTGTGAATACATTATATAATACATGTTTAGTAAATATATTGAATAATACATTTCTAAAAAATACATGGGCAATATAATTGATATATTGTTACCCGAAATTATATTTTAAATATATTTAAAATATGTTTAAGCAAATACGTTGTAAATATATTTTCCATATGATGAAAACGGGCCAATTTTGTAATATGTTAAATATATTTCATATAACGTTACATACATAATACATATATTTTTCCATATATTTTATCATTCCCAACGACTATGAGTTTTATATGAATAATATGTTTACAAAAATATATTTAAAATATATATTCTTTTAGTATGGGCATGATAGTTTCCAAAATGAAAAATAATAATAAAAAATCACTCAGCAGCATTGCAACACAGAAAAAGTTATTCAATGTTAGATCTCTCAACACTTCTTGTATAAAGTGTGGTATAAAAATAGTCCTACAGTACCTAGTGCAAGCATTGGAAAAGCAAACTACAAAAGTATCCTGCAAAATTATTATTATTATTATTATTACCATGGTAAACTTGTATAGCTACAAGTCAATGCTGAATTGTGCAAAAGGGATTATTTTCAAGTAAAATTCTACATTAGAAGATACCTTACACAGTACTAAGATTATACTGAACACTACATTGTTTATTATGGCTATGTTTCACAGAAATTGTACTCGAAAGGAATGGTGGGGTTCCAGCCAAAACATATTTTCAAGGAAATAAGCTCTGATTATAATACATTGATAAAAAAAGGGTCATATTACTCTTGGCCATTTTACAGGTTTTAATTACTTAATTGTTGGAACAGAGGCAATGTCCACTTTCTAGTTAGGAAAAGTGATGACTGTTAATGACTGCTGATGTTGTGCTAAAAAAAACATGTGAAACTTTCCCATTGGAATCAAGAATATGCGCTTGACTTTTCAAAATAGTCAGTACTATTATTTTGAGATATAAGCACAAGGAAAAAAAACACCAATTAAAACTTAAAATGAACAAGAAACAGCCTAAGTCATTCAAAATAAACGTAATAGTTGTTTTTTAGTTTGGTAATTATTATTATTATTATTATTATTATTATTATTATTATTATTTGGCAGACGCCAAAAATATTCTAATGCCACATTTATTTCTCCCACTAGACCAAACTGATTTGAATGTGGTTTGAGCATCCGATGAGAAGTCAGGTGTTAAATCTTGAACTGCAGAAAAAGTATGGGTCTTTTAATTTTGTGTAATGTTGAATTAGCTGCCATGGAATTGAATATTTGATTTTTTTTGCTATACAACATCTATATAGTGTTTAAATTATTCAAATCCATTCATAGGGTTCTTTAGTGTAAAACATCAAGCAGGGTCATATTGGAATGATTTAAAGGGCATGGGTGTTTTTCAATAATTAAAACATGGCCTCATATTTTACTATTTGGTGATGTTATCTCAATGGAAAGACAATCTGAAAAGTATGTGAATTTTTTAGTGGTATGTCCCACATTAAGACCAATTATGACTTGACTCAGAAATTCCTGTTCCAGGAAGTACAGTAGAATATAGCTACCCCCACATTATCCACTGATGGCATTGTGAGCTCTGTTTAGGTGAATAATAGACGGTTTCAGTTTGTTTTATTTTTTCATTACTGACAGATTTACAAAAGAAAAAGAGGATTTTTTTGTTCTCATTCTTTATATCAGCTTTTGGTCTTTTTTCAGATTTAATTATGTAATATGTTTAGAAGTGTTATGTGGCTACTGGTAAATGATCCGATATACATGAATACAATGAGCTCACACAGCAGGTATCACAGTATGCCGTTGCACACATGTTCAAGACACATTGATGCAGGGCATCATCATGATAATGTGTGAATTGAATTCAACAGCATATCACCTCATTAACCCATAACTACTATCCACGGGTCCTGTGGACTCGGAGCACTTTTAAAATGCCCACTGCTCTTCTGCTACGGGCTGTCGCTCATTGTGCCCTCTAATAGTTTCATGTCAAGTCAGCACCAGTTGTATGATAGCATTCTTGCTGGGCTGGCTGCTCTGAGTTTCTGCGCAGGTGGGTATTTAGATTGTACTTGCGTGACATTTCCTGATCAATCATGAGATTTAGAATTAATAATCTTTGGAGTAAATAGTAGTTGGCTCAAGTCATATGAAGTTGATATGTTGCAAAAGGAAAGAACAACACTTTTCCAGTTTTTTCAAATACATTTTTCATAATAATTATTTACTTATTTTGGTTAATGGCACTATGTTATGCCATTCTAAACATTGCTGGGATAAATAGTTGTGTTCTCTACATGTCTGCAGCCCCAAATGACAGTCTAACACGCTTGCACTTGGGAAAGCCCTAGCTCGTCCCTTTATAGAGTGCAGAATGACCAACACCAAAGTACCTTGCAAACTCCGCTCCCTTATAGTGAATATTCTTGGGACCCCGCTGCCTGCTGACCCAATCCTTGTGGATGAAATACTCAAGCCCATCAAAGGCCCGAAAGACAAATGTCTCTCCGTCTCTAAATTGTCTGTTTCTTGGACCAAATAAACGATGGGTCCACAGGACCCGTGGACAGTACTTAATTCACTTCTTTTGGTGGATAGTGGTTATGGGTTAAAAAAGGCCCCAACATTAGATAAATATCCTATTGGGCGCACCAGGTGCATTGTGTGAGAATGTACACTGTATATCACATTTTATGTGGGGGAACTAAATATTATTACTGCCAGCAAAGCCTAACACCGCACATCATCCTGAGAACACCATCCCTACCGTGAAGCATGGTGGTGGCAGCATCATGCTATGGGAATGCTTCTCTGCATCAGGGCCTGGAAAGCTCGTGAAGATAGAGGGCAAAATGGATGCAGCAAAGTACAGAGAAATCCTGGAGGAAAACCTGCTGAAGTCTGCAAGAGACCTGGGACTTGGGAGAAGATTCATCTTCCAGCAGGACAATGACCCCAAACATACAGCCAAAGCCACACTGGAGTGGCTTAAAAACAAAAAGGTCAATGTCCTGGAGTGGCCCAGTCAAAGCCCGGACCTCAATCCAATTCAGAATGTGTGGAAAGAGTTGAAAATTGCTGTTCACCAAAGGTCCCCATCAACTTGACAGAGCTTGAGCAATTTTGCAGAGAAGAATGGGCAAAAATTGCAGTGTCCAGATGTGCAAAGCTGGTAGAGACTTATCCAAATATACTTATGGCTGTAATTGCTGCCAAAGGTGCCTCTACCAAATATTGACTCAAGGGGGTGAATACTTATAGTGAATATTCTTGGGACCCCGCTGCCTGCTGACCCAATCCTTGTGGATGAAATACTCAAGCCCATCAAAGGCCCGAAAGGCAAATGTCTCTCTGTCTCTAAATTGTCTGTTTCTTGGACCAAATAAACGATGGGTCCACAGGACCCGTGGAAGGTACTTAATTCACTTTTTTTGGTGAATAGTAGTTATGGGTTAAAAAAGGCCCCAACATTAGATAAATATCCTATTGGGCGCACCAGGTGCATTGTGTGAGAATGTACACTGTATATCACATTTTATGTGGGGGAACTAAATATTATACTGCCAGCATAGGTAGCTCTGCAGAAATAATGCAAGTATGATGTGAGTTATGCCTGTTATATTAAAAATGTCAGACTTTGTTTGATTAAGACTTTTTTGTATCATTTTTGTTAAAGTACAGTTTTTCTTTTTATATAATATCACCTGTTTTTTTAGGATATCTTGAAAGAAAACTCCCTGTCAACAGCAGTTCCTGCATAGTTTAATGTTTTTTAATATTATCATTTCAGGTTTAACTTAAGTTTTATATTACAGTACATGATTGAGTGATGCACACAGAGGGTACAAAGCTTTCAGTATTTTCAGCTTCTTTGTATATGATGAATTGGTTATATTTTATCAGTTTTTTTAAGGTTTATTTTGTATTAAAAAAAAAATATATCATCTACCAATATCTATACACTTTAGAAGTATTTATTCATTGGCACTCAAATTGGCAATTTTGTTTTAAATATTTGCACTCACCTGTGCATATGAGTACTTGTACTTTTTTGTTGAGAATTTCACCCCTGGTTGTTGACAATGACACTGTGAACTACTTTGTCGTCATTTTGGTGGTCACAAAGAAATAGTCTTAGTTATCCAATATCAACTTATTGGAAATATGGTTGTAATAAATGTTTGACTGGGATAGTATAAAAACACATCAGGAAATAGACCATTCTATATTTAACCAGCAGTTAGTCAACTTTTTTCAAACACCTTTTAAGACACTCAAATCCAAAACAATCATTAGAACATGAAGCACACTGTTTTTGAAAAACATTGTTTTACTTTGTCTGCAAGTGCACACTATCACCTCTGCTGTATGTATTTTCAAATGAGTTGCTGGGAAAGACCTTGTGGAGTACATATAAAGGGACATCTTGTAGGCCAGACGGTGCCTTACAGAAAAAGAGGCTTGCCACGTATACTTT
This sequence comes from Acipenser ruthenus, assembly GCF_902713425.1. Taxonomy (NCBI): domain Eukaryota; kingdom Metazoa; phylum Chordata; class Actinopteri; order Acipenseriformes; family Acipenseridae; genus Acipenser; species Acipenser ruthenus. The sequence continues at coordinate 52,884,642 of NC_081193.1, read as the reverse complement.
ATGTTTAGACTTTACTCATGAATAAATACCAGTCATACTTGAGTTTTGCCAAAACCCCGCATAACTAGTATGTATGAACAAGACAAGGAATATAATACTGTTGTTTCAGAAGTATTTTTAAAACATTTATTTTTCTGTAGGAAATCACTGTTGTTTGCTACAAAATTAGTAGATGATCCCTGTTATTATTATTATTATTTATTTCTTAACAGACACCCTTATCCAGGGCGACTTACAATTGTTACAGTAGTCACACGTTTGGTTCTAGACAGTTTACAAACTGTATTTATTATTATTTATTTCTTAGCAGACGCCCTTATCCAGGGCGACTTACAATTGTTACAAGATATCACATTATTTTTACATACAATTACATTATTTTTTTACATATAATTACCCATTTATACAGTTGGGTTTTTACTGAAGCAATCTAGGTAAAGTAACTTGCTCAAGGGTACAGCAGCAGTGTCCCCCACTGGGGATTGAACCCACAACCCTCCGGTCAAGAGGCCAGAGCCCTAACCACTACTCCACACTACTGCCCTATATGTTATATGTAATCCCATAAGACAAACTTGCATCAAGATCAGAGCTTACCAGTGTGAAAAAGTATTTGCCCCCTGTCTGATGATCTGCATTTTTGCATATTTTTGACACTGAATGTTATCAGATCTTCAACCAAAAGCTAATATTAGATAAAAGGGACCCTGAGTGAACAAATAACACACAAATTTGATACATATTTCATTTATTTATTAAAGAAAGTTATGCAACACCCAATGCCTCTGTGTGAAAAAAAAATTCGCCCCTTAGACTCAATAACTGGTTACGCCACTTTTAGCAGCAATAACTGCAACCAAACACTTCCTGTAGTTATTGATTAGTCTACTCTGCATTGATCCCATTTTTGCCCAGTGTCTTTCTGATGGTGGAGTCATGGACACTGACCTTAGCCGAGGCGAGAGAGGCCTGCAGATCCCTGGATGTTGTTCTAGGGTTCTTTGTGACATCCTGGACGATTTTACACCTTGCTCTTGGAGAGATTTTGGCAGGACGGCCACTCCTGGGAAGATTCACTACTGTCCCAAACTTTCTCCATTTGGACAATATGGCTCTGACTGTGGTTCGGTGGAGCCCCAGAGCCTTAGAAATGGCTTTGTAACCCTTTCCAGACTGATAGGCATCAACAACTTTTTTCCGGAGGTCTTCAGGAATTTCTTTTGTTCGTGACATGATGTGCCTCTAGAACCTGTGAGCTACCACTCTGATGGTAAGGGCCAAAGTTAGTCAGATTTATATTGGGCAGGGCTGGCCCAAATCAGGCCTGGTTGTTAAACAAAGTACTCAAACAGCTGACCCTAATTATCCCTTTAATTGGGTTGAGTTAACTAGGGGGGCAATAACTTTTTCACACCTGAAGATTGCATGTTTGATTACCTTGCACACCAAACAAATGAAAGAAGCACCAAACTTTGGTGTCATTTTTTTCTCTCAGACTCCCTCTATATACTACTACAAGCCACAAAAAAATCTGACCAAATACAATGTGAAAAATGTGCAAAAATGCAGAAAATCAGACTCAGGGCAAATACTTTTTCACAACACTGTATATATATATATATATATATATATATATATATATATATATATATATATATATATATATATATTGTAACCTGGCCGGCACTCACGTCGTTCGTTTGCCCCTTTAAAAGCAGACCCAGGACACAGGAAATGGATTTTAAGCGCTGACGCGCTATATTTAATTCACTAAAATAAACACAAACAAAAATAAACACCTAGCTCCGTGTTGGTGCAATGACTATACAGGCAGGTCCCTGACTAGCTCGCAGGACGGCTAAAGCCCGCCGCACACAGCCCGACTCAAGCCGTCCCGACTCATCTCATCTCAACTGGCCGTACAGAGTTTGGATGAATCATATCAGTGTGCGTGCCCTTAAAACCAAGATTATGCAGATTTCATTCGGGATGTCTTCAGATTTGAAGATTGAACATGTTGAATCTTTTTCAGACGCAGTTTCGTTCAGATGTGATCAGTCTGTCTGTGTGCAGCGGTTGCCGACCAAGACTGACTGAGACCGGTTAGTCATAAGGGTGTCAACGAATGGTGAAGCAGATTTAAGTGACGTAGCTTGTCATGTAACTTGTCACAAGATGGCGGAATATTGACAGCTTTAGTTCCACAGGTAAAAATACATTAGTCTTGAATTGCTCTGAGTGTCCTGAATTCAAAAATATCAGATATGTGCACATTTGAATAGTTTTTTTTAGGCATTTACTAATCAAAGGTAAATAATTAATTTACCTTTTTATTATTAATCTACTGGCAGCCTATATTTTCTTACTGCGCTAAAACAGAAGTCACCGGTGTGTCGATCTCCAATAGGTCACAAATCACAAGCCCCTAGATCCACACACTGAGAAAAAAAAAGACGACAAAGTCAAATAAAAAATCAACAGGTTGGATTTTATTTACCACAGGCTAAAGTGTAGTAGACAAGCTATACAAAAAGTCAAACACTGCCTGAAACGTTTGCACGGTGTAAATGGTCAATTAATTAATAGGCTAAGTGCTTCTTTTGGTTGCCTCGCAGCGCTGTCTCCGCCGTCTAATCAGCATACGATGCCATGCATAATATGAGGGTCGCTATGATGGGCTAAGTTAATACAAAAATGTGTACAGGGCAGTATTAATTAAATCTGCATACATAGTAATCACCAGGATCTAGTTGTGGTCCGTCTAATTCAGTCTTAGCAGTGTGCGACACCCAGTCGGGAAAAACTCAATTGTGACATCAAACCAAAACTGAGCAGAACTGATCGCAAAATCTGTGCATACTCAGATGTGATGAGTTGGGATGGCTTGAGTCGGGCTGTGTGCAGCGGGCTTAAGCCGTTTACCTGCCAAACAAAACACAACAATCAGGTTTGACACAAAACAAAAAGGTTTTTACGCTTGAGCACCCTATCAAGCGGGCTTCTATACACATCAGCAGCCCTCTTGTTTACAATGATCACCAGGTGCAGGGGATAATTACTAATAAAACATGCAGGGAGGCTATTAACCCCCTCCCTGCTGTGTTACAATATATATAAGTCATAGACATGTTGCATTTTTCTAATCTGATGCATTATGAGCTTCAACAATTTACTCAAAGCCTCCACTAGTGTTTTCAACTATTATAACAACCTTGACTTGCATAAGAAGGAAAAACATTGAGTGAAATAGCTCGCATCAATCGATTTTCAAGGTGTGGTATCCGAAGCATAATCAACAAGTACAGAGAAACATCATCTGTAAATGACAAACCCAGGACTGGAAGATCCAAAAGCTGGCTAACAAGGATGAGCAATACTTGAAGATAAAATCCTTAAGGAATTGAAAGAAGACAAGCATTGATTTGACAACAGAACTAGCAGAAGGCACAGGTGTCTTTGTCCATCAGACCAACAGTACGAAGGTCACACTTGAAATCAGGACTTAAAGGAAGTGTTGCAGTAAGAATACCTCAGTTACGAAAGGGGAACAAGACTAAAAGGCTAAAATATGCACAAGAACACTGAAAGTGGACTATGGAACAATGGTCAAAGGTGCTTTGGACTGGTATATTGTTGATGCTCACAATGCATCAAAGTAGAAAAATGCAGCATGTCTGACTTTTCCACAGCAGTATCTATCTATCTCTCTCTCTCTCTCTCTCTCTCTCTCTCTCTCTCTCTCTCTCTCTCTCTCTCTCTCTCTCTCTCTCTATATATATATATATATATATATTTTAAAATCAGAGTTTTAAATTAGAGTTTTTCATTTTTTCATACTTAGGCCTTATTTCAAGCCTGTTAGAGTGGAACCTCACCTACTCTGTTGTATCAGTAAACACTGTTTCCAAAGCAGCTATTTTCTTTGTATCAACAGCTTTACATTTTTTCATTAAAAGTATGCATAAAAAAAAATCCTGCTGGTGGAGTTATATATAATAAATAGCTTTTTCACATTGGGGAATTAGATTATTTGCATCATTTAGCTGTCCATTTGTTATGGGTGAACTGGGTAAAAAAACCACTGGTTATACCATTATACACTGGAAATTGTAGTTAAGAGCATTATATAGGTATAGTACACAATGGAGATTAACCACAAAATTGTATTATTCACATATGATTTATTCATATGATCTGTAAACTATGAAACATTTCAAACTGAGTTAAAATATATGTATAGTACTTCTGCTGATTTGAAAATAAGCCGGATTCTTTGTTTTGAGTTTTTATTTGTTTTTGTTGCCTCCCTAATCAGTAGTTATAGGGCCCCTAAGTGGCTCACCTGGATGTGTGCAGTTGCCGGTCTTTGGGATTTCAGGAGGAGCATTGCATTGGCTCTGGTGCTCCAACAAGTTAGGGAGGCAAGTATTATAAGGGGGATACATTGGACTAAGTCATTTCAAACGGGCTCCCAACTACAACAAAATGTTGGATCATGGACTCATGTTATTAAATCATTTTACTTATAAACAACAGTAACATTGTTTTTACGAGGTGGAAAATGTATGGGTGAAGCACTTCAGTAGATTTACTGTGCCTTAGATATACAACAAATAATGTCTGGGTAAAAATGACTTTTAGACATAACACAGACAAATACAAACTAGACTGTGTTTTTAGATGTCTCTTCTTTGGGCCAGAATTCTGATATTAGTGTGGGAGTTTTTCACTGACAATTGATTCAAACTAAAAACTAATGAAATACCAGTTTTAACAGTATCTCCCTGAATATTAAGTTTATATTAAAAATACTAAATTATAAATAAATGCCCTTCAAGTGTTTAATAAAACCCTGTTTTTTACAGTGGATGTTTAAATGTGAACTAAACCATTTTATATAACCATGTCTACCTAAGTTATAACAATACATGTGTGATTTATAGAACTTTGCTTTGTGGTTTCCTATAATGCTGGATAACTTGAAATAACATTCAGCTTTTTTGGGGGATTATGAACAGCTTCTGACAAACACGACATATCCTGAAGCATGGCTGTAGTGTTTACATTCTTGCCCCCTGTACCAGAATTAGCATCTTCATTGCTTCCGGTCAGGTAGCAGCTTGGTGTACCCCAATACCAGTCTGTGTATACGCTTATTCTCACTCAAGAGTTTGTGGCTCCTGCCACACATAATGAGGTACTAAGCCCTCCATCTGCAAACTTAAATGGTTGCAGTTAGTCTGGCCAGACAATAAATAACAAATTAATAAAATAAACGTATCGTAATAAAACATTTCACCTGTCTCTCCACCTACATCTGCAGTATTAGGGAGTGAAGTAGAAAAAGGAAATACACCTTTAAGAGAGTGCAGTATAAAAAGCCTGCATATGTTTCTCTTTGCTGTCTCGATCACCCATGCCTTTCACCTTTGCGCTGAACACTTTTGCTTCCTGGACACGGTCACTTCACGTGGGGATCTGTAACAGATAGCCTCCGGCGCACAAACCCTGTTTGTTTGTGTGTCTTTCTTTTGTTTACTTTTCTTGTTTCTGTAGTTTTCCTTGAATGATTAGTATATGTGTTTTTATACTAACTTGGATTGCCACTAACTCTGCACATGCGCTAGAACAGAACAGTCATTGAATTTGTATATATATTAAGGACAACAAATCTTAACGAAAAAAGATTGCCTCAACTACTACAAAGCCAAGGACTGGGTGACCATTGTACATATTTATTTCTCTGTACTGGTGTGTAATAAGAGGTAGATTGTGGGAACCGTGGATCTGCGCCTTGTTTTACTGTCGGTGGGTGAAGACTGTTCTTAATAATCTTTTATTTCAGTATTTTGAACTAAGTGTAGAGTGACCATTGTGTTTCAAGCCTGACTGTTACAAGTTCTCCTGAACTAAGTTTCAGACAGTAGCTGCACAGATGCAAGACTGCAGTCTGCCTGACATCACATACAGAATGGCTTTACAGTGACATACAGAATGAAGGGGTGTCCAATCAAAAAATAAAATAACATAAATTTTTGTACAAAGGACAAAATGCTAGAAAAATCTACTTGCCTCCAAAAAATTGCTAAACCATTACATATAAAATAGTTTAAATATTTTTGTAATTTTTATTATGTTAAATATTATTCTTAGAGCTGGCGGTCAAACTGTACTGGGCTCCTCCTGCAGACAAAGGCAATTTAATAGTATTGTTGCACTAATTTAAATAAGTTTCTTACTGTGTGTGACTATGGGTTTGTGAATTAAAAGGATATGTGTATTTGTGTACTCTGTATATATTTTTGCTTTGAGGTTTAGTTTAAAAAATGTTCATTTGTCTGAATAACTTGTCCGATACACTATGCAATTTCGGTGCAATCCGATCGCATGCGATTGGATTGCATTCCATGATTGCATGTTATCACATCATTATTGCACCGTGCAATCGGGCTTGATCGGATTGCATCCTATCGCAAGCTATCGAGCGGGGCTCTATTTTCATGCAATCGGATGTGATCGCCCTGGACAAGTATCCAATCAGTGAGCAAGGAGGAGTCACATGACAGCATCTACGCTGGCAGTCAAAGAACTTGCTCCTGTATTCATACTCATACACATGAAACTGTGGTAAACTGGTAAAAGTTTTAAAAGTTTTCTATGTACAAGTTTACAAGCACCTGGTCAATTTAAACATTTTAATAAAAATAATGGCAGGGGAAATAAAACTACAAAGTAATCAATCAATTTAAGTAGCTAACCAAGAAAATGTTAGCAAATTAATCCAACTGAAGTATGAAAGGTGAGTTATTTGTGGGGTTTAATAACGTGTATATGTGCTGAGTGTTTAACGTTTTAAACGTAAAATGTAAAGCCCCACAAATATTTTATACGTTACTTCGGTAGTGTATAAAATAACGATGAAAATAATATGCCCATCAATTAATGAGATGATTACTCCTGTTTAGTAATACTCTCTCTCTCTCTCTCTCTCTCTCTCTCTCTTTCTCTCTCTCTCTCTCTATATATATATATATATATATATATACAGTGCCTTGCAAAAGTATTCAGACCCCTGACCAATTCTCTCATTGAAATTTCGTTCTGTTTGATATTTTATTTTAAAACACTGAAACACCCATAACGAATGGACAATCAAAATGAACGATACACTGTTGGAGTAAGTTAATGAGATCAGATTGTGAATAAAAGTAGAATTGCATGTACCTGTTTGTCTCATGTATGCAGTATTCTGCCTTTGCTTTATCCTATTCATTAAAGAATTAAAATGCAGTACAGAAAGCACAAATCCTGAATTGAAGCTGAACATTAATTCAAAATCAATCTGACACGAATCGTTTCAAAGTGCACCAAATCTTAATCCCAAGAATCCCAAACTGAGTTTTTATTCCAAGTCAACCCGACATGAAAAGTTTGATATGAAAAGTTAATCAGATCGTCACCGCACCACACCTGCTATACACCTGCTACTAATTACCACTTTGCCACAGGTCCCTATTGGCACAAGGAAGTACGGTTCCGCTCGATACTGGTTGATGAGAGTAAAGCTATTTGTGGTCCCCACTGGACAAAAAGGAATGTTAATGTCTGAGAATTAGCTATGCTGAAGGACAGCCTATATATTTGGTAGAAGTAAAACATAAATAAATACATTAATAAATATTTAAATAAATGAATACATAAAGCAATACATATACATGTATTTATTTATTTATTTATCTTGATATTTATTTTTCACTATCACATGTAAACACTGCCATTTAATAGTATATGAAGATTTGTGTACATAAAGGTCATCATGCTTTCACATATTTTCACAACAACCCGGAACATTGCTTTGTTGCAGGACTTGTTGTCTGTTCAGTTTGTCTCGTCTGTCTTTTATGTTACATATATTGTAAGGGGAACGGGTCACACCATTACTTAGCATGGAAAGGGCAAGTGAGTGAATGAGTGGGGAGAATGTGTGTTGCTGTTTTTGGGGGTTGCAGAGCATGGATGTGACTGGAAACGACAGGAGGTTATATAAGGGGGTGCATGAGCCTGGGGACTGGAGACAGTCCAGCTCTGAACTTGAATGAGACACTGTGGGTGCGACTGAGTGAGCGTGTGATCTGTGATCGGATAGAATATGCAGTGAAAGTGCCAAGACTAAAACATAGGGTTATTATTTTGGTTCTGTGAATTCCAGCCCCTGACAGGAATTCTCTGTAGTTTCAAATAAAACAAACATTTTGAGAATACTACTTCCAAAACATGAAAACGTTACAATATACTAAATGAACAGATCAAGCTTATTATCAAAATCAGATGAAAGCTTTCAATACAATCGGGATAATACATAATCATTATTTACAAAATCTAGTTCATCTCATTACTTGTTAAAAACTGTAACTTTACTGCTATACTACTTGCAAATGTTGTGAAATGGAAGTACACACTTTGTGGCGTGAAAGCTAGGGCATCTGCATCGCAAGCTGCACTGGAAGCATGTCTTGGGTTCGATTCCCACACAGGGTTTATATTGCATACTTAGAAATTAAATGTATTTTATTTATGTGTAACAAACACATTCTTAATGTGAAAGAAATGTAGTTGATATGAATGACACTTTAGCATATATATATATATATATATATATATATATATATATATATATATATATACACACACACACACACACACAGTGCCTATAGAAAGTCTACACCCCCTTGAACTTTTTTCACATTTTGTTGTGTCAGTGCCTCAGAGTTTCATGCATTTAAATGAGGATTTTTTCCCACTTATCTACACACCATACTCCACACTGTTAAGGGGAAAAAAGGTTTTATTGAGAAAAAAATTATATATTAAAAATACAAAATTGAAAGTCTCCACCCCCCTGAGTTAATACTTGGTGGAAGCACCTTTGGCAGCAATTACAGCTGTGAGTCTGTTGGGATAGGTCTCTACCAACTTTGCACACGTAGATTTGGCAATATTTGACCATTCTTATTTACAAGATTGTTCAAGCTCTGTCAAGTTCCTTGGGGAGCGTTTATGGACAGCAATCTTTAAGTCATGCCACAAATTTTCGATTGGATTTAGGTCGGGGCTCTGACTGGGCCACTCAAGGACATTTACCTTTTTGTTCCTTAGCCACTCCAGTGTAGCTTTGGCTGTGTGCTTTGGGTCGTTGTCATGCTGAAAGGTGAACTTCCATCCCAGTTTCAGCTTTCTTGCAGAGGGCAGCAGGTTTTCCTCAAGGACTTCTCTGTACTTTGCTCCATTCATTTTCCCTTCTATCCTGACAAGTGCCCCAGTCCCTGCCGATGAGAAACATCCCCATTGGTGATGCGCTGTGTTGGGTTTGTGCCAAACATAACGCTTTGCATTTAGGCCAAAAAGTTCCATTTTAGTTTCGTCATACCACAAAACTTTTTGCCACATGGCTACAGAATCTCCTGAGTGTTTTTCTGCATACTTCAAACGGGATTCAAGGTGGGCTTTCTTGAGTAATGGCTTCCTTCTTTCCACCCTACCATACAGGCCAGATATGTGGAGTGCTTGGGATATTGTTGTCACATGCACACTTTGACCAGTCTTGGCCATAAAAGCCTGTAGCTCTTACAAAGTTGCCATTGGCCTCTTGGTAGCCTCTCTGCTCAGTCTCCTTCTTGCTCGGTCATCCAGTTTGGAGGGATGGCCTGATCTAGGCAGGGTCTTGGTGGTGCCATACACCCTCCACTACTTAATAATCATCTTGACCATGCTCCAAGGGATATTCAAGGCCTTTGATATTTTTTTATACCCATCCCCTGATCTGTGCCTTTCAACAACTTTGTCCTGGAGTTCTTTTGAAAGCGCCTTGGTGCTCATGGTTGAGTCTTTGCTTTGAAAAGCACTACCCAGCAGAGGGAACCTACAGGAACTGCTGAATTTATTCTGAAATCATGTGAATGACTACAATTTAACACAGGTGGAGGCCACTTAACTTGGTGTGTGATTTTGAAGACAAATGATTACACCTGAGCTAATTTAGGATTGCTATTACAAGGGGGGTGGACACTTATCCAACCAAGCTATTTCAGTTTTTATTTTTAATTAATTTTCTACAAATTTCTAGAATATTTTTTTCACTTGGAAGTTGTGGGGTAGGATGTGTAGATAAATGAAAAAAAAAAACTATTTTAATGCATTTTAATTCCAGGCTATAAGGTGAAAATTTTGAAAGGGGGAGTAGACTTTCTATAAGCATTGTAATATATATATATATATATATATATATATATATATATATATATATATATATATATAAAGGCAGGATTTGAACCCTAATTAGTCATACTTTCACTCCAGCTACGCTATACAGATTCACAGCATAACTAAGCACCAAGCAAATAGGCATAACTGTAAAAGCGGTGGGGGTCAAGGTTGCCCCAATTGTTTTTACTAACTTGGCTTATGTTTTTCAGGCACAATAAAAGCAGATCAAACTTGCATCAAAAACACAAGTTAGTAGAAACAACTGAAATAACTTAGCTTGTATTTTTTATACAAGTTAGAAGAAACAATTGGGGCAACCTTGGCCCCCATTTGTTTTACAGTCGTGCCTATTTGCTTTGATATCTCAACTTTAAATGGTTGTGCACTTTTGTTTTTTGTTTCAGATTGAAACAGTCCGATGAGGAACCAGTCCCTATACAGAAACAGTATTGTGACAAGGACAGCAGATGGTGGTGAAGCTGTCCAAGGGCAGGTATATAAATTAGGGGAGAGTTATGAAAGAATTTGGGGTGTTTTGAAGAGCTCAGGGGGCAGGTAGACTGGGAGTTTTGAGGGAGCGATTAGCAATTTAGGCCTTTGGGATGGGGGTTGGTGTCGTAGGGGGATTTGGGATGAGGGAATGCCTCTGGAGCACCATATGTCCTGGGTGGTTTATTTTGTTTACCATCATTTGCTCTATAGTAGATGTGAAGTGTACAAATATGGAAAATCAGCATTTCTGTTTGTGTTTTATACTGAATGTGCCAACACACATGAGGATGCTGTGTCGCAATAGAAAGTCATCTTTAAAAGGTGTGGTACCTTTTTATTCTAAATATTTGAATTACCTGAGAAATGTAATCTGCATTAGATGCAATGACAGGCCATTATCATTTGAATACTGCTGCAGACATTGAAGGATACAAACTGGTTGACCTGAATGCTAGACTGTACAGACTTTTAAAGAAACACGGTAGACATTGCCATTCACCCATTTGTTGAATTTTATTGGATACATCAATTGATTCAGGTGGCAGTGCTTGTACTAATAGAAAGGGTTCCCTGGATAGCAATAGACAACAGCTTATAGTTCCAACACAAGGAATCACAGCCTGGAAATTAGTGACAGGTCATTTTGAATGATATGTTCCAAGATGTTGTTAAAAAAAAAAGCTCCTGGAGCTCCCGAGTGGTGCATCCAGTAAAGGCGCTCCACGTGGAGTGCAGGATGCACCCTATAGCCTGGAGATCGCAGGTTCAAATCCAGGCTATGTCATTGCCGACCGTGACCAGTGGTTCCCTGCGTAGGGAGGGCTTAAGTCGGCAGGGCAATCCACGGTTCACCATGCACCAGCGACTCCTCTGGCTGATAGGGCGCCTGCGGGTCTGCAGTGGAGCCATTCAGATCTGTGTTGTCCTCTGACACTATAGGTCTGGTGGCTTTGCTGTGGATCTGCAGTGCGAAAAATGATGGCTTGGCAGGAACACGTTTTGGAGGACGCGTATTTCGGCCTCCGTTTCCCGAATCGCCGTGAACCGGGATTAATAATAACACAATTGACGATTCCAAATTGTGGAGAAAACGGGTAAAAAATCATTGGCAACGCCTAAATTAAAAAAAAAAAAAAGCTCCTGGGCATGAAGTCTACAGGCCACTTGCAGGGGTGTCAAGGAAAATAAACAAAACATTCCTAAGCAAACTGAAGGATACCATGCATCAAGAGGTGTTGTATGTCCCTGTGGAAATCCTTTTTGCTGTTTTTAATTTTATTGTGTTGAAGGAAACCACCCTCAAGACAGATAATGCCTACCATGAAAAAATCTTGTGCCTCCACATGCCACATTTCATTGATCTTTCTTTTTTCTTTCAAAACAGCAGTGCAAAGGACAACTGACTTCAAAATCACCATGTATATCATGAGAACAGGCCTAAAATTCAGATATTTTATGAGACTATACTTTTCAAGTTTCACCTTGCTATAAACTGCTTATGGGATCATTTGTTTTGTATATCAGTGTTTCTCAACAGCCGGTCCATGGACTGGTGCCGATCCCCAGAGGAGTCTTTGCTGGTCCCTGGCGTGAGTTACACCAACTGCAGGCAATAAGGTGTGACCGAGCGTTAAGAAGTTGTATATTTATAGTGACCAAGAACCTTTTATTTTGTTATTTCATTAGCTTTCATTTGATCTGCAGTGCATTAACCCTTTGCGGTCCATTGTCGGACTGGTTCCGACATTGCAATTATTCCTCACAGGTCCTTTGTCGGACTGGGTCCGACATCATTATAGCAATGCAAAAAACGGGTTTCTAGTCGTTTTTTCTCCGGAAAAAGCCGAGAAAACCATTCAATTGCTGAGTGGGAGCGACAGGAGCCGAGACAAGTCGAAAAAAAACAAAAAAAAAAAGGCGTATCTCATGATTAGTCATACATGGTATCTGGTATCAGATAACGGGGCGGGTATTAAGTAAACAAGTTGGCTGACTGAATCAGCACACAGAGAACACAGACATTTGCAGAGCTTTTTTGAGATGTTATAGTAATAACATAATGACTTGGATCGCATTATTGAGGAGTTTGGTGATAAAACGAGTGATCCGGAGATGATCGATCGGTATGTACGACTATTATTATTATTATTTATTTATTTCTTACATAGGTGAACGCTATAGCAAACGAAAGGGTGGGGCGGGGCTGGAGATGCCTAGTGAGTGCTTTGTTGATATGCAGGGCCATTTAAACCCGTTTGACTGTGGAAAAAAATACTTTTAAACAGCGCGTCTAAAATTAACTGCGCGTGTGAAAATTAATTAGACCTGACGTGCGATTAATAAATGGACCGTAAAGGGTTAAACAAAAAAACAAAACAGTTCACTCTCATTGGCTGCATACACTTATAATCGCATTGTGATTTATTATTTTGTATTATTTATTTCACACCACTATCTGACCTGGACCTTTGCTCCTTGCTCCTGGATTCCAGCTACTTACGACCTGGATCACCTTCCTACTTTCTTCTTCCAATTCATTGCCCCCACTCTTCTTCCTTTTATCTCCTCCCTCATTAACACCTCTATGGCTGCTTTCCCTCAGCCTTCAAAACTGCTCATGTCACCCCCATTCTTAAGAAACCTCTTGACCCTTCCTCTGCCGTCTCTATCCTCCTGTTCATCTCTAAAACTCTCAATCGAGCTGTCCACCGCCAGCTGGCATCCTTCCTCACCGAGCATCCTTGACCCTCTCCAATCCGGGTTCCACCCTGCACATTCCATGGAAACCACCCTCCTCGCTGCTTGGGCTGCCTCCCTCTCCTCCATTCCAATTCTCCTTGACCTCTCATCTGCCTTTGACACTGTTTATCATGCTATTCTCCTCTCCTCTCTCTCTGACCTGGCGATCTCAGGCACAGCTTTTGCCTGTTTTTTGTCTTTCTAACCGCTCCTTCCAATTTTCCGAACGTGGCTCTCCTCGTCCCCTCTCTACAGGTGTACTTCAAGGCTCTGTCCTGGGACCCCTCCTCTTCTCACTATACATCCACTCGCTAAGCACTCATCCTTCTGACTTCTCCTACCACCTTTACGCAGATGATGAAAAGATCTTCCTCTCCTTTCCATCCTTTGACTCCCACATCTCCTCCCGCATCTCAGAATGCCTCTCGGCTATCTCAACCTGGATGCGTTATCACCACCTCAGACTCAACCTCTCTAAATCTGACCACCTCTACTTTCCTTCTGCTTCCTCTCCCTCTCTTCTGCTTCAGTCTCCCTTAACTCTATCACATTTTCTTCATCTGCGAAAAACCTAGGTGTTACTCTTGACCTCTCCCTCTCTTTCTCTCAACACATATCTTCCCTGACATGCACTTGCCGCTTCTTTCTTAGCAACAACTACCGAATCCATCTTTTTCTCACTACTTACTCCAACCAACTCCTGGTCCAAGCTCTTGTACTCTCCAGGCTGGACTACTATAACTCTCTCCTTACTGGTCTCCCTGTTTCTGCTATCCGCCCCTTTCAGCTCGTTCAAAATTCTGCTGCTCGTCCTGTTTTCTCCCAACCTCGCTATTCTCATGCTACTCCTCTGCTTCGCACTCTCCACTGGCTACCTATCTCTGCTTGAAATCAAATCAAGACCCTTGTTCTTGCTTACCGCTCTCTTCACCACACTGCCCCCTCCTACCTCAAATCCCTTGTGTCTCCCTACACCCCCACTCGTCTTCTCCACTCCTCCTCTACAGGCCGTCTGTTCATGCCTTCCCTCCACTCTCATAAGAACATAAGAACATAAGAAAGTTTACAAACGAGAGGAGACCATTCGGCCCATCTTGCTTGTTTGGTTGTTAGTAGCTTATTGACCTCAGAATCTCATCAAGCAGCTTCTTGAAGGATCTCAGGGTGTCAGCTTCAACAGCATTACTGGGGAGTTGGTTCCAGACCCTCACAATTCTCTGTGTAAAAAAGTGCCTCCTATTTTCTGTTCTGAATGCCCCTTTATCTAATCTCCATTTGTGACCCCTGGTCCTTGTTTCTTTTTTCAGGTCGAAAAAGTCCCCTGGGTCGACATTGTCTATACCTTTTAGAATTTTGAATGCTTGAATCACATCGCCGCGTAGTCTTCTTTGTTCAAGACTGAATAGATTAAATTATTTTAGCCTGTCTGCATACGACATGCCTTTTAATCCTGGGGTAATTCTGGTCGCTCTTCTTTGCACTCTTTCTAGAGCAGCAATATCCTTTTTGTAATGATGTGACCAGAACTGAACACAGTATTCTAGATGAGGTCTTACTAATGCATTGTGAAGTTTTAACATTACTTCCCTTGATTTAAATTCAACACTTTTCACAATATATCCGAGCATCTTGTTGGCCTTTTTTATAGCTTCCCCATGTTGTCTAGATGAAGACATTTCTGAGTCAACAAAAACTTGGTTCTTTTCACAGATTCCTTCTTCAATTTCAGTATCTCCCATATGATATTTATAATGCACAGTTTTATTGCCTGCGTGCAGTACCTTACACTTTTCTCTATTAAATATCATTTACCATGTGCCTGCTCAGTTCTGAATGCTGTCTAGATCATTTTGAATGACCTTTGCTGCTGCAACAGTGTTTGCCACTCCTTCTATTTTTGTGTCGTCTGCAAATTTAAAAAGTTTGCTTACTATACCAGAAGCTAAATCATTAATATAGATTAGGAATAGCAGAGGACCTAATACTGATCCCTGTGGTACACCGCTGGTTACCTCGCTCCATTTTGAGGTTTCTCCTCTAATCAGTACTTTCTGTTTTCTACATGTTAACCACTCCCTAATCCATGTGCATGTATTTCCTTGAATTCCTACTGCATTCAGTTTGAGAATTAATCTTTTATGTGGGACTTTGTCAAAAGCTTTCTGGAAATCTAAATAAACCATGTCATATGCTTTGCAATTATCCATTGTCAATGTTGCATCCTCAAAAAAATCAAGCAGGTTAGTTAGACACGAACTCCCTTTCCTAAAACCATGCTGACTGTTTCCCAGGATACTGTTACCATATAGGTATTTTTCCATTTTGGATCTCATTATAGTTTCCATAAGTTTACATATAATAGAAGTCAGGCTTTGGTCTGTAGTTACCTGGTTCGGTTTTGTCTCCCTTTTTGTGGATTGGTATTACGTTTGCAATTCTCCAGTCTGTTGGTACAACCCCTGTGTCAAGAAACTGTTGCATGATCTTGGTTAGTGGTTTGTAAATAACTTCTTTCATTTCTTTGAGTACTATTGGGAGGATCTCATCCGGCCCAGGGGATTTGTTTATTTTAAGAGCTCTCAGTCCCTTTAACACTTCTGCCTCTGTTATGATAAAGTTATTTAAAACTGGATAGGAACAGGTCGACATGTGGGGCATGTTGTCCGTGTCCTCCTTTGTAAAAACTTGTGAAAAGTAATCATTTAATATATTTACTATTTTTTTCTTCATTTATGATTTTGCCATTTGTATCTCTTAGACATTTAACCTCCTCTTTGAATGTTCTCTTGCTGTTATAATATTGGAAAAACATTTTGGAATTGGTTTTAGCCCCCTTAGCAATGTTCATTTCTCTCTATGTGTTTGCAGTTCCAAGTACTCTTTCTGTGTACTTTGTTTTTGGTCCCTTTTAAACGCTTTTGGGATGTAATTGTTTTGCGCCTTTACATTTTTTAAAAAACAGCCATCCTTTTCCTGTGGATGTTTTCTCTATTTTACTCCAAGTTCTTCTCTTCCCTAGCTCCTCTGTGGTGGAACCAGCTACCAGAGAACTTCAGGACTGCTCCATCTCTCACCGCCTCCTCTAAATCTTACCGGTAATGAAAAAAGATGGCAGTGAGTACAAACCTGGCACTGTGTGTAGTGGGTTGTATTTAAACAGATATTAACAAAAAGGATATTGTTGTAAAATTCTCAATTTACAACCAATTTATTTTAAAAACTCAATTTCATTTTTTACAATGGACAATTAAAAGGTAAGCATATTCCTGTTACAGTTGTTTGAAAAGGTACTGTATATAAAAAAATACAATAAATAGATGTTTATTTAGCACAAATATTAAAGTATTACGATATATCCGTCAATTTGCCTAACCTGCAGGAGAGCCTGAGCCAATGTTATGCTCACTATGGAATCCAGAGCGAAGACCGGCAACTTCGCATAGCCAGGATGCAAACCTGCGCTCCCCTGACTGTGTGACTGACCATGCACACCACCCAAGTGCACCTTTACCTGATGAGCCACTCTGGGTCAATATATAAACACTTAAAGGATTAAAAAGTGGCTTTAAAGTTGAGCTGGATTCAAACCAAGGCCTCCACAGATTATGTGCCCCTTGCAAAAAAACAATTATATATACTCTTCCATAATCATCTCTGCACTTTAGTTAACTATTGGGTTACAGAATTAGAACTGACAAGCCTCAGATAGGACAGGTGGCATGTTTTTCATTTATTACCTCAGCTGCTGGTGTGGGGAGCTTGTGCCTGGAACAAGTCCAAATGTCACAACAAATTAATAGGGTGGTATTTTTTTTTTAACTTGCTTGACACTTCACAAGTATTCCTGCTGTCCCTGACTAAACTGTTTCAAGCAAATGGGGAAGTGTATAAAGTGTAAAAAACAACCTCTTTCAGTTTTCTTTTCTCTAAAATGAAGTAATGATCATTATTAGTTTTAATTAAAAATGTCCCAAAATAAGTGTAATGTTTTACAGACTTGTGCAATGTACTAATCAGTATTAAGAAAACTGTAAAAAAAAGGGCATATTTTCATCAGGGCTCATTTAGACACTTAAGAGACAGTCCCAAATGTTTTCTGCCAATTGTCAAACTACTTAATTTATAGTAAGACTAATGAAATCTTAGGAGGAGAAAGAGGAGAGCTAACATAAGCAGCAAAAAAAAAAAAAAAAAAAGATAACTGCAGTATAAATCATGTTAATTTCCGATTTGGTGTCACCCTCCCATCTCGGCCAGCTGCAAGGAACGTGCTAGAGAGCAGTTAAACAGTTCTTAGCTTGCCCTCTATTGACCTTAATCAAGTCATTTCTCATTTTTTTTGTAACAAATGTGTCCTTTTGAATTTTTCCATGAGTGTGGGAAACATGGCAATTTGAAGGCATTATCTAAAGCATATGTTTACTTGACTTGTTTTTATAGTTTTTCCTTAACATTTTTTTGAAGTTATGGCTTATAACCTGTAAACATATGATATGAATGACCTGTAAACATATAATATGAACACATTCAGTATATCTAATACATATATTTTGGAAATGTCACTAACGGGGATGCACATTACATTCCGCAGAGTAATTTAAATTTTAAAACCCAAAACGATCAAATTGACCGGCTTGGCGCTTCTAGTGTTAAATATATAAGGAAATGACATCTCATAAAAGTTTTATCACACAGATCAACACATTCAGCAACTGTCTTCTGACAGCAATTAAACCAGATGGTATGTCACCAGCTCTTACTATATTTTATGTATAGTGAATTTTAGCAGTTGTATCAAACTACAAATGCAATAACAGTGTATCCGTTTATCAACTGTGATTCGATCACAAACATAATTTATGGATAAACTGTGTGATTATGTTTATTTATGGCGTAATCTGGCATTGACAGCATAGCTTATTCGAGAGATAACATCCTTTACAGAAAGTGCAGTAGGCCACCTTTTGTGGAATGTGACTAGAGATGCGCAGGTCGCAGACAGTTTAAGTTGGACCAGTGGGATTGGCAGAGTTGAAAGACCACTGTCACAATATGAAAAAAATGTGGAAGGCTGTTCAGTCAGCCAGTTAAAGGCACATTAAGAGAAATTATAATAACTAATTACTGAAGCTACATAGGCTAAAAAAGAAAAAAAAAAGAAACAATTTGTTTCCTCCCCCCAGCTCTCCTTCTTTTGTTTCAAGAACCAAACAGTAGAGCAAAGCGCTCCCTTTTGTACAGCAAACCCGCCCCTGTAGTCAGTGGAATACTAATCGCTGTTTACATTTTAGGGATTTTGTCCTGCCACACTGTCCCATTCTGGAATGGCTCAAGTACTCGCACAATTCTAATATGAGTTTGGTATACAGTACCTGAATGGATCAGAACCATTCCAGAATGGGTCAGATTCTCAATTTGTGCATTAACATACTAAATACATTCTACTGAATTCGTATACCCTTCAGTACTGTGAAGTTTTGTGTCCAAAATTCTGCAATGTTACAGATACTGTGCAATACAATGTTTTTTCTTTTTTTTTTCTTTTTTTATAAAGGATTAACTAGAGGCCAGCATTATGTTTTTCTGCAGGTACACATGTTAGGGAAGCTTATATCTTTACATTTCAATTCAGAGGGTGATTTATGATTATATTTTTTAAATAATTTATTCATGTGCTTATTTATTTTGGGGGTTGGTGTTTTGCAGGAATGAATGGTGGGTTGTATTGCAGTAGAGAGTTCCTAAAGGGTTTTGAGGCTTGTTTACTTTTTATTTTATTAGAAATTGAGCCTTTAAAAAAAATAAAGTTAAATTACATTAAATACTGGGTTAAATTACACATTGCTAACACGTGTTTACTAGCTTTTGCACTAGACTATGAATATAATTGTAAATATACATTAGAAGATGGTTAGGATTTTTCCTGTAACCTGATTGGTCCCGTACCTCTGGTAAAGGACCTTGAATGTTATCTTTCAAACTATGTTAAATCACTGTTCCAATCAAGGCACCGGAAAATATGTTAACACAGTATTCATTTATGTAATTTACCTTTTTTTCTGCTTGATGAAAGAAAATCTCCATTCTAGTACACGCCCTCAATGGAGACTGAAGTCTGCTTCCTTACTGTCCTATACGTTCAATCTATCTATTTAAATATAGCAAATAAAAAGTTTAAAAAAAATGAAGAGTCGTGTTTATTGTCAGTGACAATACAATAACCACAATAGCATTAGCAACTGGTCTCCGGTTTAAATGACAAGTTGTAGAAATCAAACAATGGTGTCACAGGAAATTGGTAGACCATCAAAGCAGTAGATATCGCCTTTACTGCGCATGTGCAAATTTCTGGAATTGAAGGGAGAGCTCACGCCAGTTGGCACTTTCTATCTGTGAACTTTAATAGTTGAACACCCTGTATATCTGTCTGTGGCTGAGATCGACGTCTTTGTTATAAATTTGACCCTCCATCACAAAACCAGGCACATCACCAAATTTTCAAAAATGAGATATCTATTCTATCGGATAGAGCTGGATTATCACTTCACAATGAGGTATGACTTGTTGAGATAAATTAATTCCTCTCAAAGTTATGACATTTGAAAGCCCCAGTGCTTGGAATATACAAAACCGAGAAAATCACTGTTAAAGTTTGACATTATCTCTAATAAACTCCTTAGCAACATACACTTATATTCATCCAATTTACATGAAATTTGGCAAACATATTCCTGACAATATGATTATGTAGATTTAAAATTAACAGTATGCCTCAATGGAAAATATATATTTTTTTACAATTACCATTGTTTATTGTTCATAAAACAAAATTCCAAAATTGAAGTATTGATACTATTAAATGCTTTTACTGAACTTAAGCTGGTGATAATGTAATATTTTGGCATAAAATGATTTACAATGGCAAAAGTAGTTTGTTTTTCAGTTTTAAGTGAGTAATAGTTTATAAAACATTAATTCTTATCTTATCACACACAGACACATTATTATAGTTTGGAAGTCCGCCTTAGTTTGCCAGCTGGAGCACCATATTTGGACAACTTTTATTATAACAATAAAAGTTCATATCATACAAAACAAAACTGCACCTGCGACTGAGGTGCACCTGTCCAATGCGGGACTGTAAGCCTGTACAGAGATTTATCCAGAAAACAAAATCATGTGAAATTAATAACTGATAAGAGAAAACAAAAAAATGTATTTAACGTCATCAATAATAATAAAAACAACTAATCAAGCAGAACTGCTTTAAACATAATATTATTTTGTACCATGACCATGACCCTGTCCTCGACCCAGTCCCAGATAGCATTCTCTACAGCTAACGCTGGAGTCCACACTCGAAGCAACACTAGGGGAGCTTTCAGAACTGCCACTGCTTGGAGTAGCAACAGGTGGGCCAACAGGTGCCGGGTCCTGAAAGAAAGTACCAGGCAGGGGGCACATTACATCCTTCCAGGTGTCCTCAACAAACTGCTGGATGAGCTTGTAGAGGTATTGCTGTTTACTCATGTCCAGACCTGGTGTTTGGATGGGGTTAGGGGCAGATGTAGGCAGATTGTCCTCTCTTACCAGCAGCTTAAGGTGCTGTTCTTCCCCATCTGCATGTTCTTTATAGAACACAGTGCCTGGACTGGCCACATCAAACCTGCATGGAAAGCCAAAGAAATAACATGGTATGATTATTATTATTATTATTATTATTTATTTCTTAGCAGACGCCCTTATCCAGGGCGACTTACAATCGTAAGCAAAAACATTTCAAGCGTTACAATACAAGTAATACAATAAGAGCAAGAAATACAATAACTTTTGTTCAAGTAAAGTACAAGTTTGACAAACCACAATTCAATAATACAGCAGGTAATAGTGATAGTTACATCAGGATATGATTAAATAGTGATAGTTACATCAGGATGTGATTAAATACAAAGTACTACAGGTTAAAAACTTGGCAGATTACAGTATTCTGAAGTACAAGATTAAATGCAGTAAAATAGGGGCTGATAAGAGCAAAATAAAGCACATTTACATGAAGGGTGATAGTGTCCCAGGATACAAACAGAGGAGTTCTACAGGTGCTCTTTGAAGAGGTGAGTCTTAAGGAGGCGCCGGAATGTGGTCAGGGACTGGGCAGTCCTGACATCTGTAGGAAGGTCATTCCACCACTGCGGAGCAAGGGTGGAGAAGGAGCGGGCTTTGGAGGCAGGGGAGCGTAGCGGTGGTAGATCTAGTCTTCTAGTGCAGGCGAAGCGGAGAGGTCGAGTGGGGGTGTAGGGAGAGATGAGGGTCTGGAGGTAGCTGGGTGCAGACTGGTCAAGGCATCTGTAGGCTAGTACAAGAGTCTTGAACTGGATGCGAGCGGTGATCGGGAGCCAGTGGAGCGAGCGGAGTAGTGGAGTAGCGTGGGCGAAGCGAGGCAGAGAGAACACTAGGCGGGCAGCAGAGTTCTGGATGAGCTGGAGCGGACGGGTGGCGGACGCAGGGAGGCCAGCCAGGAGGGAGTTGCAGTAGTCTAGGCGGGAGAGTACCAGGGCCTGGACCAGGAGCTGGGTAGCATAGTTGGTGAGGAAGGGTCGGATTCTTCGGATGTTGCTCAGGAAGAATCGGCAAGTGCGTGCCAGAGTGGAGATGTGCTGGGAATAAGAGAGGCAGGGGTCCAGGGTGACTCCAAGGTTCTTAGCTGAGGAAGAGGGAGAGAGTGTGGTAGATTCCAGAGGAACAGAGATGGAGAGATCAGAGGAGGGGGAGGAGGAGGGAAAGAAAAGGAGGTCAGATTTAGATTACACTTTTCTGTCCTTAATTCATAAATATTCTTCTTGGCAAAGTATAACAGCATCTGTATTTGTAACCAATGTCTACTAGTTACCTGAAATGATGGAACTTTTTGATTCCTGGAAGTGCTGACTCGGATAGGTCTGCCAGTCTCCAACTGGGACAATTGATGTCCCATCCTTTGGGCAATGTTACAGACAGCACTCCCATTCACCACAGCCTCCATGTCTGACAGCGATGATCCAACATGGCGTCGGGATGCCTGCTTCAGAAGCCCAAAACACCAATCCGGGGCAAACTTGGTGTGTCCAGCCACAAGAAAATTGAGTCTTATGGACTTGTGGAGCCCAGTGCAAAGCGGTTCTTATTTTGTCCTGAGCAGTTGTCCCAGTGGAAGTGGACACCGGTCTCGCCAAGTCCAAACTGCTCAAAGAAGAAATGTAGGTAGGACACTACTGCATGGGACCCCTTACTAATGAGATGGGCTTCATCCACAATAAAGTTCACCTGTCGAGGAAGCCTCTCACAGCAAATACCAAACAAACCTGGCTTTCTAGGAACAAGAAAGTACAATGGGCCAGGTTGTAGGGGGTTGCTAGGCAGGTGAACTTGTTGTGCGTAATCAAAGCTGCAGTGCATAGATGCTATGCGGCTACAGGGAGCACTCTGCTGCAGGTCTATGATGCACAGGTTCTTGCAGGTCTTCCTTGCATCTTCTACCATCTGCTGGTAGACAGACCTCTCCAGCTGCATAACACGCAGGGACAGATGGCGCAGTTAGTTTGTAGCTAGAGCAAGTAGTGTTTCAACCATATATACCATATATATATCCTTTAAAATCATACATAAAGTAAGAAATACAGACAAACATAAGAAATAGGAGAGTTGTAACTGCATAAGACTTTAAGAAGATATAAGTCATAGTTGAACTGAAGACTGTTCGTATGCAGCTGTATTATTGCTGAACATATTGCTGTACAACAATGGAAGGATTATCCATCCGTTTGACTGCCATGGATGTAAGTAAATAAAACTTATTGTTTCTGAAGTTTGAAAAGTCTATATGCCTGGAAGTTGAACTAATATGCAAAGCACAGTAACTGGATGATGCGTTGTAATGTATAAGCAACCTACTGCAAACTCTGAAGTGGTACATTTGTTTATTAAGAAGCCACCACACATTCCAGATTTTATTCATTTGTCCTGGTGATGTATTTTGAGCTTGTAACACATCTTCATGTGTTACAAGGTACTGCTTGTACCAAAATCTCAGTCAAATCCCTCCTTCCTCTTTTCAAAGCAAAAAGCTAAATTCTGCTATTCAAGAGCCCAAAATAGTACAATCTTTTACTCAAAAAGAGATTGAAAAAGGATTTATGGTCAGTCCGTTTGGAGCTCACCCTTTTCCAATATTCAGGATTAACCCCATTGACATCACAAAAAACAATCGGCCCCTTTTATTCACTGGAATTTATAGGAATCATACTGGACACAGAAAAATTGGAAGCCAGCCTCCCTGTATCTAAACTCGATAATATTCGTTCCCTTATCCAGAACTTTCAGATCAATAAAACGATCAGGAAACATGCACTGCTCTCGTTGCTGGGTCATTTTAATTTTGCAATTCGCATTATCCCCCAAGGTCGGACATTTATATCTCGATTACTTGCTCTTTCATCAACAGCAAATAACTTGGACTCCTACATCAATATTTCATCAGAAGCTAGGAAAGTCATTAAAATGTGGTCTGCTCTCATACAGCATTGGAACGGCCTGTCTATGTTCTATGATGATTTAATTTCACCACCTCACGACCTGGCTTTATTTATGGACACTTAAGGGATTCAGAGGTCTTTCAAACAATCAATGGTTTTCAGTACAGTGCAAGTATACATTGCTGCAGCACTTGCTCCTCCACCAGATTCTTTTATTTCACCGGCTGGACCACCTATTTGACTTTCTGCTCTCAAAGCAGGATTAATCCGAAAACTGGATTATGGCTTTTATATTACACGCAAAGGATTCTTTACATCTTGCACGAGCTACAATAAAATCCTATCTGTTAGGAATACAATACCAATTTCGCTTGATGTCCATTGATGTCCCCAACTCTCTTATCAACACCAGCTGTCCGTCTCCTCCTGCGCGTAATCTCTACGAGCTCTCTGACCGCTTCTCCTTCTTGCCTGCCTATCTCTATAGATATTCTGAGCAATTTGATTTCAATTCTCCATCAAGATCTCTACATTTAATGACCTAACAATGGTAACTATATGTCTAACTGCATGTTTTGTTTTTTTAAGATGCTCAGATTATGCAGTTCCTTCTATTGGCAGCTTTCCTATGATGGGTATTCGCTGCAGTGAGCTCACGCTCATTTTAGATTCACACTTTATCCTCTTCCTGCACATTTCCAAAACGGATCAGCTTCGGCAAGGTCAATTTATTCAGCTATCAAAAATGGACTCTCCTCTATGCCCATATGCTTCCATGCAGAAATATATCACAGAACGCAAACCTATTTCAAATTCTGACCCCTTGTTCATTGATTCAAGCCAGACTGTTATAGAGCAGGACTTCCTCCTCAATTCTATACTCCTCATTTATTCAGAATCAGGGTAGCTACATCAGCAGCAAGAGCAAAGATTAACCAGCATCTAATTAAAAATACGGGACGCTGGACCTCATCAGCAGTTGAATCATACATATGTTCTTCCCCATCTGAGATATCTTCTGCACATCAGTCTATTGGTAGCATTTCCGGAGTGGGGACGACCCTTCCGCCTGGGCCACCAAAGGTTTCCCCCTAAAAATAAAGTTTTTTTTTTCCTTTCCACTGAGCGGAGGGTCTTCACATAGTCAGTAGGGAGCCGGTTACTAATCTTTGTTGTGTTAAATGTTTTCTTTCTTTCTTTTTTTATATGCATTGGTGGTTCTTTTGTTTGTCTGCACATATAGGATTCTTTAGCGGGGAGCCGGGGGTCCATCCTTTGGGGGGTTAGTGATCTCACTTTCTCCAACCCTTGTTTAAGCTCCGCTTCCTTTACCTCAGCAGGAGGGTTCTCCACGAGTCAGAGGGGACCCCCGGCCAAACCCAACCTTTTAGCATCTCATGACCTATCAATACCCTCGCAATCTGAGGGGCTAAGCTTATTCTTGCTAAACCTCGCTGTAGGAGCTCTCCCTTCGTAACACAAGGCTCTCTTCTCATTTCAACTTCACTGAGGGTGTGTCTCCATCCTAGCTTTGGAAGTCTATAGTTCACCTCATTGAGGGCAGCTCTCTGAGCCAGAGTTCCCCCTTCCTTCCTCTCAGGTTCTCGAGCCTCTATTTATGTACGGGGCCCCCCAAGAGACGGGGACCCCTCTTTCGTATGTCGGATCCCCTATGAGACGGGTATCCTTTGTGTATGTTGGGTCCCCCAAGAGACGGGGACCCCTCTTTCATATATCGAATCCCCTAAGAGGCAGGCATCCCTTAGAAAATAGAAAATACTGATTAGAAACCTCAATATGGAGCAAGGTAACCAGTGGTGTACCACATGGATCAGTATTAGGTCCTCTGCTATTCCTAATCTACATTAATGATTTAGATTCTGGTATAGTAAGCAAACTTGTTAAATTTGCAGATGACACAAAAATAGGAGCAGTGGCAAATACCACTGTAGCAGTAAATGTCATTCAAAATGATCTAGACAGCATTCAGAACTGGGCAGACACATAGCAAATTACATTTAATAAAGAAAAGTGTAAGGTACTGCACGCAGGCAATAAAAATGTGCATTATAAATATCATATGGGAAATACTGAAATTGAAGGAATCTATGAAAAAGACCTAGGAGTTTATGTTGACTCAGAAATGTCTTCATCTAGACAATGTGGGGAAGCTATAAAAAAGGCCAACAAGATGCTTGAAAAAAGTGAAAAGTGTTGAATTTAAATCAAGGGAAGTAATGTTAAAACTGTACAATGCATTAGTAAGACCTCATTTAGAATATTGTGTTCAGTTCTGGTCACCTCACTACAAAAAGGATATTGCTGCTCTAAAAAGAGTGCAAAGAAGAGCGACCAGAATTATTCCGGGTTTAAAAGGCATGTAATATGCAGACAGGCTTAAAGAATTGAATCTATTCAGTCTTGAACAAAGAAGACTACGCGGCGATCTGATTCAAGCATTCAAAATTCTAAAAGGTATTGACAATGTCGACCCAAGGGACTTTTTCGACCTGAAAAAAGAAACAAGGACTAGGGGTCACAAATGGAGATTAGATAAAGGGGCATTCAGAACAGAAAATAGGAGGCACTTTTTTACACAGAGAATTGTGAGGGTCTGGAACCTGCTCCCCTGTAATGTTGTTGAAGCTAACACCCTGGGATCCTTCAAGAAGCTGCTAGATGAGATTCTGGGATCAATAAGCTACCAACAACCAAACGAGCAAGATGGGCTGAATGGCCTCCTCTTGTTTGTTAACTTTCTTATGTTCTTATGTTCTTGTGTATGTCGGGTCCCCCAAGAGACGGGGACTCCTTTTCAATATATGTATTCAATCTTACTAACTCTATGTCCCTGAGAGTGCCGTGCACCTAGCCTCACCACGACGTGGTCTCACCTAACTGTAGCGGTGACTTCACCACAATGCGGACCTCGTCTTGCCGAGGGCTTGGTCGGCTCTCCGAGAAGTCAGACGACGTCACTACAGGTAGCCTGGCTCCCGCCCCGTGGGGCACTACATACTGAAATCGCATACGCTACAAAATGAAATTGCAAACACAAAACAGTAGACACGCAAACATAGATGCAGTGTGGCTAGATGCCTTCCTCCTGTGTGTTCAAACAAATCTGTATCTAGTTAATTGATGATAATTACAATTTTAATTAATTAATTAATTCTTACAATAAAACAGTATATAACAGTTGTTTCTCAATGACTTCTGTTACACTTAATTATTTTTAGGGCTGTCAAGCAATTAAAAAAAATAAATAATCACAATTAATCTTGCATTTAAAAAAATTTATCTTGGTTTTAATTGCATATTTCATTGATACAATTACTGCATCCATCTCATTCGTTTGTTTTATTATTGACTATTATTATTATTATTATTATTATTATTATTATTATTATTATTATTATTATTATTATTATTTTAACATTTTTCTTATTACCTATCAGGCCGTACATGGTCTTGGACCTTCTTAGCTTCAAGATCTGCTGACCCCACATGCCCCTGGTCGTTCCCTAAGATTGGAAAATGCTAATCTTCAGACAGTCAAAATTTGTTTGAACTATGTCAGAGCCAGTCTCTGTCGTATATGTGTATGTGTGTGTGTGTGCGTGCATATATTATATATATATATATATATATATATATATACAGTTGTCCTCCTGGTTACAAGCCCCTTTCTTTAACCACTGGACCACACAGCCTCCAACGGGAGTGTCTGTGAATTACTGAGAAAGATTACACTACTATAACATAAAAGATTACAGTACTATAATGTTTCCTGATCTTATATCAATATTTGCAGTCAATAGGAAAGTCAGTAAGCAGACAACACCTACAACACCTAATGCAGCGGTTCTCAAACTGGGCGGCGCAGACTGTATCCTGGGGGGTGTTAGAAGGTTCAGGGTTTTTTTGTATTAATTAATTAATTAATTAATTAATTAATTAATTAGTTTTTTTTTTTAAAATTACAGCTCACATTTTAACCTAGGCTATACCGTATAACGGGCAGATACTTGGGCTATTTTGATTGGATCGCCAATAATACTTCCACCAATCAGAGGGTTGCATACAGTACTCATAGCGATCCTGCCCTCTGTCAGACTGGTATACAGAACAGATTAAAGAAGCGCTGGACAAGAAAGCGGATCTGAGAATGGCAGTGATGAAGCCAATTTACTTGAAAACATTAAAAGGAGACCAGACATTTCCATCAATTAATTTACAAAATGTGGAACTGATGATGCGATCAGAAACCCAGGTGCAGTGTAAACTGCCTGCTACTGTAATAGGACTGTTCTTTTTTATGTTCTTTTTTTGGAAGGGTTTAATAACAGCCAAAATTGTTTGTGTCAGACTTGATGAAAGTCTGTAATAAAATGGTTGATTGTTATTGACGATACGACTACTAATGTAGGCATCGTGCAGGTATTGCAAAGTCCCGGAAACAAAGCAAAACGTTTAAAAATTTTGCATCATATAAAACTGAGAAGATTTTGCCAGTGCTTGCTAGTTTGGAATGATTTCAAAGCAAATAAAAGTATTTTCATTTCGTCTTTATTGTTAAAGATTTCACACATAGCAATACTTCCCTACAATTACTGCATGGTAGTACTGTGATCATTCCACTGTGTTATGTTGTGAACCATATTTTTAAAACTGAGAGACAGCAAATGCTTACCATAAAAGTTTACTGGTTCTTAAAATTAAGAGCCATATAAGAACGATAAATACTGTAACTGATTAGAAGGCCATCTTTGTTGTTCTCCAAGTTGCTGCAGTTACATTGTAGATGCTATAACGAGTTACTGTAAATGATACTGTCTTAGCAGACATATTTAATTAAGTAAACATTTATGTAAATGTTTTTGGAATTAAAAGTATAACAGCAAAACTTTTTTGTGAACATGCTGTGAAAGAAATCCCCCAACGTATATAAATCCTCTGAATTTAATACCAGTCAAAATGTCCTGTTATATGGTATACAGTATATTAACTTAAAACAAATCTTTATGCTGACACCTCCAGGCATGTCAGAGTTTGTAGATGGCGCTGTGCATCTGACTGCTGCCTTTTAAGCTTGCATATTTTTGGATGAAGTTCGCTGCCATCTGGTAATGTATGTTGTTTATCAGCTTACTATGTAGTAAGCGTTGGTCTCAATCAGTAAACTGTAATTTGCAGTGTTAAGTTTGCTCTTATTACGATGGATCAGTGGCTCGTGCAATAAATAAATAAATAAATAAATAAATAAATAAATAAATAAAAACCCAGCAGTGGGGGCTCCCGAGTGGCGCATCCAGTAAAGGCGCTCCTCGCAGGATGTGCCCTATAGCCTGGAGATCGCTGGTTCGAATCCAGGCTATGTCACAGCTGACCGTGATCGAGAGTTCCTAGGGGGCGGTGGCGCACAATTGGCTGAGCACTGCCCGGGTAGGGAGGGCTTAGGTCGGCAGGGGAATCCACGGCTCACCGCGCATCAGCGACCCCTGTGGCCGATAGGGCGCCTGTGGCTCTGCAGCGGAGCCGCCAGATCTGTGTTGTCCTCCGGCACTATAGGTCTGGTAGCATTGCTGTGGATCTGCAGTGCGAAAAATGACGGCTTGGAAGGAGCACGTTTCGGAGGACGCGTGTTTCAGCCTCCGTTTCCTGAGTCGGCGGGGGGGTTGAGAGCGGTGAGCCGGGGATACAGATAATAATTGGGCATGCTAAATTGGGGTGAAAACCGGGGTAAAAATAATTGGCGACGACTAAATAAAAAAAAAAAAAAAAAAAAAAAAAACCCCAGCAGTGACCAGTATATGTACGTGTGTGTGTGTGTGTGTGCGTGTGCGTGGGAGGGGGTTATGGTTGATTATAATCGATACACTGACATTTTATTTTTCAAAATAAAGAACAAACATTAGTGTTTTAACAGAAGATCCAATAACTAATACAGCACACCCTCATGTCCAAAAAGTTGGAGAACTGCTGACCTAATGAAGCCATGATCCTGGTTTTGTTGCTTATCTAGTGCTTCATTGATTATTTTCACTTTAAGAGAAAACCCTGTAGCACTCACCCAAGTCTGGACTCAACACTCAATATTCTTTCAGAGGTCTGTGTAGCATGTTAAACCTCTCCACTATTCCAATAAAAATCATGGTATTTCTGTATTTTTTTTTTAATGAAAATTGGGCTTTCAAGACAAAGCAACACATAAACTTCCATGTTGTATCCTCATGAATACAGGACTTGTTTAATGTTGGAATGTATTGTCTATTGTTTTGACCAAGTTACAGTATCCGTTGTTTAGATTATTTTATTAAAGTTATTATTTGTTCAAAATAATACAGCAAAAAATGATTAGTTGGTACTCTTTTGTACTGTGCAGCTAATGCTACTGTAGCTTTAAATGGAAGACCTTACACATTGTGACATGGCTGTTAAACAGTTTTGGAGTTGTGTCTGGGGAGATTGTTACCACGGGGTACTTTGAGCAAGTGTCTTTGAGCTCTGTATTCTAATACTGTAACAAAAAGCAACAAACCTGTGCCAAGGAAATAAAGAGTATTGAAGTGAGAAATCTCGTTTGGACATTGTTTATACACTTCATGAACCCGGCCGGCTCCTCTGAAGAGAACACATAACCTTTACCAGCCTACAATTGCTTAACAAAAAAGCCCATCTACTGTACACAAATGCTTCAAATTAAATTGTATTAGTTCTTGTTTACTGTTCCCTTGCTGCACCTTTGTATGATGTTTGTAATCTTTGTGGTTCTTATTGCAGTTACTCTCATATTGTGCTTTTTTGTGTGTTATTGATAACTTGCCTTCCTAAGATGTATGTAATTTAGGCTAGATCAGCCAAAGTGTTATTATATTAGTAAGTAACAGCACATATGAAACATATCTATTTAATAAAAAGGACGCAATTCAGCCAAACTTTAATTCCGGAGCAAGATACATTATAATTTAAAGAAACAAACAGAAACATTAAAAATATACATATTAAAATGTAAATGAATTAATTGATAGGCATTCACTACATCCTTCTAAACCGTACTCCCCTTCAAGTACGAAATGTGACTATTACAGTATGGGTATTTACCTCCTAAAGACCCCGAAACTTGAATAAGATATATCAAAGCTGTTTGCAGAGCCTGTAACGCAGTCATGGCCTGCCCCCCGAGGGCATAAAAGTACTGCGCTCACAGACCTGACACTACTGCAGAATATTTCGCATTCATTGTTTTTACACAAAATGCATGTGCTATTAAAATGATTGCTGTAACAGTGTTCACTAATTACTTTGTGCAATACAGCCTGTTAGGCAGTTGCCAAAATCTCTTATCATGTCAAAAAAATAAATTGAAAGGTGCATACATAATAAATGGGTAACCGGTGTCTGCTCGTCTAGAGAACCCTTCATGAAAAATGTGGTGTGAACATTTCTCAAGGCAGCCTCTTCAAGAACAAATGCGTTTTCTGCGAGAAGTCGAAATGGAAGACCGACAGAAGTGGTAAAAGAAATATAGTAAAACTACACTGCTATCAAACCAGCGACGAGCACAGGCTAAATGCGATGAAAATATACTAAGGAAGATTCGTGGAGTGGATATAATTGCAGTATAACTACACAAAGTAAGTAAAGAGTGTTTTGACGTACAGTACAGTGTTTGTGGGTTTGTACTGACAGATACATGTCAGTACAAACATGATTTTTACTTGAACTTTTATGATACTGTGGCAAAGTGCCCCGCCCCTGTGTGCATTTGTGTGTTCTGTGTATGTATGCGTGCGTATGTAAACGTTGGTGTATAGATTGGTACACGGGATATAAACGGGTCTGTGTTTCACGTATATTTAAAAAGTGTAGATTTGTATTTAGGCACGAGGAGAGCACAAATCACTTCACGTGCTGGTTAAATGTAATATGTGAGCACGGGGTTGCACGTAATTAATTCACGTGCTGGGATTCAAGTGAATAATTAATTAGTAATTGAATCCCAGCACAATAGTATATATAGATGCACATTTTCATTCAGTCGGGGGTTAGGTGTTCGGTGAGTGGAGAACGGGATTGGAGACGGAGGTAAATGTTAGGAAAAAGAATAATAATAAGAAGAGTAATAGTTAACGTGTTTTCACTCACCGTGTTTGTTCGTCTGTCTGTCCTGCACCGTCTGTTTAGTGTTTAGTCGTTTTGTATGTCTGTTTATTTTGGCTACCAGTGCCGTGTCCTGTGTTTCGTGTACCGTTTAAAACCTTTTATTTGTTAATAAACGCTGAGTGCAGCCATTGCACTCAGCTCATCACCACCGTCTCTCTCTGTGTATTCCTTTTCTGGTCTGACGCCA
This sequence comes from Acipenser ruthenus, assembly GCF_902713425.1. Classification (NCBI taxonomy): domain Eukaryota; kingdom Metazoa; phylum Chordata; class Actinopteri; order Acipenseriformes; family Acipenseridae; genus Acipenser; species Acipenser ruthenus. The sequence goes on along the minus strand of NC_081193.1, from coordinate 52,852,287 downwards.
CCCACTCTGGCCGTCTTTGTGACACGTGGTGTCATCGTGGGATAGCCGCGCCTCCAAGCGTCAGACCAGGAGGGGTTTTGTTTAAAAAAAAAATATATATATATATATATATATATATATATATAATGGCAGAAGACGCCATCAAACTGCGGGGCTGGTTGCTGGAGAATGCTGGGCTGGAGGCCCAGTCTCTGCCCATAGTCGTCCGGGCCCTGTGGATGATGGACAGTGAGAGATGGGAGGTCTATCAGGAGGAACACACCCCAAACACCTTGGAGGAAGGTGTGGAGTTTGTCCTCAGCTACCTGGAGGCAACCATAAATGGAACAGCAGCCCAGGTAGCAGGACCACCAGCAGAGGAGTACCTGCTGTCCCCATCTCCACCAGCAGAGGGTGAGTACCTGCTGTCCCCATCTCCACCAGCAGAGGGTGAGTACCTGCTGTCCCCATCTCCACCAGCAGAGGGTGAATGCCTGCTGGTTTTGCCTTCACAGCCCAAGCGGGAGGCAGAGACGGATAAAGAGGTGAAGGACAGGGAGGAGGAGTGCCGCCTAAGGGCCAGGCATCCACGGCGATGTAACAAGCCATCGCCGGGGTGCCTCCTCTGCGACCAGGATCACCTGTTCGCCCACTGTCCCTTCCGCAGCTATGGGGAGGAGCCTGAGCGTCCACAGCCCAAATGGGAGGAGCCTGAACGTCCTACGCCTGAGTGGGAGGAGCCCGAACGTCCTACGCCTGAGTGGGAGGAGCCCGAACGTCCTACGCCTGAGTGGGAGGAGCCCGAACGTCCTACGCCTGAGTGGGGGGAGCCCGAACGTCCACAGCCCAAGAGGGGGGAGTCGGTGCGTCCACAGCCCAAAAGGGAGGAGTCGGTGCGTCCACAGCCCAAAAGGGAGGAGTCGGTGCGTCCACAGCCCAAAAGGGAGGAGTCGGTGCGTCCACAGCCCAAAGGGAGGCAAGTCGGGGCTTCCACAGCCCTGGGACCCAAGCCACCAGCAGAGGGAAAATGCCTGCTGGTTCAGCCCCAAGAGCCGGGAGGGGAGGGGTTACAGGCTCAACCCCCTGAAAATATTTGGGGGGGAGAAGGGCAGGATGCTGGTGTCCCCCAGCAGCCTCTCGCTATGCTGCTGAAGGCAGCACGGCGCGCACATGCCCAGCCGCCACAGCAGAGGGAGCCAGCACCGCCCGGAGCAGAGGAGCTGGAGCTGCCTCTGCCTCCACCACCTCCAGGAGCAGAGGAGCAGGAGCTGCCTCTACCTCCACCACCTCCAGGAGCAGAGGAGCAGGAGCTGCCTCTGCCTCCACCACCTCCAGGAGCAGAGGAGCAGGAGCTGCCTCCGCCACCACCACCGCAAGGAGCAGAGGAGCAGGAGCTGCCTCTGCCTCCGCCACCACCACCGCAAGGAGCAGAGGAGCAGGAGCTGCCTCTGCCTCCACCACCTCCAGGAGCAGAGGAGCAGGAGCTGCCTCTGCCTCCGCCACCACCACCGCAAGGAGCAGGAGCTGCCTCTGCCTCCGCCACCACCACCGCCAGGAGCAGAGGAGCTGGAGCTGCCTCTGCCTCCACCACCGCCAGGAGCAGAGGAGCTGGAGCTGCCTCTGCCTCCACCACCGCCCGGAGCAGAGGAGCAGGAGCTGCCTCTGCTGCCCGTACCTCCGCAGGGAGTACGGTGGCCGGAGCCCCAGAAAGGGGAGCTGCCGGCCACGAAGAAGGGGGAGGAGGTCTGGAGACCACTTTCCCCAGCAGCAGTTTCGCTGCAGGAGTTCTTGTGGCCGGAGCCCCACAGGAGGGAGCTGCCGGCTACGAAGAAGGGGGAGGTCGGGGGACCACCCGCCCCCGCAGCTTTTTCGCTGCAGGACGGGACCAGCATGCTGTCAGCCGTGCCACTACCGGCAGGGGAGCTGACAGCATTGCCAGCCATGGGCCTACTGAAGCCTCCCTTCCCAGCCCGAGACTTTGTCCTGGACTGCTGGATTTTTAAGGGGGGAGGTGGCCGTTGAGGCCATGTGTGCTGCGCACAAGGGGGGGTATATGTGGCAAAGTGCCCCGCCCCTGTGTGCATTTGTGTGTTCTGTGTATGTATGCGTGCGTATGTAAATGTTGGTGTATAGATTGGTACACGGGATATAAACGGGTCTGTGTTTCACGTATATTTAAAAAGTGTAGATTTGTATTTAGGCACGAGGAGAGCACAAATCACTTCACGTGCTGGTTAAATGTAATATGTGAGCACGGGGTTGCACGTAATTAATTCACGTGCTGGGATTCAAGTGAATAATTAATTAGTAATTGAATCCCAGCACAATAGTATATATAGATGCACATTTTCATTCAGTCGGGGGTTAGGTGTTCGGTGAGTGGAGAACGGGATTGGAGACGGAGGTAAATGTTAGGAAAAAGAATAATAATAAGAAGAGTAATAGTTAACGTGTTTTCACTCACCGTGTTTGTTCGTCTGTCTGTCCTGCACCGTCTGTTTAGTGTTTAGTCGTTTTGTATGTCTGTTTATTTTGGCTACCAGTGCCGTGTCCTGTGTTTCGTGTACCGTTTAAAACCTTTTATTTGTTAATAAACGCTGAGTGCAGCCATTGCACTCAGCTCATCACCACCGTCTCTCTCTGTGTATTCCTTTTCTGGTCTGACGCCACCCACTCTGGCCGTCTTTGTGACAGATACATACAAGTTCAATTTAAAAAAAAAAAAAAAAAGCCAGAATGCTTCAATGTTCTTTGATATCTTTTTTTTTTTTTTTTTTTTTTTAAATTGTGACAGAGACAGCATGATTCTTGGTGATAAATCTCGTTTCGACACCAGTGTGTCTTCATCAGGTTCACATTAAGAAAATAAATGATTCCTTTTGTAGTAAAATGACAAGAGTGTGACCATGAATGTCTCTACGAAAACTATATATTTCAACTTTTAATGTTTGATGTTCTATTTCATCTCAGGGTTTGACATCAAAATCTGCCAAATTTTTAATTTCCTAAGTTGGTGCACTGGTGTAGCAGATGAACCAGTGATAGACAGGCATGTTCAGGTGACTGATACACAAGAAAAGAAAATGCTTTCCATGGCACAGGGCATTTGCGCTATTGCCTCTAAAGTTAAATAGTACCCCCAAAACACACGAGTCTGTCAATGACTAGTCATCCACTGGATGGAAGGAATGCCAGCTTGTGAGGATATTTTAGAAATAGTCCACTGTGGATGTAGGAAATCAACGTGTGACGGCAAATCTTCCATGAAGAGACCTGTGTGGTTGAACAAACAGTACTAATTTACCCAAACTGAAAAAATGATGGCAGCAAGTGGAAGTGACAGTGATGAAGATTAATATTGCATGATATGAGAAATAGTCTTTCTACGCCTGGAGAGAGTTTTTAGCAGCATGCAAAAACAAAACATCACAGGAACTTGTTTTGAGATAAGAAATGGAAAGCACTGTAAATCTGATGTATTTGACTTAATTATATTAGAACATGTATTCTTTAATATATGTTTTTACACCATTTATAAATATAAGAAACAGTTGGATAGAAGCAGATAATGTTTCATGAACAGAATTGATATCAGTTACATTTTTCTCATTATTACTGGTAATGGAATGAAAAAGTATTTTATTTATAAATATTTATTTTGAGAAAATAATTGAGAGTAGTCCATTATTGCTTATACAGATCCTTAGAATAAATGTTTATTATGGCATTGCAATTTTACTATGCTTGCTTATAGTTAGCGTTTTGTAGTTAGCATTATTTATTCTATTGTTCTTGCTGTTTGTGAAATACTGCTTTGATAATAGAATATTCTGTGTATATGTTTACTGTTTATGTACAGAAATTGATATCCACACAATTATATAAACATTTCCACTCTACAGAATTTCATTTCAAGATGGCAAAATGATTAGATCATTGTTGGCAGACTGGTGCCTGATTCTGGTGAAGCTGAATTTTTTGACAGTGATTCAGTTTATATAACATAAGTGTTCTCAGTATTATTTATTTTTTAAATACATGTTCAGTTCTAAACCATGTATTGTGTTTGTTTTTTTAACAAAAGGCCTAAATTCATAAAATCACTCCGGTGAAACAATGTCTTGTGATTTGCCCAAACATCAATATTTTTCAACAGAACTTTTAGTAAGTATTGTAAGGTCCCTCAGGTCTTTGAAAACACTAAGCAGAATACGTCACATAAAAACAATGCTTACATTCTTTTTTAACTAAAGAAAAACACTATAGTGTCGAAAAAAGAAGATTTTTGTTATGGTCTCTGAAGTACTTTATTATGTTCCCCAGTGTTCTGAAAAAAGAACAAATACAGCCAAAAAATGCCTAGTTCTGGGAGAGCATCCCACTGATTAATGCTTGGTCCTGAAAGGGTTAACATTCGAGGCCATCAATGTGGGAGGGCACTAGTCCAGTGATTGGCTAAATCAGGCAAAAGATGAGAGGAGGCATGCCACCCTTGGCTATTTTTAGACAGCTTTACACAGCATTCCATGCAAGCCAGCTGAAGAAATGGAAGAATATGATTGGCTAATAGATGTGCTAATCATCTATAAACTACAGAGGAGATAAAAGCGCGTCTGCGTTGTTCGAATGTATAATGGTGACTGAGTGGAGAATGTGGATCGGACAGTTGTCTCTGCGTAAAGCTATGTATTAATTGTTATATTACATATAAATAAATAAATAAATAAATAAAGCTTATTTCAAAATTTGAGCCGCCACTGCCTGCATCATCAAGCACAGTGCAGTGTATTTGCAGAAAAACAAAAGGACACTTAATCCAAAGTAGCATGTCACAAAATGGTGCTGCTTCTTACATCTATACACTTTGACTGACCTAGTGACATATATCAGTGGCAGGCAACTAGAACTGAAGAGCAGCTCCTCAACCCAACTTGTTTGTGGAGTGTGTGTGTGTGCCTTGGGGAAAGCAGCTGAGACGCACAACAAGAGACACGTTGCTAAGTGACCAGTTGAGCGGTAGGCTCGTCCAGTCCTGAGCGGATCGGGAGGTACGGATTGGCTGGGGGGCGTTCCTGGGAAAGTTGCACGGAGCTCAAACAGAGCCACAGCTCGTGGCGACTACAATACCATGAACACAGATGGGCGCTGAGCGGAAGCGACTGTTTGTTTACAGCCAGACATGGAGCGTCCGCTCTGCAGGAACTACTACAGAACCCTGCCAGGACTGTTGGCCAGAGCCACTGGAAGGCTGGGACTTCGGGAGTAACAGAAAGAATAGTTTAGGGGAGATGATCCCAACACAGTGTAGAGAGGGTTACCGTAGAGTAGTAGGTTCCTGGAGCGGGACATTCCTTGTAGTCAGACAAGTGCTCGTCATTCTGTGTGGCAAACTTATTTTTAGTTTTGTTTTCTTTATTAAATGTGACACTAGGGTTATCATTGCTGGTACCCTAGTGTCAGCGCTGTGTTGAAATTAAATCTGCGCGCCTGTGCGGCATATCAACACCAAATGCTCTGTGTCTGTCTCACTATTTTCCAGTGATTACCCACACACGTAACACATCACCCTGTTACAGATTCCCATAAGCACCACTCTTAATGACTGCAAACTTGATGACTGTAAAAAACTCTTAATGACTGCAAAGGATGACATTTTAAGCTACTTAGTCTTTAGGTTTTCCATTCCGATTGTCATCCCACACATTTGAAAAGGCTAAAGGCTTTTCACTAATTAAGACACATGAAGTGTACACATGGTTTTATTATACAAAATGCATGACACACTTCAGAATGTAGGAGTAAAAAAAAGCAACAGTCTTGTCAGGGCTTTCCTGAAAACCGAAACTGTGTCCATTTACACGATGGGCCCCTTTTCACTTTGAATGACAGGCTAAATAAGCTAACAAGACTGGAATTGGTCTTGTCGTGTTAATGAAAAATGCTACATCAGTCCTGCTGTCAATTTGTCGGGGGAGAAAGTGTTTTAAATGTATGCCTCAGATAAAATCCTGTCCCAGCTTATTTTCATTTTACAAAACTGATGATGCTGGCAAGTACAACATATCAAAACTTCCCTTTACAGTTCTTTCTTCACTCCTTCTCAGAGAAACAGCTGTATGCCTGTTTAATTTGGACGCTTTCTGCAAACTGTTTAATAACTTCCACCCTCCCCATCTCTAATGTGTAGCTGATTTATATATCAATGGGGATAAAAAATTGAAGCTATTTTTTTCTCCTAACCAATTTGTAACATGGGGAGAACAAAGACATTCAGTCATCAGCAGTGTTTTTTTAGTTACAGGTTTTTTTTAGTTACAGTTATGAATTTTTTATTTTAGTCATAGTTATTAGTTTAATTTTAGTTATAGTTAATACAGTTAACTAAATATAACTTTAGTTATTATTTAGTTATTATTACAGTTAACAGAGTTGTGATCACCTTGAAATCTGTCGAGGTATGTCTTGATCAGAGATCACCATTTACTAGCCAAGTCTTGCTGTACAGCCCTCCACACACTTTAATACTAGTCAAATAGATTCTGTATGCTGGAAACAAGTAGTAAAAAGCAGGCTGTTTATTTCAGCTTGATTTTTACTTTTTACAAAAGCTATATTTAGTTTTCTACATTAAACTAACTTGAGGAAAAATAATTAAACCATTTAATTTGCAGTTGCAAATGTTTAATTAGAACCTAAATGCCTGATGAAAACAAGGCATATAGAAGGGTTAAATATATAAGCAACTTACCTGAATCAATGGTACCCATGAAAATAGTGAATAAAAAATTTGCCTTTTTCTTTACAATACAAAATGTCCCAGACTCACAGGCTTTCCCAGAGATCTGGCGAAAACATACTGTGGGGCCATATTTATAAAGCATTTACCTTTTTTTCCTTATTGGAAAACAACATAAAGAAGTGTAGTGTCAGATACATGTTTCATGTGCTAATTTAATAGTCCCTATAGGCAATCAAATGCTTATTTTTGATTTTGGATGAAAATGCTTTATGAATATGGATCATATTGAAACAAAAACTCTATACATTTTCAATGTACATTTTCTATAGGCTTACAATACCATTCCATATTCAGATAACAGCTTTGTCGCAAGATACATTTTCATTCCATACATCGAGGGCTCAGAATCAGAGGGGTGTAAGTGACATTTTTGTCAAAATGGCATATTATACATCAAATTAAAACTCTTGATCTATCTAGTGCCAAAAGGACCTAACTGAAATCACAAACTGCATTTAATAAAAGTGAGAAAGTAATAGACACAACTGCAAATTCTAGATACATTTAATGCCAAGAGGACATAACTAGCACACTTACACCCTCCTGCATTGTGGGATGGCTGAGTGACAGCAGATGAGTCAAAATGACTGAAAAAAGCTGTAAAATAAAGCTTTGGGTAAAACAATATCTAACTTTTGTGGATATTTTACTCAGTTAAAAATTGAGGATTCAAGCAATGAATTCACTACAGAATAAGAACCAGACCATGTCAATTGTAGAAAATCTTATAAATTATATTTTTACAGTAGTATTTTTTAAGTATAATTTATGAAATATGACTGTATATGTGAGCATTTATATTTTAAAGATACATATTGATTTATTAATTGTTATTAGAAGAAAAACAAGTCTGGGATAGAACTAGTGAAGAAAACCACACTTATCTGCAATGGGTATTCATTTCAGTGTGTCATTATGGAAAATGTAACTTTTATGAAAACATTTCTAGTGCTATTCTTACTTTTTGAAGTTTCAAATTCAAAAATATTTTAAACTCTTTAATTTTCTTCAAAATTATATTGATACTGTGCATGCACTGATAAATGGCAATTGAACACAAACAATCAAAATCTTATTTTTGCTCTCCTGTAAAATTCTGAAAATGTCACTTACGCTCCTCTGGTTCTAAGCCCTCAACATGTAATATCACACTCATTTTGTTTGATTAAAGAATTTACCATTCAAGCAGAGAATGGGTAAAATTGACCTTTATGCTTTAAAAAAACAGACTTTTTATGCCATTGAGAAATGTCTCATTTAGCGAAACCTCTTTATTCAACATGCAACAAAACCATGGTTACAGACATTCTAATTGAAATAATGGTTTGGTCACAGTGGAGCTACCTTGTATAGATAAAGATCCTACACACATTTAAAATGGTCTCAAATAAACCACAGCATATAAAAGTGTATTACACAGACTTTTATAGCATAAATGTACAGGTAAAAATAATTTGCACAGAAGAAAACTGGAGATAGTTTAACAGAACTAACTTGCACTTAGTATTCAGAGTCTGAGCTCCGCCCCTCTCCTGCTTCAGCACAGCTGGACTCGGAGTCACTGGAAGGCAAGGCAGATGGGCCCGCTTCGTCCTGCCGCGGAGACTTCAGCCGTCGGCCAGGGTACTGCGCACAATATTCATTAAGCAGAGGCGTAGCTAGGAATAGATTTTTACTGAGACAAAAATCTAATTTTTGTCTACCCCCCCCCCCCCCCCCCCCCCCTCACATATCCTGTTCAGAAAGCATGGAGACTACTAATGCAAACTGCAAAGCAATATAGGTCGCTAACTCTTTTTCCCCAGTGACCCACCTTGGATGATGTTTGAAATTTCATGACACATTTTTTAAAACAAATCTCCCAGCAAAAACAACACCAACCTAAAATGACTCTATTCACACTGTTAGAAATGTGATATTAAAAGGACAAGAAGAATAGAACTTATAAATATGAATAAGTAGATGGGTTAATACCTTCATTGAGACAACTGGAACTGGTAAGCCTGGTGCTGCTACTGCTGGAACTGCTGCTGACACTGCTCGGACTAGTGCTGCTACTGCTGGGACTGGTAACATTGGTGCTGCCACTGCTGGGACTGGTGTTGCTACTGCTGGGACTGGTAAGACTGGTGCTGCCACTGCTGGAACTGGTAAGACTGGTGCTGAAACTGCTGGGACTGGTAAGATTGCTGATACTAGTGCTTAGACTGATCAGACTGCTGGGACTGTATGATGCCACAATTAAAAACACTGATTTAGAAGGCTTTACTTTAAATAGAGTTTGCCAATCCTCCAATGGCCTGATCTAACAAAACGCTGTAACACTTCCTCCTGGGACATGTCTCTGTGGACATATAAGAAGAACATAAGAACATAAGAAAGTTTACAAACGAGAGGAGGCCATTCAGCCGATCTTGCTCGTTTGGTTGTTAGTAGCTTATTGATCCCAGAATCTCATCAAGCAGCTTCTTGAAGGATCCCAGGGTGTCAGCTTCAACAACATTACTGGGGAGTTGGTTCCAGACCCTCACAATTCTCTGTGTAAAAAAGTGCCTCCTATTTTCTGGTCTGAATGTCCCTTTATCTAATCTCCATTTGTGACCCCTGGTCCTTGTTTCTTTTTTCAGGTCAAAGAAGTCCCCTGGGTCAACATTGTCTATACCTTTTAGGATTTTGAATGTTTGAATCAGATTGCCGCGTAGTCTTCTTTGTTCAAGACTGAATAGATTCAATTCTTTTAGCCTGTCTGCACACGACATGCCTTTTAAACCCGGGATAATTCTGGTTGCTCTTCTTTGCACTCTTTCTAGAGCAGCAATATCCTTTTTGTAACAAGGTGACCAAACTGAACACAATATTCTAGGTGAGGTCTTACTAATGCATTGTAAAGTTTTAACATTACTTCCCTTGATTTACATTCAACACTTCTCACAATATATCCGAGCATCTTGTTGGCCTTTTTTATAGCTTCCCCACATTGTCTAGATGAAGACATTTCTGAGTCAACATAAACTCCTAGGTCTTTTTCATAGTTCCCGTCTTCAATTTCAGTATCTCCCATATGATATTTATAATTCACATTTTTATTGCCTGCATGCAATACTTTACAGTTTTCTCTATTAAATTTAATTTGCCATGTGTCTGCCCAGTTCTGAATGCTGTCTAGATCATTTTGAATGACTTTTGCTGCTGCAACAGTGTTTGCCACTCCTCCTATTTTTGTATCGTCTGCAAATTTAACGAGTTTGCTTACTATACCAGAATCTAAATCATTAATGTAGATTAGGAATAGCAGAGGACCTAATACTGATCCCTGTGGTACACCACTGGTTACCTCGCTCCATTTTGAGATTTCTCCTCTAATCAGTACTTTCTGTTTTCTACCTGTTAACCACTCCCTAATCTATGTGCATGCATTTCCTTGAATCCCTACTGCGTTCAGTTTGAGAATTGATCTTTTATGCGGGACTTTATCAAAAGCTTTCTGGAAATCTAAATAAACCATGTCGTATGCTTTGCAATTATTCATTTTCAATGTTGCATCCTCAAAAAAGTCAAGAAGGTTAGTTAGACACGATCTCCCTTTCCTAAAACCATGCTGACTGTCTCCCAGGATATTGTTACCATATAGATAATTTTCCATTTTGGATCGTATTGTAGTTTCCATAAGTTTACATATAATAGAAGTCAGGCTTATTGGTCATTAGTTACCTGGTTCGGTTTTGTCTCCCTTTTTGCGGATCGGTATTACGTTTGCTATTTTCCAGTCTGTTGGTACAACCCCTGTGTCAAGAGACTGTTGCATGATCTTGGTTAGCGGTTTGTAAATAACTTCTTTCATTTCTTTGAGTACTATTGGGAGGATCTCATCCGGCCCAGATTTGTTTATTTTAAGAGCTCCTAGTCCCTTTAACACTTCTGCCTCTGTTATGCTAAAGTTATTTAAAACTAGATAGGAACAGGTTGACATGTGGGGCATGTTGTCCGTGTCCTCCTTTGTAAAAACCTGTGAAAAGTAATCATTTAATATATTTGCTATTTTTTTTCTTCATCTATGATTTTGCTATTTGTGTCTCTTAGACATTTAACCTCCTCTTTGAATGTTCTCTTGCTGTTATAATATTGGAAAAACATTTTAGAATTGGTTTTAGCCCCCTTAGCAATGTTGATTTCTATCTCTCTCTTGGCCTTTCTAACTTCCTTTTTGACTTATGTTTGCAGTTCCAAGTACTCTTTCTGTGTACTTTGTTTTTGGTCCCTTTTAAACGCTCTGTAAAGTGCCTTTTTTCGCTGAATATTTTTTTTAAATTGATCTATTAAACCATTTTGGCCATTTTGTTTTAGATTTAGATTTCTCTACTTTTGGGATGTAATTGTTTTGTGCCTCTAGTACTACATTTTTAAAAAACAGCCATCCTTTTTCTGTGGATGTTTTCTCTATTTTACTCCAATCTACTTCTGTTAGTCTCTGTTTCATACCTTCATAGTTTGCTTTTCTAAAATTGTAAACCTTAGCTTTAGTCATTACTTTTGGGGTTTTAAAAAATACTTCAAATGAGACCATGTTGTGGTCTGAGTTTGCCAATGGCTCTCTGACCTCTGTTTTAGTTATTCTGTCTTCATTATTTGAAAAGACTAAATCAAGGCATGCCTCCCCTCTAGTTGGTGCCTTGACAAATTGCGTTAGGAAGTAGTCATTTGTCATTTCCACCATTTCAATTTCGTCTGTCATGCTCCCCACCGGGTTCTCCCATTTTATACGGAGGAAGTTGAAATCCCCCATTAGTATGGCTTCTCCTTTTCTACACGCATTTCGAATGTCATTGTATAACAGATTATTTTGCTCAGCGTCTGAATTTGGCGGTCTATAGCATGCTCCTATTATTATGCCCTTTGAATTGTTGTCCATTATTCTGACCCATATTGATTCTGCATTGTTTTCTTTGTCCTGATTTAACACCTGGGCTTCAAGACTATTTCTTATGTATAGCGCTACCCCTCCGCCTCTTCTGTCCTGCCTGTCTTTCCTATACAGTGTGTACCCACTAATATTATATTCGTCTCCATCACTCTCAGACAACCAAGTTTCTGTAACACCTATCACATCGTAGTTACTTATTAGTTCAGTAGCTTCAAGTTCTAACATTTTGTTTCTGAGACTTCTAGCATTAAGATAAATACATTTAATAGTTGTCTTACCTGAGTTGTTGCCCTTGTTTTGATGTGGTCTCCCTTCTGTTTTTTTTTGTTTTCTCCCCCCTTCCTTTCTAGTTTAAATGCTTCTGGACCTCCTCAAGGATCCTTTCTCCGAGTAGATTGGTTCCCTTTCTGTTTAAGTGCAGTCCGTCCCACCTATATAGATAGTCCTTGTTGTAGAATGTGCTCCAATGTTCAAGAAAGGTGAAGCCTTCCTGTGTGCACCACGATTTCAGCCATGCATTTTGATTTTGTATTTCCAGCTGTCCATATGGTCCTTTGCAAGGTGCCGGCAGTATCCCAACAAAATACCACAGTTTTGGTCTTGTCTTTTAATTTCCTTCCTAGCTCTCTGAATTTGTTTTGCAGGGTTCTTGGTCTGTCTCTTCCAGTGTTGTTTGTACCGATGTGGATGACTACTTGACAGAGGCTCCTGGAAGGCAGCACACTGTTGTAGTAAGGGGGTCCAAACTGCGAATTTAACTTGCTGTGTTTCTCAATATGGAGTCCCCAACAATCATGACCTCCCTTCTTTTTGCTGCCTGGCAAGCCCTGTTTATAAGGTCCTGGATGTTGTTTCTTTGATTCTCTTGATGTTGGTTTTGGTCATCTAAATGTTGAAGTGGCCGAAATTTGTTGGATGTCTGGATTTCTGGTGGTTTTGTTTGATGAAGTTTCTTTTTTTCCCTGCTTCTGCCTAGCTGAACCCAGCTGTTTCGACTCTCTTCCACCTCCCTGGTGGCTTTCAGTCTGCTAGGGGTGCAGACTTCCATGAATTGTGGGTATGTCAGCTCGTCAAGCTCCTGTTGCTGTCTCATTTCCTCCAGCTCCTTTTCTAGCAGGCTTAATCGCTGAAGCAAGTCCTGGATCGTGCGGCACTTTACACAAACTTGATTGAGCTCTGTTGGGTTTTCTCAGATTTCCCACATCATGCAGTTGTCACAGATTACTGGCTTGAAGACCATTTTTTTTGTTGTTTTTTTTGGAAGTTTAGTTTAGCTTCTGCAGCTGCTTCTAACTGCGTTGTACTTGTCCACGACTGTACTTCTCCCACGATGTCTCTTCCACACGCTGTCGCTGGGAAGTCTGCCTGCCTTTTGTTTGTTTGTGTTTGTGCTGCAGACTCCGCCCCTCCCCCGTGTCTCAGAACGCCGCAGAATTTGAATCAGCTGCTCCGAGTTTCAGCTTATTATCAGAAAAATACAAGCAGCTGTAAGGCTTTAAGCTGCAATGTTTTCTGATTAAAGCAACTCCAGATTTAAAATAAAGATGTAATTCCTCCTTTCTGCTTCTAACTGCGTTGTACTTGTCCACGACTGTACTTCTCCCACGATGTCGCTTCCACACGCTATACAGGGCAAGGCCATTCAGTCTATTTTTACCCATACTGCTGCCAGACCAATCAAACTATCGAAAGGATGCACTCAGTTAAACTCTTTCTCGTCATGAACAGGGACCCGAGGAATCTGTTTGCTGGGGAAAACACGGATTGTCTCTGCTGTAGGAGAATTTTTAGTTTTACACATTGGGCGGGGCAAAAAACATGCAAGGCTTTTTTTTTGTTTGTTTGATAACCAAACCAATAGACTTATCATATATAATCATCAACACAGAAAATGTTGCTTTAAATTTACGTAAATATACTTTGTGGCTGAGCTGTTGCAGTGATGGCGTCACGGACCAGGAAGGAGTAACAGTAAACAAAGGCAATGGATGGAATGGTAGTGAAACTGAGCTCTACGGCGCTCAGCGTATTTATTAAATAATAAAATAAACAAAAGATTTAAACAAACAACAAACAAAGCACAAGGGCCAAACAAATAAACAAATAAGTATCGTGCTGGTGTAAACCAGCATGCTTACCAGTTGTTTTTAATAGTTGTTTTACGCTTTCCTTGCTCGCTCTCCCGTACTCTCCTATGTACACTCTCCGCTTTAGCGCGGACAGCTGGAGGCTTATATATTCTGGCCGAGGGGTTAACTAGCTGTTAATTTTTTTATTACCCCTCGGCCACAGTCTGCATGAGTTTAGTAAGTATGCGTGACTGTCAGCTAGTTAAATAATCAGTAGCTGATCAGTCACGCATCCTCACAAGGTTTTTAAAATCTAAAACAATAACAAATACGTGGCGCTTTTATCCGCGCCACAAACAATAATACAAATAATAACAAAACAGTGCACATATATATATATATATATATATATATATATATATATATATATATATATATATATATATATATATATATAGGTGCGGGACACTTTGCCACAAATCCCCCCCCCCCCCCCCCCTTGTGTGCAGCACACATGTCCTTTTCGGCCACCTCCCCCCTTAGTCCCCAGAGTCCCGGCTAGCAGTCCCAGCCCAGGAACAGGGGAAGCAAGGTGTCTCCGAGGGCGGCCACGAGGGCGGCCACGGCGGAATGTCCTCCTCCCACAGCTGTAGCGTCCTGGTGGACCGCACACAGGCCGACTCCTCCGGCCAAGGACATTTTGGGGGTGGTCACAGCTCCCCTCCGTGGGGCTCCGGCCACCCGTTCTCCTGCAGCGAAATTGCTGCTGGGGGAGCTGGTCTCATTACCCCCCCCCCCCCCCTTCTTCATGGCCGGCAGCTCCCCTCCGTGGGGCTTCGACCACAGTTTCTCCTGCCGCGAAAGTGTGGCTGGAGAAACTCCATTCCATACTCCCAGTTAATAAGACTGAGATGCATTTGCAGTGATGATAGTGATTTTTTTAATAAAACAAATGACATGTGTGCATTTTTCAGAAACTGTGGTTTTCCAGACACTATACTTAGAGAAGCTCGGTTAAGCGTATCGACAATAAACAGAAAGGATGCCTTGTACAAAACCAAAACACAGAACACCAACAATCGTATTCCCCTTGTTCTTACATATCATCCTATGACCAAAAAACTACAACACATCATACAAAGAAATGTTAGCATTCTTCAGATGATCCTTCTACAGCTCCTATTTTCAATAAACCTCCTCTAATATCATACAGAAGAGACAAAAATCTAAGAGAGCATCTGGTCCACAGTAACATTCGACCCAATCTGGACGGTCTTAAGGGTACATTTCTATGCAATGGGTCACGCTGTGCTACTTGTAAATACATTCACAGCAACACAGTAGTTAAGGGAGCAAAATCCTTATTTACTAACCATGATACTTCTACTTGCATTAGTAAAGGAATAGTATATTGCATTGGCTGCATCAAATGTAACAAGCTATATATTGGTGAAACAAAACGACGCTTGGCTGATCGCTTCGTGGAACATCTGAGAAGTATACGAATTAACACCTCTACCTTTCCTGTCACCAGACATTTTAACAGAAATGACCACACTATAGAAGACATCACAATCTGTGGGATGGTTCAATGCTATGGAACTAATGCTGTCAGGAAACAAAAGGAATGTGAACTTATTTTCAAACTAGGCACTTTTGAGCCATTTGGAATGAACATTCTATTCTGAGGTCATCATCATCATTATCATCATCATCAACAACATCATCAACATTCTGGAATTTTGTTTAAAAGACTACTTGTTTGTATTTTTTATCAACTTCTTAAAGCACAGTTTTTTTGTATTCAGCCGATGAAGGACTTGTAGTCTGAAACATCCTGATAATTGATTTTTAATCAATTATTCTACCTTTTTAAGTACCTGAAATATCCTTTTCTCTTTTTTTCTCTTATTGATCATTTTGGTACACACCAGTTTTCCTTTTTCTCAAACTTATATATATATATATATATATATATATATATATATATATATATATATATATATATATATATATATATATATATAGTAAGACAGCAGGGAGGGGGTTAAATCTTCCCTGCAGAAAACATGTGCGTAGGCACATTTGTTTAGTTTAATTGTTAATTGGTAATTGTTTTCATTTGTTAATTGTTCTGGCAGTTGGCCTTGTTATTGTAAATTGAGGCCAGCTGCCAGGTATAAAAAGAAAGCAGCCAGTCTGCTCAGGGCTGCTGTGTGAAGAGCCCGCTTGCGAGTGCGTGCAGGCGTACTTGAAAAAGGTAGTGTGGAAAACCTGTGTGTTTTGTTTGTTTATTTTGTTTGGCAGGTAAACGGCTTAGCCATCCTGCGAGTGAGTCAGGGACCTGCCTGTTTAGTTAGTGCTCCAAAAAGGAGCTAGGTGTTTATTTTGTGTTTTGTTGTGTTTATTAAAAATAGCGCGTCAGCTTTTTGAAAACTTCAATTCCTGTGTGTTGGGTCTGATTTTAAAGGGGCAACGAACGACAGTGAATACCAGTCCTATTACTATATATATATATATATATTAGTATGTTGGGTTAACTTTACTGGAGCAACATGGGTAAAGTACACTACCTTGCTCAAAGATATAATAAAAATTTACAATGGTGCTGTGCACTACAAATGAAATATGCTAAATCCAAAAAATATCTAATATTTGCAAAAATTAATAATATTAATAATAATAGTGTACAGTAAAGAAGAGATAATTAATGAAAGAAAGGCAATACAAAAAAAGTACTGTTGATTCTTTTTTTTTATTCATCGGTACCATTGCATTACCAAAATATCCACATTACAGGTAAACATTTCAATAATAAGTAACTATCACACCAGGGTGATATGCCAGGCTACCAGACATTTTGTTTGCCTAATACTACAAGGAGAACATTTTGTCGCTTGTGATCAAATTGGAACTACATTTTTGATTGCTAAAACGCAAATACATGCAGTTTCTGCATATTCTCAATCCCAACTGGTAAAACAATGCTGTTGATTTGTGAAAGAATATAACATGAAAAGCACTTATTACTTACAGTAACCAATATTTTGGCAGGCATTCTACCCTGATTTATTTTTTATTATTATACTCGCTCCATTCATAATCTGCAAGAGGTGAAATGAGTGGTAACACTCTGGGGTTCACTGCGTACTGCTTATTGGCCTGTTTCCATTCCACTTTGGTCCCTTTTTCAGGATTGATCGTGAAGATGCATCTTTAAAGAGATATTTAATACACTCAGTTACAGGTAAGTCACAATTAACATTTTCCACAAGATACATATTCCAATGTTAACACCCTCATATCCTTTCAATGCAACATACTTCATGGTGATCCTACTACCACTTAGGAAATGTGGATATGTATGTACTATATATGAGAATTCTTATCAACACCTAGTTTTCAATAATGTTAGGAACTATTATGTCATTAAGCAATAAGGCATGACAGTGGGTGCCTCTAACCCTTTAGGGGTATGATTCTCACGTGTTAATCCACCCCCCGGAGTTGCCTTAATGCTTTTGTTTTTTTTGTTTTTAATTTTGTTTTGTTTTCTGAGTGACAAAGCACTGCTGATAATAATGTATTATTTAGGGGTGTATTTAAAAGAAGGGTTTGTGGGGTTTAAACATGGCTGATTTGATGTATTATTGTTTAGTTAAATGTGGTCTGGCAGGGGCAATGTTAGCAGCTTGTCTCCTCCAGACATCGTGAGAATGTGGCAGCTGATGATTATTGACAGATTCATTAAAAGAAATGACCCGTCCTGTAAGGGAATCAGAATGTTTGCACACTTGTTAAGATCCCTATAACACAGTTTTCTCCCTTATTAAAAACTTAAAAATAAATATAAATATTAAAACCAGAAGCATGCCAAGTCTGACTTGCATTTAACGAAAAATATAATTCAACCACTGTGTATAAAGAAAACCCTACAGTGTTTTATTTATTTTTTATAAATTAGTTATATAACTAAGAGATTTACAATTTACAGGCTTAAAACTGCTAAACAACAGAAGGCCAAGCACTGGAGCATTCAACGTGTTTTATTTAAGATGGCTGAAGAGATACCATTAGAATCTGCTTAAGATGGCTGAAGAGGTAAATCCTGTTTTTCCTCTCCAATTAATGCAGGTTTCCAACCATAGCAACGGGAACGAAGATCACTGATTGGCTAGAGATGACAAGGCACCCCAATCCCCCACTAGCAAAAGACAATGTGAGAGTGACGTTTCTGTTTATATATATATATATATATATATATATATATATATATATATATATATATATATATATATATATATATATATATATATATGGAAAGCGTAAAATCCATCATAACCGTGAAAAAAAAAAATCATAACCATAGTTTCTTTTTTCCTTGCCACACTGAGCTGTTAATTTATTCTGTTCCTTGCACGTTTTGTAGTGCTGTGGTTCCACTGTAATCTGTCTGTGCAAGTATTCCTTTTCTCCTTCCTCCTCTCTTTCTCTCTCTCTCCCGTACTCTCCTCTGTACATCCACCATGAACTGAGAGCGCTGCAGGTTTATATACCGTGGCCAAGGGGTTTAACTAGCTAGTAATTATTCTATTACCCCTCGGCCACAATCTGCACGAGTGTATTAATTACGTGTGTATGCCGACTAGTTTAACAACACAGTAGCTGTCAGCTACACATTACCACGAGGTCTTTTCAGTACTACTGGCAGAGGACAAGCTGCCAACCTCGCCTCTGCCAGAACCCATTTAAATAAAAATAACAAAAACATATGGCTTCGCCGGCACATTCATAAATAAATAAATCATAACAATAATAATAATACAACAAAACAAATACAAAATAATAAATTGCACAGGGGTGGAGGGGTACCCCGTTTTAAAATAAACAAATAATCATGTGCAGGCCTCCCTGCCCTGTTACAACGGCAAATTATTATTTTTGAATTATGACTGAATAGTTTATTTAATTTATCATATTGGCCTTGGTTGGCATTTAAACCTTTTGAAATGGTGTTGAAATGAGAAATGTGTCTTGTTGTTGTCTCCTTCAGGTTACCCGTGGGAAGATAATGCTGAATTTGTTTATTAGTTATGCCTTGAGGAAATACAACCAAATAAGTTCCTTAGAAGGAAATACAATTTCCACAAAGAATAATTAAGTATTATTTGCAAAGGGAAATGGAATAAAATACAAGTTACTGAAAGGCAGTGTAAAATAGAAATAATGGTCACATAAAACCATTACTATACATAGAAACCACTGGTTAGTACATTAATGGTTGGTATATAAATATAAACTGGGGAAAGTTCATTACCAGGCCTGTTTACTGTTCTCTTTGCAGTTCTCAAGAGGACATGCAATAACAGCTAATAAAATAAATAAAGCAAATATAATTAACAGCATAAGGGTATACATAGAATCTCAGAAATAACATGCCACAGTGCTCCTCAAATAATCAATGGAAGAAAGTTTGATGGTGTTAAAATTATATGCTCTTTTGTTGCATTGGTGTATTCTAAAGAATTTTGTTTTTATGCACCTTGTTAGAAATTGTTTGCTCCCTGATGTCTCATTAATCTCAATAAATTATGTTTCCTGTCTTTCAGTTTTGATGGTCATCAGAGTAAACAAGACCACACTTATAATCACCTACTGGTAGGGCTTACTTGTCCTTTTTCCATCTATTTAAAAAAATGGGTCTTGAGATGTTCCAGTCTTGCCATTGACAGTTCAGTAGGTGTTACCAGAAGACCTAACCAAATATCAGTTAAATTATTCTTCACAAAGCCTTTGCAGTTTAGTAAAGAGATGAATCAGTGTCCTCATACATCTTATTCACCAGTCCATGCTGTCATTAAGTAGCCTACCAGGTCATCACCCTGCCTGCTTGTTAACTGGCCAGGTCACTGGTGTGAGACAGGAGAGTGTCTGGCTCCACGCTTGTGGTGTTTACCAAAGGGCCATTTGATATCTCCCTTGAGATGGAAACTCTATCCCTAATGTCCTGTCCCTGACGTCAAATTTCAACTTCCATAACGTAATCCCATGAGGACAATGTGCAGTGTGACAGTATGGAGCCTAAACCAAAACAAACATACTGGGTGTTATATACATCATTATTCAAGGCACTTTTTCTGTTAATGCACTTTATTTTACAGTTATTCTAAAATAAATGAAGTTTAGATAAATAAACAGAACTCTAGAGCTTTTGTTGTGCACATTCAATAGTTTCATGGTGTTCAACAACTTTAGGGGGACTTTTCCATTGATGTTAATACTGTGATATGAATGCAATTAATTTTGTTTCTGCACAGTACAGTACCCTTCTAAAAGTTTACCACTGTATTTTTTGGGGATATTTGAGCAGTTTCCCTTTATTACACTATATATTTTCCATAGTTTGCCCTGATTTTCCATGTTTATTAATATGCTTTACCATACCTCGCTGGTCATTACAATGCTTACCTATGCATTACCATACTTTCACTATGCTCCATTTAACTTTTCTATGCTTTTATTATGGTAAACTTGGGTTATGGTTTGGGTTAGGCTTTTTTGTTTGGTATTTCTGATGTATTATGTTTTTTGTTTTTGTTTTTTTTTAGTCTGCATAATAGAATTATAAATGAATACATGTATTACTATGTGGTCACATCCTCAGTACCATAACTTACAGTTTTGGTCAATACAGCTTGTTCACTAAAAACATACGTGTTTGGGTTATTGCGTGGATTATCAGATTTGTGCTTTAAAATTCTGTTTCCTGGGTAGAACCAGCAAGCCACTTTGATTTCAATGGCAACAACACTTTCCAAAATACAACATCACAATAAAATATAAACAACTAATACATTGAAGTATTAAAAAAATATATTTAAGTCATGATAACATTAATCATGGCCTTTCAACTGTTTCAGACCTCTATGGGAGTTTATTGGCATCTGCAAAAAGACTGGTTAGTAGGTGTCTTCCTGGATGTCTTCCATTCCTTTACGACACAAGACACAGTTATCCTTGTTTTCTTGGTTGCAGTTGCAGTCTATGATACAGCTATCATGCTCCAAACACTGATATAGCTGTGCTTCTTAATTTAACGACCAAGGTCTAAGATACAGATGGAGTCTAGGATACAAATGTTCCAACAAGTTGTACCATTGTGTCAAACACTGATAAATCAGCTGGCGATTGTCCAGCTGCAGATCCCCGACCAGCAGATGGGCATGTCCCAGCAGAGTGTCTCGCTATAAAAGAGATCTACTGATACACCCCCATGCTGACAAGCCAGAGCATGACGGCCTGGGTGATGAAAACCACAAACCATTTTGTGAGTACTTTGGGAGACACAGCCACCATGTGTGTAACCGGGGCGACTTTGAATCCAGAAAAAAACATAGGTTATTGTAATGGGACCTCCTGTTTTACTGGGAGCAGAAATGTTTACTACATACACTTTATTATTTTATGTAAGCTCCTTATTACTAAAACCAGAAATGCAAGTAGAGTATAGGGATACAAGCCTCAGGTTACTAGTGTACACCAGTGGAAAATGTCATAATATTTGCATGGAAATGTTATTCCACAATTGCAACATAAGGTCTCACATTATTTCAAACACCATTCACAATATTTACATTTGCCTTCTAGCAACTCCTTGAGAACTAAACTACGATCCTATAATTATGAATGAATCATAACACCTTGTGCTCATGCTTCTTAGAAGAAAATCCTACTGTCTTCATTCATGTTCTTTTTGATAAATTGCCAAAATATCACTGTCATTATATGACTAAATTGTGTATTACTTAAGTAGTTAAATGGAGCATTAATACATCTTAACAGTGTTGTTGTCTTTTCTGTTGTCTTTTCAGTTTTCTGGAATCTCCCTTTTTTTGACAACCTGTTTCAATATGTCAAGATTTATTGCAATTTACCTTCTTGGTATATATTCTGAGCCATATCACACCCAACAGTTTCCCATCAGGAGAGATAAGGAATTTCAGGTGAAGCAATATTTTCTTATCACATTTCATTTCAATCTGTTTCTTCATGTAAAAAGACTAAAAAAACAGATAGCTTGGAAAAAAACATTCAGGACACTCAGCCAAAAGCATCTGCTCATGACTGCTCCTGGAAGTTGAAATTTAGCAGCATATAGTCAATAAATGAATTGATATCAGTATGAGGAACAAGCTGCAAAATTAGTCACTGACAGCCCCTTGAAAATACTGACCAAAACCATTTTTTTTTCTTGTTTGCGCCTGAAACTATTACTATGAAATAAACTCACCAAGACGGAACACACGCTTGTTTATTCATTGTTGACACACCAATTCCAGTAGTATCCTGTTTAGCAGAATCCGATTAAGCAAGTGCTGCCTGCTGATAAATAATGCTGCAAAAGGTACACATTACTCCACTTTACTACAAAAATCCCTCCCCAGAATTACTAAATGTGTCCTTTTCAGGGAAACTTGGTTGTATTTCTGGAAGGAGAATCCGCCCACTAATCAACACGTCATCTCCAAGCGCATAAAGGCTCCGTGGGGCTTGCATTCATGTCGTTTCTTTTGCTTGGCCTCTCAGCAATGCGCGATGAGGCCAAACAGGGAGATGGCCGTCTTTAGAGCCTGGAGGAAGGGCTACCCTCAGCCATGGATTCGGTTTCCTCCTACCAGCCGAGTATTTAGTTTCTGCAGGGTGCAGGCTGAAGAGGCTGGATTTTCCCTCTGTGCATTTCATACTCTGGGGGGCAGGCCCGTGTCTCAAGTGCTTAATTTTCATTCATCCTTTCATATTTTGGGTTCTTGGTTTGGCGGCTTTGTCTTTTGGGGGAGGTGGCGACGAGTCACTTCATATCCACGGCACTAGATTGCACGATATCGTTTGTATATTCGCTAGCCCGCCAGCATTGCGGGTAGCTGTCGAGCACCCAGGGACAAGGTCTCCGGCCAAATTCATCATCATCGTTAATTTGTCTATTCAATTGCAAATCATATCATTCACATTGCGGATTCTCTGTCCTGAGACTTTAGGTAAACACAAAAAATGCAACACCAAGCATTTTATTAACATACCAGCTAAATTGTGTTGCTTTTTAAATGTCTTAAAGAGTCAGTGTGGGATTCTGAAAAATATAGCATGATATGTCCCCACGTGTTGGTAAAATTGTTTAAATAACACACAGAGGACAGATCTTAAACCCCAGTGCAATTTTGAAAAGAAAATGCATACACTGAAGCTTTAATACATGTAGGAGCTCCTGAATTATTTATCTGAAGCGCTGTATCATCACATTTGCGTTTTCTTTATAGATAAAATTTGCCAAAATGGCAATAAATGCTAGGTGAGTGTGGCCCTTTAGTTTTAATATATTATTATCATGATGTGTTATAATACAATAGAAATGTGTGGAAATAAACCAAAAAATTACCTTTCAAAAAAATTAAAATGTATTTAAAATATTGAAATTTCTTCATACAGTAAATGTATGTAATTTTAAAATAAATGCTAACTTAAACCCCCCACCCCACACCCACGTACAACAGATACGCTCGCTCTACACTGGTAATGTATAGCATGTAGTTGAAAAGGGTATTTCATATCTGACAAATTATAATTTGTTTGTAATTATAGTGTTTCCTCATCAGGTCAACATATGATGTTCTCCCATCACCACAGAACTTAAACCTCTGGGTAGGAGAGGATCCCTCATGTCCTTTGTGTTCATCATCTGCAACATTAAGGCACATTTTGACAGGATGTAAGGTGGCTCTTAGCCAAGGACGGTTTACTTGGCGCCATGACCAGGTGCTGCGATGTTTGGCCTTAGCATTGGAAGACAAGTGTAATATGACCAATAAGTTGCCACCTGTTCCATCAAAACATTACACACAAAAGACAACATTTCTCCGTCCAAGAGAGCAACCACCAAGAAAGGTGTTAAAACCAATCCTTGCCCAGGACAACTGGAAGCTGCTAGAGACTGGAAAATGCTGGCAGATGTTGGTAAACGGCTTATTTTTCCACCTGAGATTGCCACCACTAACCTTCGACCAGATATTGTCTTGTGGTCTGGATCAGCACGCCTTGTTCACCTGGTAGAGTTAACAGTGCCATGGGAGGATGCTGTAGATGAGGCATATGAGAGGAAGAAACTGCGGTATGCTCAACTAACCTCTGAAGCGGAACAGCGAGGATGGAGAGTCCGGGTTTACCCAGTGGAGGTGGGTTGTCGAGGATTTGTGGCACTCTCTACAACCCGGTTTCTCAAAGACGTCGGATTCCGTGGCCAAGAGTTGCGTTGCACAGTGAAGAACTTATCTGAAGCAGCAGAGAGGAGCAGCAGCTGGCTGTGGTTGAGACGGAAAGATTCTGGCTGGGGATATCAAGCACAATAGAAAGAAAGAAACGCTGATGTACAGGTAAGTAAGCTGGGCTGAGTTGAGTGGGGGATGGAGGGGGGTGATTCTGGGATGCCAGAATCACCGTCGAGCCCTCTTGAGGTGTTGTGGGCTAGTCGACGAAACACCAAGGATGGAAGGTGCCCACTTGAAGACCCCAGAGATGTACCCTACTTAGCTCAATCCAGACGGTTGTCATGCTGATGCGCTGGGGAGGCCGCGCTGTGGTTGATCCCCGGAGCCAGCATCGCAGCCGCTGTGTGTGCTGATGCGCTAGGGGGGCAATAAGCTGATCCCTGGAGCCAGCATTACACTTCAGCCATTAACACCAGACAGAAGGATATCTACATCATCATATGGAAGGAAACGTAAATGGATGGAGACACATATGGATCACATTAGTTTACTGTAAAGCCACGTTTTAGTTGGTGCTTATCTTGGCGAGAGCCGAGTTCAAATCAGCATGAAGTTTTAACATCTACTCTCGTGTAATGGAAATCATGTAGTGTGGCGCTTACTGTAATTGCATGATTCTTGGGTTAGGTTCTGACTGTTCAACTGTGCACAATTTCTGTTATAATAATATACCCTACACAACTTATTAATTTATTCCAAAAATAAATATATACACAGAAAAACATCTGGAACTGGAATTACGACAAATCCTTAATAGTGAACGGTTAAAGGAGAACATTCCTGAGTAGAATACCAATTTATATTCACCAATAACTTAATATTTCTACCCTCCAAAATACAGTACAAGCCACTTGCTGTGCTGCTGAAAACTGACCTTAAGGAGCCCATGCAGCATGTTGTTGTCTCTAACACTATCCTTATGGGTGTGCCGAGTACTTGATTCTTACAAGTTCCAATTATGGCTATTATTTGCTCATTTTAGAACATTATTTCTCTATGTAAAAAAATATTAAATCATTTCCAGGTCACAATTGGTTAGATTGCCACTTGCTTGTGTTTTGTAAAACTATCCTAACTTATGACCAAACTTACATACAAGCATTTTAAGTGAAAAAAAAAAAGAAAAAAAAATGTTAGGTATTCCTCCAATTGAGTGTAACTGACTGATGGGTCTCATTGTGTATAGGCTTAGTTAGATTGTGCATGTTGACTCATTTGGTGTTTCATTTAATTAGGTTAACAGTTTATAAAGTAGGCTACAAGCTTCATAAACTCTAGTGCTGATTTAAATGATGAACCCTTTAAGAACCGGGATTGTGTTAACACGATCATACTGAAGTGGGCTTCTAGGACCGCAATCGTGTAAACACGATAAAAAAGCACTTTGTTTTGATGACTTACAGGGCCATCGTACTTTGCAGTACAGGCTTGAAACACATATCAATGAATAGGGGAAGGACTAACGTTCACGTGCACTTAATAACCTAATTAGTGAGACAGTTGATTGGACACTGGATATGGAGTGATTTCAGATGTTGAATTGCAAGCTTGAATAAAAGCAATAAAGAAAATCACAGAAAAAAGGAGGCTGGACTAGGGCAGCGTACTGTGGCTCGCGGTCTTGGATGCTCACAGCCAATTTCAAACCTGGTAAGACGGTTTAACAACATTTATAAATATCAAGAAATGAGTGGATATAAGCAGATACTATTTCATGAACTAAATGTATCAGGTATTTTTTTTCCTTAACTAATATTTTATTTATAAATATTTATTTTGAGAAAATAATCGAGAGTAGTGTCCATTGCTTATAAAGACCCTGAGAATAAACGTGTATTATGTCATTGCAATCACTCAGGTGAAACAAAGTCTTGTAATTTGCCCAAACATCAATATCTTTCAACTAAACTTTCAGGAAGTATTGTAAGGTGCCTTGGGTCATAGAATAACACCTTTTTATACATGTATCTCTAAGCAGAATACATAATAAAAATACTTGACTTTAAAAACTATATATATATATATATAGTATTGGGAAAAAAAGAGGCGAAACGTCTGTATGGTTTCTGAAGTACTTTATAATGTTTCCCAGAGTGTTCTGGAAAAAAGACACCATTTCCAAGATGCTACTGTAAAAAATAGATTTTTAGTGATTTTTTATAGGAAGAAAGTCAAATACAGCCAAAAAACATCTGTTCCTGTGGGAGCATCCCACTGAAAAATGTGTGGTCCTGAAAGGGTTAAAGGTTTCTAAAACAAATAAAAACATGTTTCTTAAATAATTCAAAGTAATCCAAAATGTATTGTGCCTTACATGAACACATCCAACAAATGTATGGTACGGGTGCGGAAGTCTCAATAAATAGATGCAAAACAGGCAGAAATAGAATTCATCTCTGTAACGCTGGAGAAACAGAACTTTAAAAAGTCATCAATGAAAAATATAAAAGTTATTTTTATTTTTACATCAAATGGTCAGGACAAGGTGCAAGTGCTGTTAAAGTGCAAAGTGCAGACAACCATGACTATCCACAATTAAAATAATAGTTGAGGCAATTAATGCACAGGTAGCATCCCATCTGAAAATAATTAGTGATTAGGTTCAGACAATTTAATTCTCCTGAAATTAGACCAAATAATTAATACATGATTTAACCAATATTTAAAGCATTTAAGACATTTAGAATGCTAGAAATATTCACAACTGAGGAAACAGAAGGTAAATTATACACATCACAGCCAATACTACTTACAGACATACAATAATATCCCTGAATTGAAAATACAGGGAAGGGGATATTGCGTCCTGCATCTCAAAATACATGCAAGCATGCTCATGGGAAACAAATCAACCCTAGTTCTTCATTTAAACCATTAGGCTGCATAGTTTTAAGATAAACATTCCATTGAGATTCACATTGCTCAAGTATTCTTTCAACAGCACAAAATCTCAGGGCCGGGTGGGTGATTTCCATCTAAGTAATACAAATCACATATTTCATACTTTGTGTGAGGTAATTTATAAGTGCCCCAGTTCTTTGTGTTTCGGGTTAGAAACATATACGCAGATATTCCAACAACAAAATAGTAAGTGCATATTCAAACTGTGGACTAAATTACTTACAGAAAATATGAAGTTTATATAAAAAAGGTAATTGCAAAGGCTGGAAATATGTATTAGAAAAAATAATTAATGTTCGTGACTAACGCTACACTGTAATCACATATGAAAAAATAGTTAAATGAATGTAAACATTTCTAAATACTGCATTAACAAATGGTGCAAAGGTAGAGGTTTCATCAAGATCACAGCAAAGGCACTAACTAGAGTTCTAGTTTTCTTAAAGGGAATGTTAATTGCTCCTAATTTGCTAGCAGCTTGTGATTCCTACTTTTTCTTCATTGGTCAGCACTAACGGAATTCCTTCAATGTCCAGATCAAACTCCATTGAAAATCGCAACATGAAGGGGAAGGCGCAATTCCGCACAAACCTAAAGAACTTTGCTCTTATGCAATTCAATTAAAGTTCTCAACACAAGAAAAAAATAATTAAAATATGTGTTTACTCACTGATACTGTCCCTATCCATGCTTCCTTGTCTATGCAAGGCTTTATAAGATGGCTACTTTCCAGGACACACAACCCAACAAAGCACTCTGTGCAGAATGGTATTTCATTTCCAATTTCTGTCCAAGTCGATTTCTCTTTGAATTAACAATGTTAATTTGTGAGACAATCCTTTCCACATCCACATTGCGTAGTGCCAACAAATTGCCAACAAATTCTGCAAGTTCCCTAAAACAGTGCATCTGTGTTATTGTAGACTTCAATCCAGAACTCCAGTGCATTCTTGTTTTCTTTATTTTGCCACTGAAGTTAATTGCACGGTGCTGAGTATCCAGATTTCCTGATTTCAGATTTTCCAGATTTCCCTCCTTTTGAATAATTTCAGCAACAAAATGGATCACAATGGGGGCTTTATCTGATAAAGAACCACAGAGGGGTTGAATGCTGACATTGACTTCCAGAGTGCAATATTATTAAGTAGTCTTATTTAAACCTATTTGGCGACCTCCAAGAGGAAATCTTTACACATGCTTTTCATGTTTAAGACCTGCTGCTTATTATCTTTTGCCAGCGACATGTTGAATTCTGCATTAAGGTCTACTGCAACAAGTGGTAAA